>NC_044983.1:58487213-58793784 GCF_008728515.1 Papio anubis
AAGAAAGAAAGAAAGAAAGAAAGAAAGAGGAAGGAAGGAAGGAAAGAAGGAGGGAAGGAAGGAAAGGAAGGAAGGAAGGAAGGAAGAAAGGAAGGAAGGAAGGAAGGAAGGAAGGAAGGAAGGAAGGAAGGAAGGAAGGCAGGCAGGCAGGCAGGCAGGCACACTCCGACCTTCCTAAAAGCAGGGGATAAAAATCCCATGTGGAATGTCTTCTCCCTCCACTGGAAGAAGGAAGACCTTATACCAGAGTTGAAGAGTCAAGGCTAAGAGAAATCTTCGCCAACAACCTGTGTTAAACTAACCCTTATCTTCCTAGCCACTTCTCCATAATCAACTACCTCAGCCCAAGCCCCCTTGTTTTGTTATATTTTCACAATTTACTACTCTTTTTCCAAATAAGTATATAAGTTGTCAACTCTAATTGCAGCTTTGTGTTTTTATTTCCTTATGATGACTCCATGTCATGCAAAACTGATATTAAATTTGTATGCTTTTCTCTCCTGTTAATTTGTCTTATGTAAATTTAATTATCAGGCCCAGCTAAAAACTCTTAAGAGAGTAAAGCTAAAATTGTGCCTTCCCTACAACCTTAACATGCTGTCTTGTCTCCAGGCTGTCCTCACACCTCCTCAACCCTCCTACTTGGTTTTATTTTCTGGTTTCTCTGTTTTCTCTTTGCCCTCTTCTTCCTTGTTCTACAAACTATTCCTTGATAGTCATGTATGTAAGGCAGGAAAAATAATTTTTTCTCTACCCTTCTGAGTTCTTAGCTGGGACTCTTTTTAACAAAAGGCAGATTAACAAGAAACAAACAAGCATAATTTTATTAACATGTATATCTCATATATATATATATATATATATATATATATATATATATATAGGAAACACCCATGGTTAAAATACCAGTTCTTAAATAGGTGGCTTAGAATTCAGGCTTATATAACATCTTCAACTGAAAACAAAGAAGGAAGAGTGTGGGGCAGGCCAGTTATAGGAAACTTATGATAGATAAAAACTAATTAGTAAAGTTCCTTATGTACATTTCTCTGATGCCCTCTCCAGGATGACAAAAGTCTAAAGTCATCTCAGGTAGTTAACTTTAGTTTTTACTGGTAGACAAGGAAGGAGGGACATCATTGTAAATTTGTGTCTTGCTTTTAGGCAAATAGGAAAAAGACAGAGAGATCTGTGTATATCTGCTTCTTCTCAGTTGCCTTCAGCTCAAAAAATCCTCATGCCAAAGTGGCACATTTTGGGGTGGCATATCTGCTACCCTGCACATATGCTTGCATAAATACAAATGCCATTGTTTATATCTTTTTAACTCTAAAGACAAAAGCAAAGACACCAGTTGTATCAGTTGTCAGCCTTCTCAACTGTGATGTGCTTAAATCATCATACAATAGTCTGTTTCCAAGAAGTAAAAGAGAAACGGCATTTGAACTACTAACATTATTTTTAAGATTACTTTGTTGATTTATGGTTTAGCGTTAACCCATTGTATTAGTCTGTTCTCACACTGCTAATAAAGACATCCCAGAGACTGGATAATTTATAAAGGAAAGAGGTTTAATTGACCCATAGTTCAGCATGGCTTGGGAGGCCTCAGGAAACTTACAAACATGGTGGAAGGGGAAGCAAGTTCATCCTTGAGAGAGAAGAATGAGAACCAAGCAAAGGGGAAAGCCTCTTCTAAGACCATTAGATCTTGTGAAAACTTACTATCACTAGAATGGCATGGGGAAAACCACCCCTATGACTCAATTACCTCCAATAGGTCCCCTCCACCACATGTGGGATTATGGGAACTGCAATTCAAGATGAGATTTGGGTGGGGGACACAGTCAGACTATATCACCCATGTGTTTCAAAACTACACACTTTGATGTGGTAACTAAAAGCTTCAACAATAAAGTGATTTGTGTTTCTTTTTCTTTATAAAATGTTATTTTCTGTGTTGTATTTCCTTTGATATGCCTTGTATAGAAAACTGAGTTGTCATGTGGTAAGTTTAAAAAAAAGTGTTTATAATCCAGTACTGAGATAGAAATAAGACATAAACTTTAGATAAAATTTTACAATGTAGGTGGGGAAAAGGTGTGATACTTTTCTTCCCCATCGAAAGGGTCACAGTCCACACGCCTAAAACAAAAGAGAGGTTAACAAGAGAAAAGCATTATAGATTTATTCAATCAAAGTTTTACGTGACATGGGAGACTTCAGAAATGAAGACTTAAAGATTCAGGGAAAACTGTCTACTTTTATGTTTTGATTTGATGTGGAATGCACAGCCATGTAGAAAGAAAATCAGACTCAGGCATGGTGGCTCATGGTCCTAGTGATGGTCCTAGCTATGCAGGAGTGGGAGGCAGGAGAATTGGCTTGAGTTCAGGAGTTCAAGGATGGAATGAGCTATGTTCTGACCCCTGAACTCAAGCATGGGCAACAGAAGGAAATTATCTCAAAAAATAAAAAATAAATATGATTGAACCAAATAAGTATGACCTAATGGCAAGAGACTGAATGGGGAAACACAACAAGGCCTATGTGCTCAGATTCTTCTTGGCTTCTCTGTATGACATTTCTTCTTTCTGGGTATAGGGTAAGAGCTTTCTGGAGTAACAGTCTTATGTCTACCTTTGGATAAGGTAGGTCAGAGAATTTCTTCATTGCTAGCTCTTACACAGAAAGGCAAGTGGTAGAGTAATATTTCTAGGTTTTATGGCCAGCTGTGGGGGAGAAGGGTTCTGGTTCTCTGAACTCTCTTAGGGAAGAGGAATTCTAGTTTCTATGGCCTGCCTTGGGGAGAAAAGAAAGCAGGAGAAAGAAGGGCAGAAGAAGGTCAGAAAGAGACTCCTTCTGAAGCTTTTCCAGCGTCCTTCATGTTCCAAGTACTCAGCATGCCAAATCACCATATTTGGGGGTGTCATTTTCAGAGCTCTCAAACAAAAAACTTAAGAAGTTTGAAGTTTAAGTACAATTTAATGTTATTTATATTCTCATTCAAATTTTAATACAGTCATTGCAAGGAATAGTACCGTTTATAAATATGTTATAGTTCCAACAAATTTAGTGATACCTATGCTGAAAGGTTTTATGAGTGTAACAAATATGTATGATTAGTTCATAAATTGACTCTTGTTTTATTTGTATAATATAAATTTTAGGTAAAGTCATACTGAAATGAACTTGCAGTCTGCAATAGGATAGGTCACTGGGTTAAGAATGATTAAGGAATAGAAATCGCTATGAATTTTGAGATCATGCTAGTTCATCCTGAACCTAGTAAATTCTATTAAGATGAGAAATAATACATAGTTCTTCTGTAGTAAGCACATTTAACTGTAAGAAATTAAATCTGATGACCAGAAAAGGGAGCAATCTGTGTGCATCTCTGATGTTTGTGTGCAGGTAAATTGCCTTGCGTTAAACTGAATTTGGTAGCTGAAGCAATTATTTTTCTATAATATTTTCCCTTCAGAGATTAACTGCAAATGATACAGGTGGCAAACCACAACCAAAAAAAGACCTAAATGTCTTATTTTCAATAAAGTTCTGTAACTGTGAAGGTAACTGAATAGCAAACCAACAGTCAAAAGGAAAAAGGTGTAACATGTTTTATTGTTGATATAATTTGAGGCATACTTATAATGGTACTTTGAATTCCTTGAATTGAGGAAAATCTAAAACTGCATAGTAACCCTGCCTACTTATATGCACTGGGAATGTTACTACCTTTGTGATTCACTTACCATATACAGCAGTGTAAAAGGAGAGTTTCCCTACTGTCCTTTTCAGAGAGCTCCACCCTGGTTACTTTCAGCGCCACCCATGGGTAAGTTCAAGGCTTTCCATTTCCCACTAGTTTCCTCTAAGTTTACAGAGTTCCAACCTCAATTTCAGGCATTTAGGTATGTCCTTGGCAACTGAAGTGGAGACTGTCCTCAAAGGAACCTTGGAATGCACAGACGTGCCTCAGTTGGGTTGCATAGCCTGCGGGCAGCCTCTGCACCTCTCAGCAAAGGTCACGTATGGAGCCTGCTCCAACATGGTCCCCTGGCACTAAGACAGAGTTCACTCTTGGAGGGAGTGGAGGCAGGGAAATAAACAAAAGCTGACTCTGCTGCTGCATCCCCAGCTACCCTACAGGGCAGTGTCCTGGCCCAGGGACTGCTTTGGCCTCTCTCTATCACCACTCCTTCTTCTTCCTGATCTACATGGAGGTTGCAGTCTTTGGATTATTTGGAAGTCAAGGTCCTGGTCCCTAATCTGTTCTTTTTAATCTATTGTTTATGATCACAACATTATGATCTCAGCCCTTCATAGGTTAACACCCCAGAAATACTAAAGGGCATCTCTTAAGGATCAAAAACCAGGCTATTTTTTCCATTAAGAGCTCTGAAAGTGTATTTTAATACATAAAAGTTAAGGTTTGTCTTCTTTGTTCTTGTGATTGACTGTGGTGCTATTTTCTTGAAACAACTGAGGAGGAAGGACCTGGCTCTCTTCGGGGTATAAGGAATGATCAGGGCTTTGGAGGTGGAAGACAGCAAGTAATGTGAGAGAGTGCCACGTGATAGCTAAAAGTAAATACTGCACTGTATTATGTCCCAGCTTCACCACTAACTAGCTGTGCTACCATGGGCAAATTCAGTTACCTTGCTATGACTTACTTTCCTCACCGATATTAGTTTCTCAAGACTGCTTTAACAAAGCACCACAAAATTGATGGCTTAAACCTCAGAAATTTATTCTGTCACTATTCTGAAGGCCAGAAGTCTGAAATCAGCTTCACTGAGCCAAATTCAAGGTCTTGGCAGGGCCACGCTGTCTCTGAAGCTTTAGAGGAGAATTCTTCCTGGCCTCTTCCCACTTTTGGTGGCTGGCAGAAATCCTTGCTGGCGGCCACATCCCAGTCTCTGCTTCTGTAGTCACATTGCCTTTGCCTCTTCTTCCTTATGTCTAATCTCTGTCTGCCTCCCTCTTATAAGAATGCACACAATTGCATTTAGGGTCTACTCAGATAATCCATGATCACCTCCCCATCTCATGATCCTTAATTTAATCACATCTGCACAGTGCTTTATTGCCATACAAGGTAAAATTCACAGGTTCCAGGGATTAGAAGCTAAGTGTCATCGGTGGAGACAATTATTCAGCCTGCTATAAATTAGGTTGATCATTAAAGTACCCACACGAACATTCAAGAACATAATATGTGAAATTCACTTAGAACAACATCTACTATGCCATAAAGCATTCAACAATATTTATCCCATGATAGTGATGTTCATGATGCAACAACAAGAAAATGCAGCCAAAAAGTTTCAAGGTAGAAATTATTTTTAAATAAAAGTATATGGAAGATCTCATCTCTGGATTTTTTTAAATGTATTACCTTTAAAATGTTAATATTAATCAAAGGATTGTATCTCCACATTTAATAATTATAACCCAATAATTTAGGCATATAATACATGCAGCCACTTGGGGCTTTGTCTTTTGTTACTTTTCACTTGAAATTGAAATCATTGTAGCAATTTCATCCACCCTGAATTCTTCCTAGGGTCAAAGGCAAAGACGTGATGTAATACAATTTTCTCATTTTGCTCTTTTGTCTCCTACCCACCTAGGACACCGATCTAATGACATTCAATATCTCTGTACATCGGTCATGGTGGAGAGAACATGGGCCTGGTTGTGTCAGAAGAGTGCTGCCTCCCTCAGCCCATGGCATGATGGACGATTACACATACGTCTCCGTCACAGGCTGCATCGTTGACTTCCAGTACCTGGAGGTCATCCACAGTGCTGTCCAAATACTACTCTCTGTAAGTGTCACTTTTGTATCATTATCTAATCAGAATTCTTCTTTATTGGCATTTTTTTCTCCACACCTACGTGATAGAAAATGCCTCAGATAAGCACACAGAGAACATCCAACAGAAATAGCAGCAATTATGGTACCACTAGTTATACCTGATGGCAGGTTACACCTTTTTTCTCTTGGTATCTAGACATTTTGTATTTAGAAGCAGTTAGTGACTGTCATTTCTAACTTATGATACAATCCACACTATTCAATGAAATAGTATCACCATCCACCAGAAGTGGTCCCTTTTCACTTAGCTGCCTCAGGTTCTTCTGCTAATGCATTCTTTCACTAAATTTCCAGAGAAAGAAGGATGGAAACACCCACAGCCAATGGCTTGCTCAGTCTAATAAACCTGACATTTCATTAATTCCTTAAAAAACAAATCCCACTAGAGACCCTTTGCATTTTAGTGCCTAAAATCTGGCATCAGAATACAATTCCATATACAGAAATGAGAAGGAAATGATGTGATTAGTCCATAGAACGTTTATGTGCAAGGGACTCCTTAAAAGTAATTTTCTTCTACCAGACTGCCCCACTCACAGTTTGACCACAATGAGGAGTGGAATTAATTTAAGGATGTGTAACATCATCAAGAACAATGTTCCTTTGAGATCCAAGCAGGACTTATTACCTAGTTTGAGTCAATATTCCAATAAAACCATTCTCAACTCACTATTCACATAAACCAACCATCTCAGTTCTGTTCAGCTGGTTAGCTTAGTAGGAATAAGAGACATGGAATCATTAGTAAATAAATAGATCGCAGAAATATCAGTGATATGTCAATGAAGAAAGTACCTTGGAATTAATTATAGAAAAATCTTTAAGAAATCCTTGCTATCACTTACTGTATTCATTATCTACTACTATGTAACAAACCACTCCAAAATGCAATTGCTTGAAACAATATTAATTTATTGCTTAGAGTTCTGTGCATTAGGAATTTGGGCACATCTCAGCCAGGTAGTTCCTCTGCTTTATATGGTATTAGATAAAGTCACTCATATAAACTCCACACAATATTGACTAGGGTCACTGATGTGAGCCTGTCAATCTGGAGCTCTTCTAGGACTGGAATGTCCAAAGAGGCCTCACTCACATCTCTGGTGCTGGTTGTTGGCCCCATTCTCCTGCACACGCATATGGCTTCTCTTTCTTAAACAAACAAACAAACAAACAAAACTTTAAAGCAGTTTTTTCCAATTCTGTGAAGAAAGTCATTGGTAGCTTGATGGGGATGGCATTGAATCTAGAAATTACCTTGGGTAGTATGGCCATTTTCACAATATTGATTCTTCCTATCCATGAGCATGGTATGTTCTTCCATTTGTTTGTGTCCTCTTTTACTTCACTGAGCAGTGGTTTGTAGTTCTCCTTGAAGAGGTCCTTTACGTCCCTTGTAAGTTGGATTCCTAGGTATTTTATTCTCTTTTAAGCTATTGTGAATGAAAGTTCATTCATGATTTGGCTCTCTGTTTGTCTGTTACTGCTGTATAAGAACCCAGCCATCCCATTACTGGGTATATACCCACAGGATTATAAATCATGCTGCTATAAAGACACATGCACACGTATGTTTATTGCAGCACTATTCACAATAGCAAAGACTTGGAATCAACCCAAATGTCCATCAGTGACAAACTGGATTAAGAAAATGTGGCACATATACACCATGGAATACTATGCAGCCATAAAAAAGGATGAGTTTGTGTCCTTTGTAGGAACATGGATGCAGCTGGAAACCATCATTCTCAGCAAACTATCACAAGAACAGAAAACCAAACACCGCATGTTCTCATCATAGGTGGGAATTGAACAATGAGATCACTTGGACTCGGGAAGGGGAACATCACACACTGGGGCCTATTATGGGGAGGGGGGAGGGAGGAGGGATGGCATTGGGAGTTATACCTGATGTAAATGACGAGTTGATGGGTGCTGACGAGTTGATGGGTGCAGCACACCAACATGGCACAAGTATACATACGTAATAAACCTGCACATTGTGCACGCGTACCCTAGAACTTAAAGTATAATAATAATAATTTAAAAAATGACAGATTATCAGGCAACAAGGTAGCTGAATAATAATAGGAAAAGCCAACATGCAAGCATCTATCAAGCCTCTACTTGAGTAATGCTTGCTATTGCTTCATTGGCTACAGCAAATCTATGACCCAGCCTGTAGTCAATGTGAGAGGGGGCTATCAAAAGGTGAGAAGACAAGGAGGCATGGCTCTTCTAGGGCCACCAATGTGGTGATCTTACCTCATTTACTCAATCTACTAGTTACTGTTCTTTAATTTGCATGTCTCAAGTTTTAAAATGATGTTTTAGAGCACATTTGAATTACAATCTTCTAGAAAGACTAAAGATCTGAATAAAACAAAAATCAAAGATCTTTTAGGGTTCTAGTTCAAAGAAAGGCAAATTTGACACTGAATTCAAAGAAAGGGATTGCACCTTGATGGCAAGGAATTTCCTTTCAGACATGTAACAGGGAATCTGATCATTCTAGGTTTCTACAATCACATTTGCAGGTATAAATATAATATACAGTCACTTGTCAATATATGCTTATCAGTCTTTTCTTATTCTCTGATCCTTTTTTAATGTAGCCATTACATATATAATCGTGGCAAAATATATATGTTTAAATTTTTGTCTTGAAAAAATGTGGAGGCAAATTTTCTTTTAAAAATGTGTAGGTTATTTTAAGTTATAAAAGAACTCTACTATCCTATACTAGATACTTACAGTTTTTATTAATCATCTTAAATAATGAAAATGTTTTTCTAAAATCTTTCATATGTGGACAGATTACTCTCATTTAAAAAAATGTTGTAGCAAATTGCTAAACCATTTTGTGGAATGATGGCACGGCCAGACCTTTATAATGCAGCAGAACGCTGTGGAATCCAAAAGTCATTTCCCCATAATAACTCCAGTTCAAATGAACAGCAAGTATTTATTTGATAAGGAGCTGGAGTGTCACATAAAAACATTCCCTAAAGGGCAATCTAAATAAACTGTATGTGCTGCCACCTAGAAGTACTTGTCACTTATAAGTGAATTTATCCACGTGTTATTTTAGTAAACATTCAAAGCTACCACCTTGCACACATAGCTCTATACTCTTCAGCCTTTGAGAAATAAAAGATTAGTTGCTGCTCACTGACTTTTCTTGTAACACACCTGCAGGACAAGATTTTTAATATTTTATCTTTTTATATTAAAGTAAAATATATCATGAAATTGTTTCACAACTATTCAATTATGTATTGGTGGTGTGATTGATTTTTGTACGGGTTTCTTGTGTTTGTCACTTATTTTATATGATTATCCTTACTTCTTAGAACTGTGCTTTTTTTTTTTTTTTTTTTTGAGATGGAGTTTTGCTCTTGTTGCCCAGGCTGGAGTGCAATGGCACAATCTCGGCTCACTGCAACCTCTGCTTCCCAGGTTCAAGTGACTCTCTTGCCTCAGCCTCCGGAGTAGCTGGGACTACAGGCGCACGCCACCACATCTAGCTAATTTTTTGTATTTTCAGTAAAGACGGGTTTCACCTTTTGGCCATGCTGGTCTTGAACTCCTGACCTCAGGTGATCCACCCGCCTAGGCCTCCCAAAGTAGTGGGATTACAGGTGTGAGTCACTGCACCCGGCCAGAATTGTGCTTCTTAAACATTTGATTCAGGAGAATCCTTCTTGTTGCCAATATGTGCCGAAATGTTTACCTTATTACTGAAAAACAGGAGTGATGGTAGCAATATTTAACAGCCAGAGGCGCGTGGGCAACAACCAAGCAAACAGAGGAGCAGCTTGGAGAAAGGGCAGGGGCTCGGGGACTCTGCTGCAGGGAGTTACCCCTTTAATTACCGGAGGCATAGGAATGTCTACAGTAACCTAGAGGAGGAACTGACGGAGGTGGCCAGGAAGGTGGTTTCAGGGAGCAGCTCTCACCGAATGAGAGGGAAGTATTTGATTTCTTTGACCACTGACACAGCTCCTTTGTGAGTACAACCTGAGCAAGTGCCCCGCGTGAGGGGAGCTTGGAACTGGAAGAAAAGTCACCTCTGTTTCATAAGCATTCCACAGACTGTGTACATGCTTGACAGAAACGAATACAATAACTGAACTCAGAAAGGCGACGACGATCGAGGTTCCTTACCAGGCTGTTGCTTGGGGCTCAGGGAGCATCCCCACTCGCCACCGCCTGTGCCTTGGCGCAGAGGCCCCCAGCTCCTGCCGGCGCCTCTGTTCCTGCGAGGCGGCGTGGGGCGCCACCTGCTTCCTCCCAGGGCTTTCAGGCTGAGAAAGGCAGGCAGAGTGCTAGGCCCAGAGAAGGTTCTTGTTGTCCTAAAGTCACCAAATCCTGAAGAAGAGTTCCTGCAAATTGTCAGCAACACCAAGATGAAAATCAGCGTGGAATCCATAGAAAGGTTGTGGGTGGTATTGGGGGGAGCAACAAAATGCAATCCATGCTGGAGTTGCGAAGTCAAAGACAAGCAGAGTCCGGCCATGGGATGATGAGTCCTCCGCTCTGAGCCCACTGCCCGTCTCTGTTCATACGCTCATCACTTCTCGCCTGAAGCTGGTCAGTAACCTTCTAAATAATCTTCCCCACCAAGTTTTGCCCTACACGTCATGCATGCTTCCTGCTCCCCGTAAGATGATTACAAAGCGCAAATCTGATCAGTCACTTTCCTTCCGCTCACCCTTCAGTGATTCTCATCACCTTCAGGGTGAAGTCTGAATTCCCTGCTGTGCAAGGGAGGCCCTCGTGACCTGCGCCAGCCTAACTCCCACCCTACCCTTCTGGCATCCAGCAAAAGAACCCTTCCTGCGCCTTCCTCAGGCAGCTGCCTGCATGGAATGGGTTCTCCCCCAAGTCCATTCTCCCTCCTACCCCAGCTGAGCTCCTTATCACCTGGCTCCTAGCAGACATCTTCCCCCAAAACACCGCAGGATAAGTTAATTTAATTTTGTTAAATAGTTAATACATTTACTTCGTTCGAAAACATAAAAATGTATACATTAAAACCTCTGTACCGCGTTTGGGTCCCATATGCCTGGTTCTCCCATCTCTGCTCTCCAACAGACATCCAGTTTTACTCTTTTTTATTTATGTTTGTACATATGAGTACAAAGTGCCTTTATGCAAATGCAAGAAAATGTGACTATATATTCTTATTTGCTTCCCACACAAGCTAGGGTATGATATGCACTCTTCTGAGCCCTTCCTTTTATTATTATGTATTTTGTAACTATTTCCACACCAGCACTCAGTGCATCATTGTTTATTTAATACTCTCCTATTAAATATATTGATGGACATTAGGACTCTATCCAAATATGAAAATAACTTCAGATGTATACATAACATGTCTATATGTGTGTATATATACTATAGTATAATATATAGATAATATGTATTACATTATAATCATATGTCATATTGCTATTATACACAATGTTATACTACAAAACTCTGTGTGTGTGTGTATGTGTGTGTGTGTGTGTGTTACGGAGAGCATTTCATATTCCTGCCCCACTCACTCCCTCAGGCTGTACCAGATGCCCTGACACCTAAGTGCACTGTAATCATTGAGTCTTTATTCTATCTACCAGAAGGAAAGCTTCTTGCAGGATAGAATTGTGTTCTTTTTTCACTTGTTCATATCTGTGGTTTCAGTAACTAGCGCAGTAATGGCACATAAACATTTGTTGAATGAATAAATGATCAACAAACAAGAGACTCCAAAGTCCGAAATGGGTGAACACAAAAGGAATCTATTGAGCAAAAACCAGCAGGGGTGAATGCATGGACAAGATGTAGGAGCCAGAGTGAAGATGCCCTTCATCTGGGAAGTTAAGAGACTGTCAGTAAAATGTTCTGTGCAGTGCATAGCACAGAAGCGCTCAATACATATTAATTTTGCATTGTTATTACTAATGTTATTATTACATTGCTCTGTGTTTCTCCTTATCCTATTTAGGCTGGTCCTTGTTTTGAAGGCCAAAGGGCTCCATTCTGGGGGCACTCCATCTACTGAATTCTCATTTCTTTAATCCCACACCTGACACCTGTTTCCTGCATGAGAACATAATTCTTGTGATCTTCGTAAGACACAGCAATCATAAATCCCTATTAGGGGGGCTGAATTTTTACTTGATACGTATGTATTTTCCTCAATCTGGTTTCCAAGAATTCTTTCCTACCTATGCCTTACAAAAGCGTTTATTGAACTGAATATATTCTCATATTTTCATGAAAAAATCTCAGAATTATTACAGTGGAACAAAGATTTCAGTAGCCTGTCAACAGCCTACAGTATGCTCCTAAAAGCTACTCTTTAACTTCTTATTTATCTCCCATCCCTATTACCTAGAACTGTACTGAGTTCGGAGTGGCCACTCTTTCAGAGTTATTGAGTAAATTGTTGTATACATTTTCTGGATTTTAGATTTACAAAACCCAAAGTATGTAAATTTTTAAAAAATTTGAAGTAATTTAATGAGTTTATGTCTTGATTTCATTTTATACCATTTGATAAAAACTATCCAGAAAACATACTGTCAAATTATTTCTGAAGCAGAGGCAATTTGTTTGGATTGGCAAGGATACCTAGCTATAGGAAAAGGGACAGTCAATCTGCTCCAAGATTGTAACTCTATCTTTGAATTTCTTCCGCATGTTCTTTATTTGGAGAGTTATTTTAACAAGTTTAGACTACCTTAGTTGCTTTGCTTCCAGTAGGGGAATTTCAAAATAGTTTCCAGTGAAAATTAAAAACTATGTCTAGTTAAATTCTAAGCACTATATTTTAGGCATTTTTAAATTACATTCTTACTCTGGGAATTTAATACCACAGATTTAAAGAGGCTGCACACACACACACACACACACACAGACACGCGCACACACACACACAGACACGTGCACACACACACAGTATAGCATTTCCTTTTTCTGCTAGAGAATGTGAATAAAATATTTCTGCTTGAAATAATCTCTATTATCAATTAATGTCATTCTACAGTGCTGTATTTTACTCATTTAGCACCCGAAAATCTGAAACATGAAAGCTTACAAAACTGAAATTTAAAAGTAACTTTAATATTTGTATCACATGTGGCAAAGAAAGGGTCATTATTCATAATGCACAATGAGCTCATTTAAATGAGTACTAAAACCATGAATATTTAGTAATTAATTCAATGAACAGTAGGAACAAATGTGTTCACATAAGGGAAAAACATCCAAATTGTAAACAGTTTGGTATAAAATATAATTATTGATACTAACCTAATGCATGCAAGTTAACTTTGAAAAATTATTTTCACTAATTTAGCAATTTGTAAAGGTAACGCTAAATAGAATTGTAATTCACTTATTTATAGAGGCAGTCTTTGTCTCAAAGACCGTTAAAATGCCCGTAACTTTTGGTCCTGTAACCCTACTCAGTGGACTTTCTTCTAAGAAAATAATTCAACAGAAAGAAATAGCTACCTGCATTATTTTCATTTCAGTGTTTTTTAAAATAGCAAATCTGGATATGTATAAATATATGCGATTAAAGGCATGGCATAACAATTTATAGTACGTCAACTTGATGAATAGAAAGTAATAACTATGTTAATTTTTAAGACCACATATAAAACATGAAACAGTTTTTTTTATGATTCAAGTACATAATCCAGGAAGAAAGTTTAGATACAAAAAGATTTAGAAGTATGGATATGCCTTCCCAAAAAAATGTTTTTACACAATGTATGATATTTTAAATCATATTTAAATACTAATTTTAAACAATAATTAAATACTATTTAATTATAATATTTGTATATTTGATTTGTATAGAACAGCAGATGTTATAGTCACTTTTCTTAAATGATCAACCAATCCTAATCTCATAATTTTTATTTGATCATTTAAAGGCACCCATAAATCTTAGTTATTATAAAATATTTCATTTTAGTGGACTGACCAGTTCTGGGGTTAAAAAGTCAATAATAACAATATCTAATTTAAGTTCCTTTTTAATTTTCAGTGTTAGTTATTTACTGGTAAACATAGATTCGTATGCTCATGTTGATTAGCACACACACACATACACACATATATAAAGGAGCTCATTTTTATGACAGTAAAAAAATCCTAATCTCCAAACTTGGAAAAGATTTTTTAAACTCACCTTACTGATTTCTCTTTGCAGCTAATTTTACACATATATTGTCTGGAATCCTCACTGTCAATATATTCTCCCTCATATCTGATAGGTGACAAGTCTCATTCTTTAACAAACCTTTGGAGGTTGTCACCATAGTCGGAGCTGGGGTCTTATGAGAATTGTTTTTTCATCATCCCTATGCCTCTTGCATTGTATCTCTCTGTTCACATCAACATTTGTCACTGTTCTCTGCCCTTCATATCAGACACATTCAGCTTAATGATAAATTAAAACTTAATAGAGAAGGGTAAAAAGTAATATTAGACCACAAAGTATCCTATAGAATCTTTGTTCTCCAAAGGCTGTATGGCTCTCTGTTCATTGGCTTATAGAATATATTGCACAATGTCAGAGCAGACAGTACTATTGCTGCTTCAGTAACATGCTCACAGAGTGTAAGAATGTAAATCAAAAGATAGGTGCAGAAACTAGACTTGCAGAATATATTACATTGCTTTTTTTTTTTTGGCAGGCGGTCGGCGCTGTGTCACCAGGCTGGAGTGCAGTGGTGATCTCGGCTGGCTCACTGCAAGCTCCGCCTCCCAGGTTCAGGCCATTCTCCTGCCTCCCAGCCTCCCGGTAGCTGGGACTACGGCCGCCACCCACGCCCGGCTGGGTTTTTCATATTTTTGTGGTGAGTTTCACCATCATGCTTCAGGATGGTCTCGGTCTCCCTGTTGGTGATCCACCCGCCTCGGCCTCCCAAAGTGCTGGGATTACAGGCTTGAGCCACCGCGCCCGGCCTGTCCCAATTACTTTTAATTGTACCTCTCCAAAACTGTAAATATAGTTAGAATTTTTTTTTTTAATTTCTGTGTTAACATTTGCATTTATTTAACAAACTCAGCATGCTCTTGGAGCTGCTCTCTGTGCTTTTCAAATATGAACTCACTTAATTCTCAAAATGACCCATGAGGGTAGTGTTATTATAGTCATTTTACATGTGTGAAAACTGAGACACATGGAGAAGTTAAAAAATGTGCCCAACATCCCACAGCTTGTAAGTGAAGATGGACCTCAAACCCCAGGCAGACAATTCCTCGTCATGAAAAGAGGACTTCTCCCTGCAACACCTTGCAGAGTTCGGAGGTAAACTCTGTCAGATCTGTACAGCTATGCATCTGCTGTTGGGCTGATGGGATTTAATTGCAGCTCCACTATTAGAAAGTAAAAATAAAAGTACAATTATGTCTAATAGTCAAAAGATTGGCGAACAGTTAAAAATGTTTCCTCTCACCCTTGAAAACGTGTCTCGACCGCCTTTCTGGTGGTGGTTTATTTTTTTAACAGATTATTTTAACATTTGTCAAATGCTAAATACATTGGACTCTTTTTTTTTTTTCTTTTTTGCTTACTAGGGCTTTCCAGGGTCTGGTAAGAGGAAAGAAATCATGATCAACTTCTTCTGTCCCAAAAGCCTCCCGGAATTACCCTTTTACCAGAAAATCTATTTTTATATAAAATAAATGGCTTCTGCTCATACCAAATTTTGAGCTGCTTCTAAGGGCTAGATAGAACTATTAAAGATTTAGATTGAGTTACTCCCCATACACCATCTCTGGTCTCTGTATTCAGTTCCATCCTCAGAAAAGTAAAGCAACAGTTTATCTAAAGTTCCACTCACCCAAGGAATCATTTATTGGATCATCACAATATTGAGAAGGGTTTATGGCTGTGGGAGAATTTCCATGCCAAAAATATTCAGAGGGCTTTGGCAGAAACGTTTGTGTTCAGAAGCCAGAGTATACCTGGTCAGTCAAACTGTTGGGGCTTGGAACTGTCCATTTAGTGAGCTGTGATTTTAAGTAATTTCATTCTCTGTATTCGTGTCTATGCAGTATACTCTCTTGGTGAAATGTGTATACATTTTTGTCAGACTTACTGAAATATAATTCACATACCATACAATTCATCATTTTAAAGTGTACAATTCAATAGCTTTCAGTCTACTCACAGATATGTGCAACCATCACCATGGTCAATTTTAAGACATAATTATCACCTTGGAAAGAAAGCACGACCCCTTAGCTATCACAACCTACGCCTTCTTCCTCCCCAGCTCTAAGCAACTACTAATCTAATTTCTGTCTCTATAGACTTGCCTCTACAGGATATGTCATATAAATGAAACCACATAATGTGGTCTTTCGAGTTTGGCTTCTTTCACTTAACACATATTTTTAAGGTTCACCCACATAGCATGTATCAGAACTTCCTTTTTTATGGCTGAATAATATTCTATCATATGTTTACTCTTAATATCTGTGCCTGTTACAGACATATGTACAATATTTGGCAAAATTTTCAGAACTAAAATTTAAATTTAGTTAACCTTCACCTTCCCACCAATAAATTCTAAGAGGAATTTAGGCAATCCACTGTGTATTTTATCTACATAGCACCACATGTTCATCTTTTGGAAACATCTGGGTTACAGATAGCAATTGATAGGTCTTACACAGATGTCTAGTCTTACATAAATCCAATATTATGGTTATCTATCATTTGTCCACAGCATCTATGGGTTTTAACAATTTAAAGCATGTGAAAATTTAAAGCTCATATTCCTCTTATACCATAACACTCTCCATAACAGTATGCATAGGATTAGTATTTTTTTTCTGTATGCCAATCAGTTATCCCAACCACAAATTTTATGCCATCACTAAACAACAGAATTCAGTCTCTTGAGCACTGATGCTCATGATTACCCCAGACAGAAACGTTTGTGGGTCTTCATAAATTATTACTGCCATACTAGTTTCAAATAATCTCCTAAATATTGATTATTAAATGCAAACGTGAGTTATGACATTTGGTAGACTTAAATATTCTTTCATCAGAGAAATGAAAAACTTAATTAGAAATCTTAACTAACACAAAAGTCGCTAATATAGAAAATCTGAGATCCATTTAATAATTAATCAATCAAACATTATGACTGAGGGCTTATGGAAATATTAGAGGCAAGAAAGCTAATTTTTTGGTGCATTACTTGGGATAATTTAATGTCATTCAGATGTTGGCAGATTTTTCAATTTTAGCCTTAGGTTAGAGTAACTATTAGATGGAAAGTAGTAGCTTTTCATAATAACAAGAGTTCATTCAAATACATTTCCATGTCACTTGAAATTGGCAAATTTGTATAAATTTCATTAAGAAAATTTTATATCACTTTTTGTATTCTTTCTAAATGGAAACAGGCTGTTTCATTCATTCAGAGAAACATATTCAGAAGCCCCTACTCTGTAAGAGCATGGTGCTGAGAGCTCAGAGATGCAAGGATGGAGATCAATTAAGCAAGGTTGAATTGACATGGTCCTTCCTGCTGTACCTTCTAGCCTACTAGGGGAGATGAAGCCGGCAGTCAAAGTGCCATAACTTAGGACAGAAAATGAGAGTTCTAAACTTAATTTCTCGGTGCCATGACAACTCATAGAAGGAAGTAGTGTTCAGGAAAGTTGTGATATTTAACTTCCATCTAAGGCGTTCACTCTTGGATGGGGAGAAAGGAAAAGGAATTCTATACAGAAGGAACAGCATTCGCAAAGAAATAAAAATAAGAAATCAGAGGAATAATAAGTGCAGTGCCCTTTGGCTTGAGCAAAGTGTTTATGTACAGAAGCAGTGGCTTAAAGATGGAAAGAAAGGTTGAGGATAATCATGAAGGGGCTTGAATGCCAAGTGAAGGCCTTTGGCCTTTGCAGTAAGTCAAATAAGGAGCTATATTTCTGTTTGTAAACAGGTAAGTGACATATATGGAATTCTGAAGTAAGGAGGCTATTCTGAATGGCATGTGCAGAGTGGATCAGATATGTAGAAACAGGTATTAGGGTATTCCTAGAAAGCTTGGACCCATTCTCCCCAGAGTGTCCTGGAAATACATGTCTCAGAAATTCAATCTCGAGAAGGACTTCACAGTGACATAAGTTTGACTAGCATCATGTTATACCACTTCTTGGAGATTCACTATGTGAATTAACGTATAAAAATTCCTGAGAAACCCGACTGTAAAAAAAACAAAACAAAACAAAACAAAAACTCATGGCAAACAAAGTGAGAGACTCTGCCAGATTAAAGGAGACTGAGGAAACATGACAACTAATAAAACTTGTGACTCTACACCAAAACACAGACATTAATGAGACAACTGTTGAAAGTTGTTTAAAATCTGTGGATTAGACAATAGCATTGTGTCAACATTAATTTCCTGATTTTTATAATTATACTGTGGCTGTATATGATGCTAACACTTGAGGAATATGGGTGAAGGGTATACAAAAATTCGTTGCATTATTTTTTAAAATTTTTAGTAAGTCTGAAATTACTTCAAAATTAAACTTTAAAAATATTTTTATAATTAAAAGTATAACTGCATTTCCAACCAATCATCGAAGATAACCACTTTTGGAAATACTGGAAAAGTTTTAGGAAAAGTTATGAGGTATCAATGGAAATATAAATCAAAGGACAGTTCCAAAAATATTACTGCGACTGGTCCCTTGATGACAAGGGAGGTGGACACTGTGTGGACAGCCTGCACTCCCAAGAAAGGCAGGGGAATTTATATCCACAGAGCAGCCGGGAGAAAGAGCTGGGTTGACAGAGTAAATGAGTTTAGATGTGGACACATGATGAATCATGACACCATTCTTGCTCTTAACATATTTTAGGTACATATATATGTTTTAAACTTAGTTACCGACCTGAAATAATGAAATCCCCTCTCTTGCTCTTTCAGTCAGAATAGTCCCCATTGCAATGACTGACTGGGAAAGGGAAATTAGAGACACAATTATCCAAAAGAATTCACAAGAATCCCAATATGAATTTTTGAGAACATGGTTTATTTCATATCTCCACATTATTCAGAAGTATACAAGAAACTTGGAATTCTTCCCTTAATATATGGTCCCTGGAGATTCTCAAATGCTTCCTTAAACCCTAACACTCTAGTAGTATCAGTAAAGACGTAGTTAATCACATTCTTTTTTTTATAACCTGTAAAACAATGAAAACACAAAGTAATTTTTTAAAAATTACATTCTCTTGACCATAAGATAATAACTACATCAAGATTATTGTCTGAATTTTAGTTTTTTATATAGGTGGGTTTTTGGTGAAAACTTATTCAATACGATACCTTACTAATTGAATTACATAGAACCTTCACAGATGGGTTGTTCTGGAGATCTAAGTAGAGGATTAATCTTGAGTGTAAAACTTGCTAAATTTTAACAGTATTGAATTTAGTAATGGTAGAAATCAATTGAATCCTCTTCATCAATAGAGTAATAGGATTAGAAATGTGCCTAAGGAAGATGAATTGTGTAGCAGCTGCAGACTGTATTTCAGGGAAGATTTAGAGTCAGAACAGTCCTGCAGATAGGTGGGGGATGATGAAGGCCTGAGCTAGAATAGCATGAGGAAGGTAGAACTAGAGAGACTTATGGGACAGAGATCAAATCAGAAGAATGTGGTCATTAATTGGATAAGACAGCAATTGAAAGAAAAATTCCAAAGATAATACTCAGATTTTGAGCACAGGAGACAAGTGAAATTGCAGTAATGCTGCAGAAAGAGAGAAATAATGATTAGACAGTCAATGGCAGGTAAACTTCAGTCATTTCATTGAATCTATCACATAATAAAAACAAGTTTAATTTTAATTTAAGGCGGAGAGTCGAAGAATTATTCCTGGCAATCAGGAACCTTAACAAATGCTGGGATACAGGAAGCCTCTCCACCTGTCAGCAAGGTGGGGAGTTGACTCTGAATGGGTAATGTCAGGTATTACTTAGCACTTTGTATCTACTGCATCCTACTGTTGCTTACTTTTCATTTATTTTTTCTATTTCTCCTAGTAGGTTTGTCCTAGAAGAATTTTTTTAATTTTTTTTAATTTTTCTCTTCTGTTTTTTTTTTTTTTTTTTTTACCACCTTGCCTTGGACATAACAGGCTCACAGTGTATATTGCATAATTACTAGCATATGAGACATTTATGTATAGGTAAGCAAAACTAAGTGAACTAATTGTGGAGACTCAAAAGTCATGTGGAGGAAGGAAAACTGTGCTGCAAAGTAATGACAGCATGTGTTGTGTACTCTGTAATTTACTTTAAATAATGTTCTGTGTATGTGTACTGGGTTTACTGCTTATCCTGGGAAGGTGGGGGAAGATAGGGGTGGATTGGTCGTGCTCAGTTCACACTTAGAGTATGCGAATCAGAAGGGCCGTTCACAGTTTAAAGACTAAACAAAAGCCCACATGTCAGAGACAGCTTCTAAAAGCTTTTAGCATCTATTCCCTGATCAACACCAAGAAGTGTTTATTTAGTATACTGAGTATTAGAAACGATGTTATCTTGGTGAAATGAATGGATCTCAAGTTATATAAATTGACTGTATATATTCTTCAGGCATTTCTAGCTGCTTTGCCTGCACAGAGCATCTGAATGCAGTAAGCTTCTGGCCCTACACTTTGTTCAGATACTTGAGGATTCCATTGCCTGACTCCAGCTGGAAGTATGGCTGCATGTTCTACTAGAATATTGTCAGAAGCAGCTTTCCATATTGCCAAAAAGAATAGACAACTGGGACTTTAGCAAGCTTGCAGAATAGGTTTTGTGACTGTTTTTATGCTGTTTGCTAATAAATATTGGTATGTGTAAGGCAGAGTTTATATTGAGACTTGCTTGGTTTCTGGTAGCTAGGCTGTGGGAGAGAAATAATTTGGCCCTTTACTTTCCCTAGATATCTACTCCCCACCAAAAAGATTTTATGATTGTAAATAATCAAATTAGTTTAGTCAATATGTATCAGGGTAGCCTAGGCAGACTTCTTTTAGGAAGTAGCATTGCCAGACATGGTAGCTCA
The DNA here is from genome assembly GCF_008728515.1 of Papio anubis. Lineage (NCBI taxonomy): Eukaryota > Metazoa > Chordata > Mammalia > Primates > Cercopithecidae > Papio > Papio anubis. Next base: position 58,508,204 of record NC_044983.1, read on the forward strand.
CACCTGTAATCCCAGCACTTTGGGAGGCTGAGGTGGGTGGATCACCTGAGGTCAAGAGTCCCAGACCAGCCTGGCCAATATGGTGAAACCCCGTCTCTACTAAAAATATAAAAATTAGCTAGGTGTGGTAGTGGTCACCTGAAATCCCAGCTACCTGGTAGGCTGAGGCAGAAGAATAGCTTGAACCCAGGAGGTGGAGGTGTCAGTGAGCTGAGATAAGGCCATTGCAGTCCAGCTTGGGCAACAAGAGCAAAACTCTGTCTCAAAAAAAAGAGAAAAAGGGTGGCATTTGAGCTGAAATGGACTCATTTGAAGACTGGAGCTAAGAATATTCCAAGGGAAACAAAGATTCACATGGGTAGAACTTAGCACATAAAGAAAAGAGTGATTAAAGATGAAATTAGAGAAGTAAGTAGAGGTTAAAGAAGATGTGACACACAATTTAAGACATTGGGATGGTGTCACCATATTTCAGCCAGAAGAATGGCATGCTCTATATTTAGGAAAGCAACTCTGAAACTACTCAAGAGAATGGGTTGGAGAGAACAAGGCTATCACAGTAGACCACATGAGAGAAGATGGTAGCTTGGCTTTGGGTGGTAGCAGTAGAAATAGAAATGACTAGATAACAGTTCTGGCAGGAAAAGAGGAAGTGGTACGTTAGGAAAAGGAAAAAAGAGGATGAAGCTTAGGTTTTGGATTTGAGCAACAAGATAGATGATACTGCTGCTTACTGAGATGACAGAGTTCAGAGATTTTGTTCCACTGGTAGCTTGTATCTCTTTTAAACTTGAATAAAAAGTACAGAACAAACAGATATTTAAAAAATTTCAGTAATTAGAGAAATCTTTCTAGATCTATCAAACAACTTATATAGGCCGGGCACAGTGGCTCATGCCTATAATCCCAGCACTTTGGGAGGCCGAGGCGGGTAGATCACAAGGTCAGGAGATCGAGACCATCCTGGCTAATACGGTGAAATCGTGTCTCTACTAAAAATACAAAAAATTAGCTGGGCATGGTGGTGGGCACCTATAGTCCCAGCTACTCGGGAGGCTGAGGCAGGAGAATGGTATGAACCTGGGAGGCAGAGCTTTCAGTGAACTGAGATCAAGCCACTGCACTACAGCCTGGACAACAAGTGCGAGACTCCGCCTCAAAAAAAAAAAAAAAAAAAAAAAAAAAACTTATAATGTCAGCCTAAAAGAAGCATCACCTAGAAACAGAAGGTATGCCTTCTCAGACTGGAAAACCTGGCTACTCCAGTGGTTCAAAACTGATTGTCATTTCATAATGGCTTAAAGCAATTAGTGTGCTATCAGCATTTACATTTGACTGAAAATAAAACTGCTAACAAGAAAGCTACAGGGAAGTGGTATTCTTTATTTAAATTGATTAATGTAAACAGCTCTTTCATTTAAAATTGATTTATATAAATTGAAGAAAATATTTGCAATGCACAATTATTACTTAGTAGCAAAGATAATCAGGAAGTCTTACAGACAATGAAACATGAACAATTAAAATATTCAGGATACACAAAGTTTTTAATTAATGAGCTAAACTAATCCAAATAAGCAGGGAACTGTGTTGTAAGGCTTGGCTGTTATGGTTTTAAAGCCAATGATTACAAGATGAAGAATCATAGCTACTGTAAGAGTTAGCGAAAGAGGAAAGAAATATGAAAAGCAGCTCAACAGTCAAAGACAGGTTTATTTTGGAGAATAAACCTGAGAGGGACCTCTGGCTGATTTCAGTCAGGCACATTCTCTCTTACAGACAAAGAGTATTTAAGGGTTCAGGGCAGGAAAACTTATCACAGGCTTGGAATGTGTCTGTGTGGAGGAGAAGTTTTTTGCGGGTTTGTAATGTCTCTGGCCAGAGGGGAAGTTGGGGCTGACATGTCTCTGGTTGGGGAGATTATCTCGAGGCTGGCATGTCTCTGGTTCGGGAGGGGTTTACCTTAGGTTTGGACTGTTTCCAGTTGGAGATGTCATTTGTGGTTTATGATTATGCTGACCTTAGCCATTAGGCTGATGCCCTTTGGGTTGGATTTAGGTGGTTATTGATCAAGGGGAACTTTAAAATGGCAGTGCCTGTCCAAGATGGTGATGCTTCTGCTCTGTCAGCTAGTGTTTACTGAACATATTCCATGTGCCTGGTATCTTTCTCTGAAGTACTATTTTGCAGAATCTTCTTGAGAATAATGTGAGGTAGGCTGTATTATTTCTATATATGAAGAAACTGGGACATAAAGAAAATTAGTATTTTGTTCAAGGTCCTGTGGTCAGTGTTGGGGAGAGGGCATTAATCTTGGTTCTGCTGTATCTCAACACTGCTGTACTTACTGAGGATACTTTGTTAGTACAGAGAATAAAAGGTAAAATAAAAATAAGCGTTGTTTTTTTTTTTTTTTTTTTTTTTTTTGAGACAGAGCCTTGCTCTGTTGCCCAGGCTGGAGTGCAGTGGCATGATTATAGTCACTCCAGCCTTGAACTCCTGGGCTTAAGCAATCCTCCCGCCTTACCTTCCTAAATAGCTAGAACTACAAGTGTGACCATACCCGGCCAGTATTTTTATTTTTTGTGAATACAGGGTCTCAATATGTTGCCCAGACTTGAAATAAGTGCATTTTTAAATACATGCCTTGGAAAGATATTAGAGTTGTAAAGAGTCAATTTGCAAATTTTGTCTGTTTGACTATGTCATACAAATCAAAATCCTCAAATCCTGAAATTTATGTGTCCTACATGTACTGGACAAGGAAAACAAATTATTTTCAAGCTATTCTCATTAATGGAATTAAGTATCAGAAGGAAAATCCAATTATCAGATAATTTTTTAGGTGGGGCTTTGGAAGATTTTTTCTTTTTTACTTTTTTTTTTTTTTTTGTGAGACAGATTCTTGCTCTGTCGCCCAGGCTAGAGTGCAGTGGCACAATCTTGGTCACTGCAATCTCTGCCTCCTGGGTTCACCCATTCTCCTGCCTCAGCCTCCCAAGTAACTGGGACTACAGGTGCCCACCACCACACCCAGCTAATTTTTAATTTTTTTTGTATTTTTAGTAGAGACAGGGTTTCACCGTGTCAGCCAGGATGGTCTGGATCTCCTGACCATCTCATGATCCACCTGCCTCGGCCTCCCAAAGTGCTGGGATTACAGGCGTGAGCCACCGCATCCAGCCCAGAAGATTTGTCTATGCTTACATGTGAACATGAAATTATGTCTGGTTCACTAGGTGTGGTGGTTCATGCCTGTAATCCCAGTGCTTTGGGAGGCCGAGGCAGGCAAATCACAAGGTCAGGAGCTCGAGTCCAGTCTGGCCAACGTAGTGAAACCCCGTCTCTACTAAAGATACCAAACAAAATTAGCCGGATGTGGTGGTGTGTGCCTGTAATCCCAACTACTCGGGAGGCTGAGGCAGTAGAATCATGTGAACTCAGGAGGCAGAGGTTGCAGTGAGCCGAGATCATGCCATTGCACTCCAGCCTGGGTGACAGAGCAAGACTCCGTCTCAAAAAAAAAAAAAAAAAGAAAAAAGAAATCATGTCAGGTTCAGGCACTGGATGAAAAACAAATATGGAAATCAGAGCATGAGTGTGCAAATCATAGAAGGATTTCATTCTCTTATTTCTAGAACCCCTTCTCAACCTGGCTAGTACTTCCTTCAGCCCCTCTAACTTTCAGATTGATGGAAAGGCCCTGCCTAGGCAGAATTCACCTGCCCCTAATCTAGAAGGGTGCTCTCATTTTGATTCTTTCTTTCTTGAGCAGATGTGGTAAATTCAGTTTTGATCTTCTTTCCTGACCATTGAGTCAGAATTTATATTTGTATAGGAGCTAGGTTGTAAGAAACGATGGGTCAACAATAATCCAATACCTTTTTACATAAGAAATTAATTACATTAACTTGGTTAATCATAAAAATCTGTCTTGATGTTGCAGATGATTCTCTTAGATTTAATTGAATAAAAGAAAGCTTTAAACCATATTCAAGTAAATATGTACCAGATATAAATTGTCAACATATAACTATAACTCTGTATGTGTGTATGCACATATAATTACCATAAATGAAATTTTTTTATCTATTAAACTCAGTATTTTATATTCCACTTCAGTACAAGACTTTCTATAAGATTAGTATTAATATTCAACTAATATTTCATTACAATTTTTAAAATATACTTGAAAAATACAATTAAAATTTTATCAAATCAAGTCAGAATATTTATTTCTGAGTTGTTTTGATGCTACTTTGCAAATTACTTGAATCTTTCTTGCTTGCTTTATTTCCATTGTAGTTGTCAACATCAAGTATTGATTGATTTACTTTTGGCCTAGCACTAACCAGGTAGATTCTGTATCTCAATATAGCAGATATAAAACAGACTCAGTACCATGCTGACGATTATTGGTTATTATAATAACACAGAGGAAAAGAGAAAAAATTATCTGACAACTATTTCATACAGGCATATAATAGATTTTAGGATTAACCAAGTTAATGTAATAACTACTTTATTAACTTATTTGATGTTCCTAACAATGTTATTATTAGCCCGGTTTCACAAATAAGAAAACTAAGGCAAGAAAATGCTATTCGGCTTGCCCAGAATCATACATGAAACAAGCGGCAGAACTGAGATTTGAAACCAGTATTCTGAGTCCACCAGGTGTCTGCTAAACACCCCCTCTGTGTTTTGATTCTCTGATAAAGATTACCTTCAGAATTGGCTTCCAATAAGATATAAAAGCATTTCCAATTTTCTTTGAAATTTATGGGTGAGAGGGTTCCTAGTTGCTGTTTTCCTGAGCCAGATGTTGAAATGAAGACTTGAGTGCAGATCATTGATTTAGGAGGTGATTCCAGGACACACAAGTGAGAAAGGAAGGAGAAAACCCAGGAAAGGGTAGCTTATTGAGAAAAAAAAAAAATTATCCACTATGAGTGACAGGGCTCAATTCCCTGGGGATTTTCCCCCCGATTTGGAGTGTGTGCTATACAGCTCGGAAATTCTTCACTGAGGGACAAAGAAGCTGGAGTATTTACTTGTTCACCAAATTCCATCCCTGTTTAGTTGAAAGCTTTCTAAAAACATTAAACCTATGACATTCCAGGATGCCCTGGTTTGGGCTTGAGCAGCTTCCCCTGGGGACAGAATAAGCTCCCCTTCCCAACCCCAGCAAGCATCACAGTAGCCAATATGTAGGAAAACTGTCCAGTATAGCTTCAGGTTAACTTGCAGGTAGGCCATGAGAATAGGGAGCAGGGAATCCAGTAAGGAGTAGTGGACATCTATTGTCTTTGCCTGCCAGTTTCCATTCCCCTAACTTTTTATAATAGTACCGCAATTCCCTTTTACTTAGAGAGCTACACACTTAATTCTCTCCCTCTGCATGGTGAAGGTGGATTCTCATTAGGATGGGGCTGACCCCACTATCCTCCAGCCTCTGGATTGGACATGAGCCTCAGGAATTGTCAGTCAACATATTTCTTGCTTTGGATCTAATAGTTGGTTTAGGTATAGTCATATGAGATAAGCTGGTCCTTGCATCTCAACTCAATGACTCTCAGCTATTGGAGAAGATAAATTCTCCCCTCCCCTCCAAGACCGCTGAATTAGGAGGGCATACACCTAAAGAGGCTGCTGGCCACCTCATGGAGAGCACCATAAGAGAGGAAAGCAGGGCTGTGAAACAGAGAGACACACGCAGATAGAGACAGGCAGACAGAGGATCCGGTTATGCTCAACACAGCTCTAACCTTGGACTTTTCAATTACATGAGTCAATAAACTCTCTTTTTTTTCTTAAATCAATTTGAGGAGAGTTTCTCTTACCAGTACTATTTCTTCACCAAAATGTTTTTAGTGTCTACATAGTCTCTTAATTTCTGCGTGTTTTGCATTTACTTAGAAGCTTAGAATGCTTAATTGAAATAGACATTTAAAGTCCGCTAGACTGATCTTCTCACAATGCAGGAACATCATCTACAGCTGTGCTGTCCAATGTGACAGCCACCAGCCTCACGTTGCTATAGAGAGAAGGCATGTGGTAGGTCCAATTGAGAGTGCTTTAAGTATAGAATACACACTGGATTTGGAAAACTTAGCACAAAAAAGAAGATAAAATATCACACATAATTATTCTATATTGATTATATATCTTAAAAGTCTTTTGGATATATTGGGTCAAATAGAATATATTATTAAAATGAATTTTCCCTGTTTCTTTAAATGTATTAACGTGGCTACTAGACAATTTAAAATCATACATGCAACTAGCATTATATTTCTATTAGACAGTGCTAGTCCCTGACAAAGGGTGATGCAGCCTCTGCTTGAAAATGCAGCTAATTAACCCTCTGGGCAGCCGCATCCATCATTGGACTGCTCTAAGTGTAAAAATGATTTTGTGCCTCTGCATTCAGAATCCATCACTGTGGAACTTCCATCTATTGGCACTAATTCTGCCTCCTGTGTATCACAGAGTATCTGCTCCTCATACATATTCAGCTATTTTACTTCTTCCTGGAAGATTGCCATCCAACCTGTCTCTCACAATCTTATGAAATAGGACATCACATTTTTGACTCCTGCTCTGCTGACAGGATCCCCTATTTGCATTAACAACAAGGTTTGTTAGCCATAGTCTTTCTGTGCTTGATGATAAACTAGCCTTCATCTTCTTATGAAGCTACAGACAAAGTAGAGACTTCTGCTTGAGACTCAGGAAGTTCTCTCTGCCCCAAAAGTCTAACTGAGAGAGACACAGGAGTTAAGGACATCCATCAGGGATGTCATTCCTTGCTCTGAGTTCCATCACGGGAAATGAATGTGCACTTTGGGATGAGAAAAGGTCAGTTTTCAACAGGAAATAGCAGCTCTGAGTTCATTTTCGGCAGACAACAGTCTGTTCCAACCTAACCTACTCCAACCTAAGCTTCATGGAGACAGACTGGGGCTGACAAAAGGTAAAATGGTTTTCATGTCATTCGTGTCTTTAATGAAATACCAATACATTTCATTTCCTTCTTAAATTTAACAATCCAAACGAGTAAGGTGGAATGCAGCAGACTGTTATTTAAGTATGTCATGAAGATTTCAAGTTTTAGATCTTGATGCCTATTTTCATGATTAAACAAAATTAAAATCTTTTAAGAAAAAAAGCCATGATTTCAAAGACTGTTGTCTGTGATTATGATATATTCAAAGTATTTTCATTGCAATGTTGTGGACATCCATGATAAATTATGCCTTTTTAATTGGGATTTTTTTTTTTATTTCAGGCAATTGACGCTCTTGAAAATAAAAACCCATCTGTCCGAAACCAACTTTTTTTTCATTTCCTGTCATTTCAGTTTAGATTACACCACTAATCTCTGAAATCCACATTTTAGTCTAGTGATCAAACAAAAGTTTTTTCTGACCTAGGGAAAACTTTTTATTGCAAAGAAAGTTATTAATGAAAAAGTTAAATAAGACAAGTTCAAAAGTTTATACCAGGCACTAGTTAGAGCATCTAGGATTTGTGGATAAAATAATATGCCCCAATAATCCAGCTGTGTAATCTAGGAAGTAATAAATTATGTGCTGATGAATCTAATTCAAAACATCAATACATGCTAAGGCACTCCACAGCCCGTTTACGTTCAAACACCCTCCCTAAGTATCGTGTTTTAATTACTATCAACAGCCACAAATTGAAGTTCTGTCTATATGATGCCCCAAACATTTGGTTAATTCAGTTCATTCAACCCCGTTAATTCAATGTGCCAAAAAATTCACCAATGAATTTGCTAACTAATCTTAGCAAAATCACTGATCAGTGAGTCATAACCTAAGAAGATTTGGCAGAGACAGTGTGAAAAGCCAGGGCTCTCCTCCCATCTCACTATTCCTTCAACAAGTCATTTTTCTTCTTCTAGCTTCCACTTACAATAACCTTCAATATCTTATAGTGCCTCTTTTTCCTTAATTTAATAAGGCTTCTTTACGTCATTAAACCCAAAGTTTCTAAAGTCTCATCTCTAGGCCATTCCTGAACAATTAAAAGAGTATAGGTGATTCTTCTAAGCAGTTTGGAGATTCAACAGTCCTCTGAAAAGCTTCCTAATTTATGCCTTTTTTATCTTCCGTCCTAGAATATGTAGACACTGTGGTCCCCAATTAACTTTCTCTATTGGTGGATGGACCCTAAGGTGACTCAATAATCTCCCCTTTTAGTACTCATGCCCCTGCATAATCCCCTCCTCTTGAGTGTGAGTAGCATCTGGGATTTTCTTCTAATAGAATATGACAAAGATGACATGTCCATCCCGTATATTACATTATATGGCAAAAGTGCTAGGATGTTACTCCCATGATTATTTTACATTACACAAGACTAGGAGGAGCCTGCACATCTAGCAGAAGAGAAATGAAGGGGCCCAAGCTCTCCAAACATCCCTGACTCATTGGGTGACTGCATGCCTAGGCAAGAAAGATCTGGAGAGCACAGAAGATCCAGGGATAATCTATAAATTGCCTGAGTTTTTAGTTTACTTCATAACCCCCACACAGGTGCAATAGCAGAGGATAGATTTACTGGCTTTGGGTGTGTCTTAGTCAGTTCAGGCTGCTATAATAGAATACTACAGACTAAGTAGTTTAAACAACAAACCTGTGTTTCTCACAGTTCTAGATGCTAAGAAATCTAAGATCAAGGTACCAGCAGATCCAGTGTCTGATGGGGGCCTACTTCCTAAATTGCAGATGAGTGTTTTCTTATTCTATCATCACATGGTGGAGACAGACAGAAACTAATCTCTCACGTCTCTTCTTATGAAGGTACTATTAACATTTGTAAGGGATCCACTGATACCATCACATTGGCGGTTAGGATTTTAACATATAAATTTGGGGGGAACACAAACATGCAGTCCATAGCAAGGTGTTTGAACAAACCTCTAACCAATCATTGACTGACCAATGAGTTATGCAGACATATAGGTGACCTCTAAAAGCCCAGGATAAAAACAAAAATAAAAGCAGAATTAAAAAAGAAAAGAAAAGAAAAGAAAAACTAAGCGGAGACTTCAGTGACCACAAGCCAAGATTAAACCTAGACAAGTTATTTTAACACAAAACAAAGTAAATGAGTAACAACTGACAGGAGGCCGGTGGGTGGGGGGTGGATGGAATGCAGAATCCAGAGTTGATATATATTATCTAACATATTCAGTTTTCAACAACAAAAAATAAGACATGCAAAGAAACAGAAAAGTGTGACTTAAACTCCAAGGGGAGAAAAAAATAATAAATAGATATTTGTCTCTAATTGGTATTGTATATTTATCAAAGACTTCAAAGTATTAATTATCAAAATGTCCAAAATTCAAAGAATCATGTTTAAATAATAAAAGTGGTCTGGCACGGTGGCTCATACCTATAATCCCAGCACTTTGGGAGGCCAAGCTGGGAGGATCACTTGAGCCCAGGAGTTCAAGACCAAACAGGGCAACATGGCAAGATCCCATCTCCACAAAAAATAAATGAATAAATACATAATAAAAGGAAAATATCCCAACAATAACTCAACAATAGAAAATCCCAATGAAGAGATTTTTAAATGGATATTTTAGAATTGAAAATTACAATAAATTGAAATGAAAAATTCACTCAACAGTTTCAATAATAGATTTAAAATGGCAGAAGCATTAAACTTGAGAAACGGAAATTATTCAATTTGATGAAAAAATAATAATAATTAAAGAACAAATAAAAGAACCTCAGAGATCTGGGGAAAATATGAAACACAATAATATAAATGTAATTCGGGTGTCAGAAAGAGAGATGAGAGAGGAAGTAGCAAAAAAATGTTTTTGAAGAATGAATGGCCCATAGCTTATCACATGTATTTAAAAAAATGATCTATAGATTCAAGAAACTTGACGAACTTCAAGTAGGATAAACACAAGGAGATTTACACTTTGATTCACTATAGTTAAAATGCTGAAAATCAAGGAGAAAGTCTTCTTTATTTTTTATTTTTATGGGAACATAGTAGATATATATATATTTGTTGGGTATAGGAGATACTTTGATACAGGCATACAATGCATAATAATTACATCAGAATAATTGGGATATCCATCACCTCATATATTTATCCTTTCTTTGTGTTACAAACAATCCAGCTTTATTATTTTGGTTATTTTAAAATGTAGAGTAAATTATTGTTTACTGTAGGCACCGTATTGTGCCATCAAATACGAGATTTTATTTATCCTATCTAACTATATTTTTGTACTCATTAACCATCCCTACTATCCCCCACTATTCTTCCCACCCTCTGGTTACAATTATTCTACTTTCTGTCTCTCCATAAATTCAATTGTTTTAAATTTTACCACCTACAAATAAGTGAGAATGTGCAAAGTTTGTCTTCCTGTGCCTGGCTTGTTTCACTTAACATGATGATTTCAGGTTCCATCCATGTTGTTGCAAATGAGAGGATCTCACTTTTTATGGCTGAATAGTACACCATTGTGTATGTATACTACATTATCTTTATCCATTCATCTGTTGATGGACACTTTTGTTGCTCCCACATCTTGGTTACTGTGATTAGTGCTGCAGTAAACATGGGAGTCTAGATGTCTTTTGACAGTTTTTTGAGAAACGTCCAAAGTCTTCTCCATAGTGGTCGTACTAATTTACATTCTCACCAAAAAGTGTATAAGGGTTCCCTTTTCTTCACATTCTTGCCAGCATTTATTGCCTTTCTTTTGGATAAAACTATTTTAACTGGGGAGAAATATCTCATTGTAGTTTTGATTTGCATTTCTCTGATGTTCAGTGATGTTGAGCATCTCTTTATACATCTGTTTGCTATTCCTAAGTCTTCTTTTGATAAATGTCTATTCATATCTTTTGCCTACTTTTTCTTTTTCTTTTTTTTTTTTTTTGAGATGGAGTCTTACTCCGTCATCAGGCTGGAGTGCAGTGGCATGATCTCAGCTCACTGCAACCTACGCCTGCCAGGTTCAAGCGATTCTCCTGCCTCAGTCTCCCAAATAGCTGGGACTACAGGTGCTAGCCACCACCCCCAGCTAACTTTTGTATTTTTAGTAGAGACAGGGTTTCACCATATTGGCCAGGCTGGTCTCGAACTCCTGATCTCATGATCCACCCACCTCAGCCTCCCAAAGCACTGGGATTACAGGCGTGAGCCACTGTGCCCAGCTCTTTTGCCTATTTTTACTTGGATTATTAGATGTTTTTTCCCTATATATTTGTCTGAGCTGCTTGTTTATTCTGGTTATCAATCTCCTGTTAGATAGATAGTTTGTCAGCACTCTCTCCCTTTTTGAGGATTGTCTCCTTGTTTATTGTTTCCTTTACTGTGCAAAGCTTTGCCCAGTCTAATGTCTTGGAGAGTTTCCCCAATGTTTTCTTTTAGTAGCTTGATGATTGGAGATCTTATACTTAAGTTTTTAAATTTACTTTGATCTGATGTTTGTATATGGAGAGAGATTGGAGTATGGTTTCATTTTTCTGTATATGGGTTTCCGGTTTTCCCAACACCATTTATTGAAGAGTCTGTCCTTTCCCCAATGTATGTTCTTGGCACTTTTGTCTAAAATGAGTTCACTGTAGATGTATAGATTTAATTCTGGGTTCTCTATTCTGTTGTGTCGATCTATGAATCTGTTTTTATGCCAGTACCATGTTGTTTTGGTTACGGTAGCTCTGCAGCATAATTTGAAATCAGGTAATGTGATTCCTCCAGTTTTGCTATTTTTCCTCAGGATAGCTGATATGCTTTGGCTATGTCCCCATGCAAATCTCATCTTGAATTGTAATCCCATAATTCCCACGTGCAGTGGAAGGGACTTGGTGGGACATAATTGAATCATGGGGGCAGGTCTTTCCTGTGCTGTTCTAATGACAGTGAATAAGTCTCATGAGATCTAGTGGTTTTATAAAGGGAAGTTCGCCTGCGCAGGCTCTCTTGCCTGCCACCATATAAGACATGCCTTTGCTCCTCATTCACCTTCCACCATGATTGTGAGGCCTCCCCAACCTTGTGGAACTGTGAGTCAATTAAACCTCTAGCCTTTATAAATTACCTGGTCTAGGATATGCCTTTATTAGCAACGTGAGAATGAACTAATACAATAGCACTGTGTATTCTGGGTCTTTTGTGGTTCAGTATAAATTTTAAAATAGTTTCGTCTATTGCTCTGAAGAGTGCCATTGGTATTTTGATAGATATTGTATTGAATCTGTAGATTGTCTTTGGTAATATGGACATTTTAACAATATTGATTCTTCCAATATATGAACATAAAATGCCTTTCCATTTTTCTGTGTCTTAAATTTTATGCATCAGTGTTTCATAGTTTTTATTGTAGACCTCTTTGATTTCTTTGATTAAGTTAATTTCTGCATATTTTGCTTTATTTGTAGGTATAGTAAATGAGATTACTTTCTTGGTTTCTTTTTCAGATTGTTTGCTGTTGGCATATAAAATTGCTACTGATTTTTGTATGTTGATTTTGTATCCTGCAACTTTACTGAATTTGTTTATCAGTTCTAAAAGTTTTCTCGTGGAGTCTTTAGGTGTTACCAAATATAAGATCATATTGTTTGCAAACAAGGATCACTTAACTTATTCCTTTCCAATCTGGATGCCCTTTATTTCTTTCTCTTGTCCGATTGCTGTAGCTGGGACTTGCACTACTATGTTGAATTACAGTGGTGAAAGTGAGCAGCCTTTTTATGTTCCAGATTTTAGAGGAAAGGCTTTCCATTTTTGCCCATTTAGTGTGAGATTAGCTGTATGTACATCATATATGGCTTTTCTTGTGTTGTGGTGTGTTCCTTCTTTACCCAGTTTTTTTAGGGTTTGTATCATAAAGGGATGTTGAATTTTATCAAATGCTTTCTTAGCATAAATTGAACTGATCACATTGTTTTTGTACTTTATTCTGTTGATATGGTGTATTACATTGTATGATTTGCATATGACGATTTATCCTTGCATCCCTGGGATAAATCCAACTTGGTTATAACGAGAGATCTTTAAATTTATTGTTCCATTCGGTTGCTAGTATTTTGTTGAGGATTTTTGCATCAATTCTCATCAGGGATATTGGCTTATAGTTTTATTTTTATTGATATGTTTTTGCCTGGTTTTAGTATCAGGGTAAAACTGGCCTCATGGAATGAATTTGGAAGTATTTCCTCCTCCTCTATTGTTCAGAATAGTTTGGATGTGAGTGGTATTTGTTCTTCTTTAAATGGTTGGTAAAATTCAGCAGTGAAGCTATCACGTCCCAAGTTTTTCTTTACTGGGAGGCTTATTATTATGGCATTAATCTAGGTACTTGTTATTGGGCTGTTGTGATTTTGGATTTCTTCATGGTTCAGTCTTGGGAGGTTGTATGTGTCCAGGAATTTATCTAATTCTTCTAAATTTTCCAATTTATTGCCGTATAGTTGTTCACAGTGGCCTCTAATAATCCTTTGAATTTCTGTAGTATCAGTTGTAATGTCTCCTTCTTCATCTCTAATTTTTTTATTTGGGTCTTCTCTCATTTTTTCTTCATTTGTCTTGCTAAAAATGTGTTGATTTGGTTTATCTTTTCAAAAAACAAAATTTTCATTTTGTTGATAGTCTGTATTGTTTTATTAATTTCAATTTCATTTATTTCTACTCAGCTCTTTGTTGTTTCTTCTACTAGTTTTGCACTTTCAATGCTCTTGCTTTTCTGGTTATTCAAGATGCATCATTATACTATTTATTTGAAGTTTTTCTACTTGTTTCATGTAGGCACTTACATTATAAACTGTCCTCTTAGTACTGCTATTGCTGTATCCCATAGGTTTTTGAAGGTCATGTTTCTACAATAACTTGTTTCAATAATTAAATTTTTAAAAAATTTTCTTCATTGACTCACTGATCATTCAGGAACCTGTCGTTAAATTTCCATGTGCTTTTATAGTTTCCCAAATTCCTCTTATTATTGATTTCTAGTTTTTTCTAGTATCCATTGTATAATCTGTAGCCATTGGATGAAATGTTCTGCAAATATCTATTAAGCCCATTTGATCTATTGTACAGATTAAGTCTGACGTTTCTTTGTCGATTTTTCTATCTAGATAATCTGTCCAATGCTGACAGTGGGGTGTTGAGTTATCTAACTATTATTGTTTTGGGTCTACCTCTCTCTAGCTCTAATAATATTTGTTTATCTGGGTGCATATATGTCTACAACTTTTATATCCACTTGCTGAATTGACTCTTTATCATTAGGTAACGATCTTCTTCATCTCTTTTGTAGTTTTTGTCTTGAAACTTATTTGTCTGATATAAACATGGCTACTCCTGCTCTCTTTTTGTTCCCATTTGCATGAAACATCTTTTCTCCTCCCTTTGTTTTCAGTCTATGTGTGTCTTTATAGGTGAAGTGTGTTGCTTCTAGGGGTCTTATTTGTTGGGTCTTCTTTTCTTTTCTTTTTTCTAAATCAATTCAGGTACTGTATGTCTTTTGTTTGGATAGTTTAGTCTATTTACACTCAATGTTATCATGGATAAGTAAGGACTTACTTCTGCAATTTTTAAATTTATTTTCTGAGGGTTTTTTTTGTGTGTGACCTTCTGTTTCTTCTTCCTTCCTGTCTTCTGTTTAGCAAAGGTGATTTTCTTCAGTGGTATGTCTTAATTTCTGGCTTAGTTTGTGTGCATTTCTGTTGTATGTTTTCTGATTTGAAGTTACAATGAGGCTTGCAAATAATATCTTATAAACCACTATTTTAAACTGATGGCAACTTAACACTGATTGCATTAAAGAAAACCAGATAAATTAAGAAGGAAAGAGAAAAACAAAAACAAATGTACACTTTAAGTTCTTCCCCCTGCTTTTAAAGTTTTTATAGTTTCTATTTTTACCTTATCATATACCCTATGTCTTGAAAAGTTGTTGTACTTATTATTTTCAATTAGTTCATCTTTTAAACTTTTTACTCAAGTTATGAATAGTTTATACACCACAATTATGGTATTCTAATATTCTGTTTTTCTGTGTACTTATTAGTACCGGTGAGATTTGTACCTTCAGATGATTACTTCTCACTCATTCATGGCATTTTCTTTCAAATTAAAGAACTCCCTGTAGCATTTCTTGTCAAAAGAGTCTGGGGTTAATGAAGTTTTTCAACTTTTGTCAGAGAAAGTCTTTATTTCTCCTTCATGTTTAAAGAATATTTTCACTGAATATACTCTTCTCACTTTAAATATGTCATGCCACTCTCATGCTCTCTAGGGTTGCCACTGACAAGTCTGCTGCCAGGCATATTGGAGCTTCATTTTATGTTATTTGTTTTCTCTTGCTGCTTTTAGAACCCTTTCTTTATCCTCGACCTTTGGGAGTTTGATTATTGAATAGTTCGAGGAGCCTTCTTCGGGTTAAATCAACTTGGTGTTCTATAATTTTCTTGTACTTGAAAATTGATATCTTTCTCTAGGTTTGGAAGTTCTTTGATATTATCCCTTTGAATAAACTTTTTAACCCTATCTCTCTGTCTACCTCCACTTTACAGCCACTAAGTCTCAGATTTGCTTCTTTGAGGATTTTTTTTTTTTTTTAATCAGACATGGTTCATTCTTTCTTATTTTTTTCTCTTTGGTATCCTCTGACTATGTGTTTTCAAATGGCCTGTCTGACTCACTAATTCTTTCTTCTGCTCTATCAATTCTGCATGTAAGAGAATCTGATGCATTCATCAATATACCAAACATTTTCAACTTCATAACTACTGCTTGATTATTCTTAAGTATTTCAGTCTCTTTGTTAAATTTATCTGACATGATTCTTACTTTTTTCTCTGTGTTATAATGATTTCATTGAAATTCCCCCAAAAAAGCTACTTTGAATTGTCTATCTGAAAGGTTACATACCTCTGTCTCTCCATAACTGGTTCCTGGTTCCTTATTTAGTCTGTTTGGTAAGGTCATAATTTCCTTGATAGTTTTGATACTTGTGAGTGTTCATCAGTCTCTGGGCATAGAAGAATTAGGAAATTATTATAGAACTCATAGTTTGGGCTTGTTTGTACACTTCCTTCTTGGAAACACTTTCCAGGTATTCAAAGGTCCTTGATTGTTGAGATCTAAGTTTTTGGCTTCTGCAGCTGTGTCAGCATTAGGAGGCATTCCAAGCCCCATAATATTGTGGCTCTTGAACACTTGTAGAGGTAGCACGTTGGGGGTCTTGGATAAGACCCAGAAGAATTCTCTAGATTATCAGGCAGAAACTCTTATTCTCTTCCCTTGCTTTCCCTAAGACAGAGTCTCTGTATGTGCTGAGCTGCCTGGAGTTGCGGGAGGAGTAACACAAGCATCCGTGTGGCCATTACCACGGAGACTGTGCTGGATCAGACCTGAAGCCAATACAGCACTGAGTCTCTCCCACAGCCCATGGTAACCACATCCTTGCTGGTACCTAAGTTCACTCAAGGCACTAGACCCTTAAAATCAGCAAGTGGGAAAACCAGCCAGGCTTATGCCCTTCCCTTTAGGGCAGTGAGTTCCTGCAGTCCGAGGTAGATTTAGAGATGCTGTCTGAGAGCCAGGTCCTGGAATCAGAAACTTAAGGAATTTACCAGTTACTGTATGCCACTGCAGCTGAGCTGGCACCGAAGCCAAAAAACAAAGTTCTTACCACTCTTCCCTCTCCTTTCCGCAAGAAGAGGAGTGTGGAACTCTTCCCACAGTCACCACTACCACAGGATCACAACAAATATTGTCTGGTTACTGCCAATGTTCACTCAAGACACAAGCACTCCTAAGTCACCTTGTACTGAACGCTGCCAGGCCTGGGACTCTCTCTTCAGGGAAGTGGGCTCTCATCTGGCCCAGAAAATATCCAGAAAAGGTTTGAGAGAGTGAGAGACTGGAATCAATGACCCCAATACCCCACTTTTTGCTTTATTCCCCTGTGATGGAGCTGGTATCTAAGCTACCAGACAAAGTCCCCTTTACTCTTCCCTCTGTTTTCTCAAGCAGAAAGAGTCCTCCTCATAGCTACTATAGCTGGGAATGTGCTTGGTCACACCTGAAACCAGAATATCTTTGAGTCTCACCTAGGCCCATGATGAGTACTGCCTGGGTATTGCTGCTGATTATTGAAGCCTTTGGGTTCGAAGGCTTTTCAGTTAGCAGGCCATGAATCTTGCCAAGACTTGATCCTTCCCTTCAAGGCTACAAGTTTCTTTTTGGCCCAGAGTGTGTCCAGAGATGTCTTGTGGGAGCTAGGGCCTGAAATGGGGGCCTCAGGACTCTGCCAGCTGCCCTATCCTACTGTGGCTGAGCTGGTATCCATATTGCAAGACAAACTCCTCTTTACTCTTCCCTCTCCTCTCAAGCAGAGGGAAGGAGTCTTTCACAAAGCTGTGATCTGTGCTAGCTGGTGTTGGTGGGGAGGGGTGACACAAACTCTTTCTTGACTGATGTAGCTGGCATCTCACTAGGTCACATGCTCGCCAAGTTCACTGGCACCAAGGTCCATACAGCACTAATGCTTGCCCAGGAGTACAGTCCTTATGCTTAGCCTACCTCTCACGTTCACTTAGGACCCTAGAGCACTCAGCCTTCAATGGCAAGGCTTGCCAGAACCTAAGTTCTCACCACTTGCATGGATGATTCTATACTCTGACTAGGACTGTTATAAATGCTCCCTGCATGGTGTCAGTTGAGTTTTTTCAAGTGTTGCTTTCCAAGGAGACAGCACAGAACTGTATTCCAACACAAAGTCTCACAATCGCTGTGCTCTCCCTGTCCCAATCCCACATATTCTCTCTCTGTGGCATTTGGTCACTGATAGAGGATGGCAAAGCAGTGGCACTGGCAGTTCAAGACTTTCCTTTCTACTCACTTCAGTGCCTCTTTCATAGACACAGTTAGCAGGTACTGTAATTGCTTACCTGATTTTCAATTCTTATGAAGGTAATTTTTTGTGGGTAGTGGTTCAATTGGGTGTCCCTGTGGTAAGGACGATCAGTGGAGGTTTCTATTCAGCTATCTTGCTCTGCCTCCAAATGAGAAAATCTTGAAAGCAGTAACAAATAAAACAACTCATCACATACAAAGAAATCCAAATAAAATTTACAGCTGGCTTCTTATCAAAAACAGTGAACGCTAGAAGACAATGAAATTATGTATTTAAAGTGCTAAAACAAAAAAATCAACCATGAATTCTATATCCAATAAAATAAAGATGAAAATGAAGTTGAAAGAAAGCATTCCTTAGATAACCAAAAACTAAGAAAACTGGATGCTAGCAGATCTGCATTACAAGAAATTCAAGAGAAAATTTTTCAAGCTAAAAAAAAAAAGAAAACAACTTGAATTAAAAGGAAAAAATAAAGGCAAACAGAAATGGTAAATGTGCAGGTAAATATGAAAGACTACATGAATGCAATACTTCTCTGTTCTTCTCCTAATGTGTTTAAAAGATTGTGGCCAAGCACGGTAGCTCACACCTGTAATCTCAGCACTTTGGGAGGCCAAGGCAGGCGGATAACCTGAGGTCAGGAGTCCGAGATCTGGCCAACATGGTAAAACCTCTGTCTCTACCAAAACATACAAAAATTAGCTGGGCGTGGTGGTATGTGCCTGTAATCCCAGCTATTGGGGAGGCTGAAGGGGAGAGTCACTTAAACCTGGGAGGCGGAGGTTGCAGTGAACTGAGATCATGCCACTGAGCTCTGGCCTGGGTGACAGAGTAAGATTCTATTTCAAAAAATAAATAAATAAAAGATATTGCATAAAACAATAATTATAACACTTGTTTTGTTTTAAATATATGTATATGTATTATAAAAATAATGATAGCACAAAGAGGAAAGAAAAATAGAGCTATATTGGACAAAATTTTTATATTTTATCAGAGTTAAGCCCATATTCACCCAAAGATTAATTAAATTGTGATGCATTAAGATACATATTGTAATTTGAAAATAACTTTAAAAATAAAATTTAAAAGTCAATAGAAGAATTTAGATAACATGATTAAAACTACAAACAAAATATTTGTTTGACATAAAAGATCATAAGGAAGAACATGAAACAAAAAGACATAAACATATAGAAAACAAATAGCAAAATGGCAGATGTAAATAAAGCATGCAAGTAATTATATAAATTTGAATTGACAAAATATTTCATTCAAAAGGCACAGATTGCCAGAATAGATTAATTTTTAAAAGGGAAATCTCTAACTATATGCTATCTACAAGGGACATACTTGAGATTCAAAGATGCATACATATTTAAAGTAATTAATAGAAAAAGATGACCCATAAAAATAATAGCAGTAAGACAGCGAGCATCTATATTAACATCAGAAAATATAAACTTTAAAAAGAAATGTAATTACAGATAATGAGAATGGTGAAAGGTTCTCATGTATTGAAAATGGTAAAAGGTTCAATATATCAAGATGATATACCTAAGAACAAAATCCTGAGAGACCTATATGAAAGCCAAAAGGATTTTAAAAATAAATAGAAAATTTTAAAAAAACATAGTTGGATAGTTCAATATTCTACTCAGAAATAATTGATAAAACAGATGCTTAGTTCAACGTGACTGACTAGAGACACTGGACATTCACCATCTGCAAAAAGGAGAACCAAAATTGTAAATAGATAATCACACCTTGAATATAATACCTAGGAAAGAACACTGGAGTTCCCAACAAAGAACTCGCAGGAAACACCTGAGGCTCAAAAGAAGAAGAAAGCTAGCAGTCAATTCAGTTGAGATTGACTCAGAGCCCAAAGAGTCTCTCTGTCACAGCAAAATGGAAAAAATCTTTCCCTACAAAAGCAAAGTTGAAAAATTAGGAAGAAGCAACTATTATACCAGATGCATAGATATCAAAGTAAGAAGGTAAGAAACATGCAAAAGCAAGAAATTGTGATACCTCAAAGGGAACACAATAATTCTCCTGCAACAAATCCCAATCAAAAGGAAATTTACAAAATCTCAGAAAAAGAATTGAAAATTCTGATAAAAGAAATTCAGTGAGATACGGGAAAATTCCAAGAAACAATACAAAGAAATCATAAAAGCAATTCAGAATATGAATGAAAAATATACCAAAGAGATAGATATCATTAAAAAGAACCAAACAGAAATTCAGGAACTGAAGAATTCATTAAATGAAATAGAAAATACATTTAAAGCTTCAACAATAAACTAAATCAGACCAGGTATGGTAGCTCACACCTATAATCCCAGCACTTTGAGATGCCAAGTCAGGTGTGTCACTTGAGTCCAGGCATTTGAAACCAGCCTGGGCAACATAGTGAAACTCCATCTTTAAAAAATATACAAAAAAATAGCCAGACATGATGGCATGTTCCTGTAGTCCCAGCTACTTGGGAGGCTGAGGTGGGAGGATACCTTGATCCCAGGAGATGGAGATTGCAGTGAGCTGAGATTGCATGACTGCACTCCAGCCTAGGTTACAGAGCAAGACCCTGTGAAAAACAAAAACAAAAAACACACTATAAACTAAATCAAACAGAAGAAAGAATCTCAAAACTTGAAGACAGGTCTCTTGAAACAGTCAAACAAAAATTTTAAAAAAAGAATTTTGAAAATAAACAAAGTTTTCATGATATATGGAACACCATAAAGCAACCAAATATATGAATTATTGGTATCCCAGAAGGCAAAGAGTGAATAAAAGTGTTAGAAAACCTACTTAATGAAATAATAGCCAAAATTTTTCCAAGTCTAACCAGAGGTTTAAACATACAGACACAGGAGGCCCAGCAATCCCTGAATGATTACAATAAAAAAGTTTTATCCAAGGCACATGTGTTAAGTCATTCTTACATTGCTATAAAGAAATACTGTAGGAAGAGTAATTTACAAAGAAAATAGGTGTAATTGACTCTGAGTTGTATAGGAGGTACGAGCATGGCACCAACATTTGCTCAGCTTCTGTGGAGGCCTCAGGGAACTCTTACTGATGGCAGAAGGTGAAGTGGAAGCAAGTATATTACATGTCAAAGCCAAAGCAAGAGAAAGAGTGGGAGCAAGGTGCCACACAATTTTAAACAACCAGATTTCACAAGAACCCACTCACTATTGTTAGGACAGCACTAAGACATGAGGGATTGACCCCCATGACCCAAGCACCTCCTACCAGGCCCCACCTTAATCACTAAAAATTACATTTTGACATGAGATTTGTCAGGACAAATATCTAAACTATATCAGCACATTATAGTCAAACTATCTAAAAATCAAAGAAAAAACAAAATTCATTTAAAAAGCAAGACAAAAGCATCTAGTCATCTATAAAGGAAATCCCATAAGACCAATGGTGGACTTCTCAGCAGAAATCTTACAGGACAAGAGAGATGGGACGAGATATTCAAAGTGCTGATAGAAAAAATAAACTGCTACCCTAAGGTACTATCTCCAGCAAAATTATTCTTCATCCATGAAGGAGAAGTTGTCTTTACAAGACAAGCAAATGATGAGAGAATTCATCACTACTACACTGGCCTTATAAGAAATGTTCAAGGGATTTCTGAAACTGGATGTAAAAGGATGAAAGTTACCATCATGTAAACAAGAGAAAGTATAACATTTATTTGTAAAGCAAATACACAAATGAGGAAAAGGCTCAAATGGTACCACTACAGAAAACCACCAAATCACAAGAACAAAAAATAAGAGAAAAACAAAGGAACAAAGAATACAGAAAACAACAAACAGTATGAAGAATATGATGGGAACAAAACCTCATATATTAATAATAGCCTTGAAAGTAAGCAGATTAAATTTTTCACTTAAAAGACACAGACTGACCAAATGGATTTAAAAAAACACATGATCTATGTATGTACTGTCTGAAAGAAACACACATTATCTTTGAAGATACATATAGATTGCAAGTAAGTGGATGGAGAAAGATATTCTATGCAAATGGAAACCAAAATAAAGCAGGAATAGCTATACTTGTATAAAACAAAATTTAAATAAAAAATGATTTTAAAAGACAATGGTCATTATACTATGATAAATTGATCAATCTAACAAAAGGATAGTTAACCATTCTAAATCTATATATACCTAACATTGGAGCACCAAGACTCATAAAGAAAATGTTACCAGATATAATGAGAGAGATAGAATTTGATTCAAAACTAGTCATAGACTACAATACCCTATTCTCACCATTATGGAGATCATCTAGCCAGAAAGCCAAAAAAATTTGAATTTACACTGCATGTTAGACCAAATAGACCTTACAGACATTTACAGAATATTTTATGCAACATTATCAGAGTATACATCTTTCTCAGCAACATACAGAACATTCTCCAAGATGGACAATATGTTAGAACACAAAACAAGTATCAACAAATTTGTAAAGTTCAAAATTATACCAAGTATCTTCTCATATACCATAATGGAACAAAACTAGAATCAAAGCAGTGGTAAAAGGGAAATTTATAGTAATAAACGACTACATCAAAAGAAAATCTTAGAAAACTTTCAAATAAACGACCAAATAATACACCTCAAGAACCTAGGAGAAACAGAACAAACCAAACCCCAAATTGACAGGGAAAAGAAAGAATAAAGATCAGAGCAGAACTAAATGAAATGGAGACTGCAGAAACAATACAAAAGATCAATGAAACAAAAAGTTGGTTCCTAGAAAAGATAAACTGCTACCCTACAAAAGAAGAGGGGAGACCCAAATAAACAAAATCAGAATTGAGGAGACATTACAACTGATACCACAGAAATACGAATGATCATCAGAGACTATTATGAACCATTATAAGTTAACTAGAAAACCCTGAGGAAATGGATATAGTCCTAAAAATATACAACCTACCGAGATTGACCCAAGAAGAAGTAGGAAACCTGGACAGTTAAATAATGAGTAATGAGATTAAATCAGCAATAAAATGTCTCTCAAAAAAGAAAAGTCCAGGAGCAGACAGATTTATCAATGAATTATACCAAATGTATAAAGAAGAACTAATACCAATTCCCTCAACTATCCTAAAAATTAAAGAGGAGGGAATTCTCCCTACCTCATTCTACAATGATAGCATCATCCTAATACTAAACCCAGACAAGGACAGAGCAAAGATAGAAAACTATAGGCCTATATCACTGATGAACATAGATGCAAAAGTTCTCAGCAAAATACTAGCAAACCAAATCCAACAGCATATCAAAAAAATAATATACCATGATCAAGTGGGATTTATTCCAGGGATGAAGAAATGGTTCAACATATGAAAATCAATAAATATCATACATCACATAGACAGAATTAAAGACTCATATGATCATTTTATTAGATGCAGAAAAAACATTTGATAAAATTCAAACCCTTTCATGAATAAAAACTCTCAACTAAAAGTTAGGCATAGAAAAGACATAGCTCAAAATAATAGAGGTCATATATGACAAACCCATAGCTAATATACTGAATGGAGAAAAGTCAAAAGCTCTTCTTCTAAGAACTGTAGCAAGACAAGGATGCCCATTTTTACCACTTTTATTCAATATAGTATAGAACCTTCTTAGCATAGCAATAAGACAAGAGAAAGAAATAAAAGTCCTCCAAATTGGAAAAGAAGTCAAATTGTCCCTCTTTGCAAATGACATGATTTTATATTTAGAAAAATCAAGATTTCACCAAAAACTCTTAGAACTTAAGAACAAATTCAGTAAAGTTGCAGGATACAAAATTAACATAAAAATCAGTAGCATTTATATATGCCAATAATGAAATAGCCAAAAAGAAAGCAAGAAGGCAATTTCATTTAAAATAGCTGCAAAAAGTAAATAAAATACATATGAATAAATTTAATCAAGGAGGTGAAAGATACCTACAAGAAAAACTATAAAACACTGATGAAAGAAATGAGGAGGACATAAAAAAATGGAAGGATATTTTGTGCTTGTGGGTTAGAAGAATTTATATCATTAATCATACCACCCAAAGTACTCTACAGATTCAAGCAGTCTTTATCAAATTGACAATTTTGTTTTTCACAGAAATAGAAAAAACATATTAAAATGTGTATGGAATAAAAAATGGGCCAGAATAATCAAAACAATCCTGAACTAAAAGAACAAAGCTGGTGGCATCACATTATCTGACTTCAGAACATGTTATGAAGCTATACTAACCAAAGCAGCATAGTATTGGAATAAAAATAGATGCATGGACCAATGGAACAGAATAGAGAACCCAGAAATAAATCCAAGTATTTGCAGCCAACTCAACTGATATTCCATAAAGCCTCCAAGAACATACACTGGGTAAAATAAACCCTTTTCAAAAAATTCTGCTGGGAAAACTAGATAGCGATATGCAGAAGAATGTAACTGTATCCCTATCTCTCACCATATACAAAAGTCAACTCAAGATGGATTAAAGATTTTAAGGTAAGATGGATTAAAGATTTTAAAGTAAGACCCAAAACTATAAAACTGTGAGAAGAACACAGAAGAAACTCTTGGAAACATTGCTCTAGGCAAAGATTTTATGGCTATGACCTCAGAAGCACAGGCAACAAAATCCAAAATAAACAAATGGGATATTTAACTAAAAATCTGCACAGCAAAATAAGCAATTAATTGAGTGTACAGCAACCTCTTGAATGGAGAAAATGCTTGCAAACTACTTATTCAACAGGGAACTAATATTCAGTATATATAAGGAACTCAACAGGAAAACATATCTCATTAAAAAATGGAGAAGGGACATGAATAGACATTTCTTAAAAGAAGACATACAAATGGCCAACAGTTGTATGAAAAGATGCTCAACATCACTAATCATCAGAGAAATGCAAAAAAAAAAAAAAAAACAAAAAAAACAAAAAAAACCACAATGATATATCAACTCACTCCAGTTAAAATGACAATTACTAAAAAGACAAAAATAACAGGGCTGGCAAGCATGCTGAGAAAAGGGAATGCTTATATGCTGTTGGAGGGAATGTAAATAAGTAAAAGACTATGGAAAGCAGTATGTAGATTTCTCAGAAAACTAAAAATTTGACTACCATACAGTCCAGCAATCTCACTACTGAGTATTTATCCAAATGAAAAGAAATCAGTACATCAAAGGATCACCTGCACTCATGTGTCTATCTCAGCACTATTCACAATAGCAAAGATTTGGAATCAACCTAGGTGTTCATCAATGGATGAATGGATAAAGAAAATGTGGCATATATACATAATGGGAATACTATTTGGTCATAAAAAAGCATGGATGCAATTGGAGGTCATTATTTTAAGTGAAATAAGCAAGGCACAGAAAGACAAATACTACATGTTCTTACTCATGTGTAGGAGCTAAAAATATATAAATAAATAACTTGGTCACATGGACACAGAGAATAGAATGATACACACCAGACAATGGATAGACTGGGTGAATCAAAGAAGGGAAAAATGAAGAAAAGTTGGTTAATGGGTACAAACTACAGTTAGATAGAAGAAACAAGTTCTAACGTTTGTTAGCAGACTACGGTGACTGTACATAGTAACAATATTGTGTGTATTTCAAAATAATTAGAAAAGAGAACTAGAAATGATATCAAAACATAGAAATGATAAATACTCAAGGTGATAGATACACCAACTACTCTGACTTGATCATTAAACATTCTATGCATGTCATAAAATGTGCATTTTTGTACCCTACAAAAATATTATGTATTAATAAAAAATAAAACGTTTTAAATTTATAGACATGCACAAAAATAATTGATAAACAGAGTGCTACAGACTGAAAGCTTTTGTCCCCCCAAAATTCATACATTAGCATCCTAATCCCAAAGATGATAGCATAAACAATGGGGTTTTTAGTAAGTGATTAAGTCACGAGGGCTTTGAATGGAATTAACGCCCTTATAAAATAGCCCTCAGAAGCCAGATAGCCCCTTCCATCATGTGATATCACTGCAAGAAATCAGCAGTCTGCAGCCTGGAAGAAGACCCTCAGCAGAATCCAACCATGCTGACACTCTGGTTTTAGACTTCCCAGACTCTAGAACTGTAAGAAATAAATCTCTGTTGCCTATAAGTCACCCAGTCTATGGTATTTGGTTATAGCAGGTGGAACAGAAAGAGACCCAGAGAATTAGCAAGCATATAAAAGACCTCCACAACACTAGCAACCAACCTGACCCGACTGGTATTTTGTAAAACATTCCACTTAACAGCAGAAACAGCAGAAACAGCAGAATACACTTTTCCCTTTTTTTTTTTTTTGAGACAGGGTCTTGTTCTGGCATCCAGGCTACTGGAATGCAATGGCATGATCTCTGCTCACTGCAGACTCAACCTCCCGGGCACAAGCAATCCTCTGGCCTCAGCCTCCGTAGTAGCTGAGACTACAAGGGAGACTCCAGCCATGTGCCACTACTTGCAGCTAATTTTTTTATTTTTTTGTAGAGACCTGTATTTTGTATTTTGTTTGTTTGTTTGTTTGTTTGTTTCGCCATGTTGCCCAGGCTGTTCTCAAACTCCTGAGCTCAAGTGATCCACATTCCTCAGCCTCCCAAAGTGCTGGAATTGCAGGCATGTGCCACCGCATCTGGCCCAGAATACACATTTTTTAAGGAGCACATGCAGCATTTTCCAGGACAGACCAAAAGAAAGGCTATAAAACAAATCTCAATAAATTTTAAAAGATTAAAATTATTTAAGTGTGTTCTCTGACCGTAAGAACATTGAATAGAATGGAAACTATCATGGAAACGTATCAAAATATACAAGACACAGCTAACACAGTTATGAGAGGTAAATTGATAGTTATAAATGGACACATCGGAAATGAAAAAGGTTTTCAAACAATTTGTCTAAATGTTCACTTCAAGTAACTAGAAGAAGTACAAACTACCCCTAAAGCAAGCAGAAGTAAAGAAATAATAAAGAGTAAAGCAAAAATTAATAAAACAAAAATAGAAAAACAACAGGAAGAAATCAGTACGACCAAAGGTTGCTACTTTCCAAAGACCAGCACAACTGATAAGGCTTTAGCTAGACTGACCAAGAGAAAAACCAAAGAAGGCATAAATCATGAAAATCAGAAATGACAGAAGGGACATAATTATTGACCATACAGAAATTTTAAAAGATTATAAGATAATGCTATGAGCAACTGTATGCCAATAATTTAGACGAACTACCAATAAATGGACAAATTGCTAAAACTGACTCAAGCAGAAATATAAATTCTGAATGTACTGAAAAAGAGAAAATAAATTAGTAACTAAATATCTTTTAGTTACTTTACAATTTCTTTAGAAAGAAATTGAAAGTGTCTTTCAAATCCCTGCCTCTCAAACTGAGCACCCTCACAACAGGACCCAGCAACAACAACAAAAATATCCTAAACCCTGATAGCTTCACTGGTGAATTCTATCAAATATTTTATACCAATTCTTCACAAGTTCTTTCAGAAAATAGAGCATGAAGGAACATTTCCCAGCTTCTGTTGGTCTGGTATTGCTTAGACACCAAGACCACAAAAAGACATCACAAAAATAAAAAACATAGGTATATGAAACTTTTTTCAGACATTGACAATCCAAAATCCAGCAACATATGAAAAGTTTTATTTTCAAATGAAAACTACGGTGAAATAGTCACTTCACACCTACTGATTCGGCTATGATTTAAAAAGACAGACAGTTACAAATGCGGGTGAAGATGTAAGGAAATTAAAACCCTCATCCACTGCTGGTTCGAAATGTAAGTTGATGCAGCTGCTTTGGAAAACAGTCTGACAGTTTCTCAACAAATTAAATATAGAGCTTCCATGTAAACCAGCAATTTCCCTTCTAAGTATATACCCAAGAAAAATGAAGACATAAATCCACACAAAAATTTGTACACAAATGTTCACAACAACTTTACTTATAATAGCCAAACCATAATGTGTAACTCATTAACTTTCATACAATGAAATATTATTCAGCAATAAAAATAAATGAATCACTAGTATATACTACAATGTAGATAACCCTCAAAAACATTATAAGTTAAAGAAACCATTCACAGAAGACCACATAGTATATGATACTATTCATATGAAATGCTGTAACAGGCAAATTTATGGAAACAGAAAGTAGATCCGTGGTCACTTACACCGGAGAGGGGATGGTGAGGAGGAGGAGACATGGAGAGTGACTGTTAATGGGCATTGGGTTTCTTTTTTGCAATTATGTGAATGTTCTAAAATTAGACTGTGGTGATAGTTGCACAGCTCTGTGGATATACTAAAAATCACTGAATTGTGCACTTTAAATGGGTGAATTGTATGCTATGTGAATTATATCTTAATAAAACTGTCTTTAAAAAGTTTTATATACCATGATCAAGGGGAATTCATTCCAGGAATGCAAGATTAGCTAACATCCAGAAATACAATCTTTCTCTGCTTTTTTATGTTAAAAATAATACTGCAATGAATAGACATATTGTCATCTTTTTAGAGGGTTGTTAAGAGACAATACATCACTCCTCTGTTTTCTTTTTCAGTTTAAAATTAAGCTGGAAAATGATACAGGAAATGGACACATGGAAATCAGAATATGAGCCTTATTCCTCATAAATCCAGTTGAAGAGCATGGCTTTAGATAGGCAACTAAAGTGTCTTTCAAATCCCTGCCTCTCAAACTGAGCACCCTCACAACTGGACAGCCAGGTGTTCCCCATGAGGCCAGTACTGGAATAAGTGGCAGAGAGCAAATCATACTTTCAGGCAAGCTGGTTCTCCCACCCCTACTTCCATACCACCACCGCCACGCCCCCTCCCGCTGCAACAAAAAGAAAAACGTGCTCAATTCAAGTGCTCCCAACCTCAGCAAAGGAGTTTTAGTACCTACAAATGTACGTATAAAAAACGGAGATAGATGATACTCCCATAACAAGTAGTCTTGCAGAGCTACTTACACTAGACATGTGGAATCATAATTAAACCTTCCTATTATAAATAAATACTTGTGGAACAAGTAAATGACTAAATGACACATTTAACAGTATAGTACTGAATTGTTTTTATCCCATCTGGGGTAATAATTTTATTAAGTGTCTTTTATTTTTATATATTGCAGGGAGAGACAGCTTGAGGATGATCAGTACTTTCCAGTAAAACCCTGCCCCACTGCTGTACTCCTAAGGGATTGCCACCTGCTTTGCAGAGTGGCCAAATTCTGCTTCACTTCTCATCTACTCATATAAAAGGATTCATGTTGAATTACCTAGCACAGTTGAAAAAAATACCTACAGAGGGTCCATCATGGGTGATCCAGGGAACAGTAACAGAAGGGCACAAAAAAGAAAATTGATCTTATAATTGCATTCTGTCAAACAGCCAGATAAGCAGCCAGCAGTTTTGCATTAGAATGCATTTGGTTATCCTATTTACAATGGGCTAGTAATCCCATAAATATTTATTGCTAAACTAAAAAAAGCAACATAAGCTTTTGCCCTTTGAGAAAGGTCTGTAACATGCATGGTGTCAGTAAAGTGCGAAACCCTGATGATTTGGTTACTTCTTAATATGTTAGAGTCTGGACTGCACTTGGCACACGTGAACAGTTTGAATGCAGTTGTCAGCACTTGTTTCTGGAGGACAATTGTAAGCATATGTTTCAGTAGGTGAGCTATCAAACCCACAGCTGCTCTCTACCCTGAACGTGAGGCAGGACAATGGGAAACCCAGAGACTGGCAGATTTAACTTTGAATGGTTGGGAACAGGGATCAATCCGTTATGAGAACAACAAATGCAAGAACGGTAGGAGAAAAACAGAAAAAGAAAATACTTCTCTTGAGATGATTCTGTATCTGTGTACAGTACATAATGTTAATCCTTCATTGTGGCTTGAGGGAAATAACTGATGCTCTCCTTGAAAGGCATGGCATTCCTCAAGCAATAAATATATTTCATTTCCAATTTTATATGCTGCATGTGTCAAGTAAACAAATATTAAAAACACATCGCTTATTGTTTTACAGATATTTTCATATTCTGTTTACTCTCCAAAAGATTTACGCAGCTAATAATAAAAACACAAAAATTGAAAAGACCAAAAATAGCTATCAATAAAACAAAGAAAACAGTCAAAAATAAGAGAAAGGTAGAGAAAAAGAACAAAACCTGCTGCCCCCACAAATCTCCAATAATTAGCCATAATACTTAATTATAAACTTCTTGTATAACCAGGGAAAAGAGAAAAACTTAGTTAATACATACTGTCATCCTCTTATTTTAAAAAGTTATGAGAATTTCTCAAAACTGCACATCAATACACCGTATGTTTTTCTTGCTGTCTTGGTGTGATGATGAACACCAATAGGCAGTGAGCAACAGGCTCACTGTCTCTGTGTGTGTGTGTGTGTGTGTGTGTGTGTGTGTGTGTCTGTCTGTCTGTCTGTCTGTTTGTCTATCTGTGTGTACAGCAGGAATTCTAAAAGGAAAATAATTATTCTCTCTTAAATATCTGCTGTATGTCTAGTACATTTCCAGGCACTGGGGATACACAGAAAACAAGACAGATGTGGTCTTGCCCTCACTGCACTTAAAAGCTATTGAGAAAGACATGCTTTGGGACAAGTAATTACAACTCTGAAAAGTGCTACCCACAGTGATGGGTGCATAATCCTCCCATCACAGATAGCAAGGAGATTCGACTTAGCCCTGGTCAGCAGAGCATTTGTTTCTGCCTAGGTGAGTGGTAGGTTTAAATATGCTTAGTTTTAAATCCTATCTCAGTTGATAACCAGTCCCATAGCCTCAGCCATGTTGCTCAGCTTCTCTGTGTTCCAGGTCCCTCACCTCTAAAGTGGGGATAACGGTAGTACCTACCTCCTAAGTAATTGTGTTATTGTGAGGACTAAATAGGTATTCTCCCATGGCAGTCTCATGATTAAGAGTATATTAGTAGAGGCTTCAAGGCCTCTGAGTCCAAGTCTTGAAACTCCTCAAATCTTACTTCTGCTGCATCCCACTGGTCAAAGTAAGTCACAAAGGCAACCTAGATTCAAAGGATGAGGATATAGTTTCCACTCCTTTAGAGGAAGAGCTGCAAAGTACCATGGCCATTTTGACAATCTTCCACATGACAGTGGAGAACATAAAATGAACCAATGAGAACGTAAAATGAACAGCTCTTAGTGTATGACTGGACATGTGGAAGTGGAAGAAAAAGGGAAAAAGGAGCCATGATAACACCACATTTTCTGTCCAGAGCAAACTATGTGGGTATTTTTGCAAATCACTTGGTACCGAATTGAGAACGTTAAAATTTAACCAACAATTTTAGAATATTTTGTTATTATGTGGGGTTTTTCAAAAGTCCAAATAAATGATTCAAGCTGGTGTGAGAATCATAATCCTCAATATTATTAAATATTGTTGAATTTGTTTTGACTTTGATCCTCAAAACTGAAAACATTCTTCAATGTGTAGACCAAGACATAAATTACTTATACTAGTTCCATTACAACAAATTCCACATATATCCTGATTGATACCAGTTATGTTGAAGTGTTTCTAACACTGTAAATGCCTATTCCTCCCATGTGAGAATTAGTTCATTTTAAGGTGTTTTGACTTTCACTCATAATGACTGAAAACTTCTCTGTGAAAAAACTATTATCCATCTTCATAACAGTTTCCAGAAAAATTAACAGCACTACCTTACCAAAGGGCCCAGAAGTAAACATTGTTGAATATATTTTTTGTTTGTTTTTGTTTCTGTGCTGATTGTTCTGTCTTTCTTGGCTTCACTGAGGCAAAATCGACAAAAACTGTATGTATTCAAGGTGTACAACCTGATGTTTTGATATGTATGCATTGTGAGATAATTATCACAATGAAGTTGATTAACGTATTTATCACCTCACATAGTTCCAGGTTTCACTACCTCTTTAGTTAAATTCATGACCAGGGATATTGATATAAAAATTACAATAGTCTGAGACCTCTTATCCTCAACCCTACCTATGTAAATGAAACTCTGATGGCTTCACTGTGAATACTCCTAAATATCTCTCCCTGTCTTCCTTTCTGCATCTAGACAGCCACTGCCTTAATTTAAGTTTGGAACAGTCCCTGAATAGATCTCACTTCCTGTAACTCCCCCTTTTAAAGCTATTGTCTGTATGTTTCTAAAATGTAAATCCAATTATTAACTTATCAACTTAAAAAAAGTTAATTTCTCTACCAGCGAGTCCATCCCAAACCAATATTTTCAATGGATTACGGTATAAATTAGCAGATTTATTTAACTTATTCTCAAACTTTCAACAAGAGAAAGTATACATTTGCAGGGAAATTGGACTGTTATTTCCAAGCCCAAACTCTTCATTTTCTTGGCTATAATTCAAGCAGCATGTTCAACAATTACTTGGGCGGAGGCATAAGTTGTGTCTGGTGCTTTCAGTTTCAAAGTACTGGGATTTGTTTTTAGTTTCCAGGCTTATTTCTTGCCACATGTCAGTGGTGGAGCATGATGGATATGTTGTTGCTGCATGATGACTGTCTTTCAATTTTGAGTTTTTGAGTTGTTTGAGATCTTTCTCTGATGTTCTATGTGGTCTTGGGTCGATTAAGAGCACACACATAATGAGTGCTTGCTCATGCCAAAAACGGAGAGAAGAGTAAAACGTGGTCCTTGTTCTCAAGGACCCCATAGCCCTGTAGGTAAGAAAGACCTTCAACAAGTAATAGTATCTCAGTGTGATACAAACTAACATAAAGTTAGAGGACCCGGGTATCAAGGAAAAGTGGATTGAAGAAGGGATCTGGTAAAATCCAGGAACATTTCACAGATGAGCTGACACATGAATAAGTCTTGAAAGATGAATAGAAATTTATAGGTTAAAAAGTCAGATAATAATATTTCAGTGAAGGGGGAACAGCACAGACAATTTTTTTGAAGATGTAAAACAGCATGGCACATTCAGGTGAGTGTAATAATTTAGTGCAAAGATTCAATAGGAAAAGTGATGGAACATGAGGAACAAAAAGGTAGGTGGTTACTAAACCCATGGAGGGCTTCCTACTCTGTGCATGCCCAAGGTGATACACATAGGGCACAGTGTTAGGTTGAACCATAAGAGATTATCTTTTATGTTGGTCCAAAGAGTCAACTATTGGAGTTTCAGAGACTCAAAATACTACAATTCATCTGTGGAGTCTTAAGCCACCTTCAACTTTGGCATTTAGAAGTGAGTATACCTAACCTGACACATTTGCTTATAAGAAAAAGAAGCCCAGTCAACGTTTTTCAGGTAGTGGGTGGATTTACCAAGGGAAATTTAAAAAGCACTCCCAAAAGTCCAAGAACAAGAGTTGGACTCAGCTGATAGAAATGATCCCCACCCTGCCTTCCCCATAGCATTGCAGTTTTTTTGTTTTGTTTTGTTTTGTTTTGTTTTTGGAGATTTCACTTTTTTTTCTCTATCAGTTGACATTTTTGACTTATAGTTTCTGCTCCCTCATGCCTTTATCTCACTATAGACATGGCACACCAAGCCCTTCTCCAAATCAAAACTTTTTGGCTTCAGCTTTCTCAGCAACTGAGAACTTACAAACCTGTTTTGAAATCCTGAAAGGATAGATCTCATTGGTTCAGCTCATCGTTTTTAATAAGCTGTGGGTTACTGGCCAGTTTATGAACTGGTTGTCCCTCTTTAAGTCCAGTACCTATCAGTAGGTCCATTACTTTAAGTCCAGTACCTATCAGTAGGTCCATTACCTGTGACTGTGGGAATAACATGGCGACGTAGTGGTAGGAGGGTGGATGGACCACTTCCCACAGAAGTAGTTGTGGTGGGCAGGCCTGTCGAGGCTGAGCAGCTCTGCTTATTTCTCCCAGTAAAGTTGGCATGAAAGCCTCTGAGTTGATTCTCGAGGTCTAAGAAGACCTAATCTCCAACATTGAAGTGTCAGCTTTAAGAATATCTAAGATATGCATCCTAAATGTCATTACCCAGAATGTCTATAATCTTCATCAAGCTTAATATTTCTACACTAATTTGAGCCCAAGGTGGGGGGAAATCACTAATTAAGTCACAATAGCAAAATGCCTTTTTTTATTAACCAAATGCATCTGACCATATAAGCAAACGTTGACAGTCATTTCTTTTCTACCTACTCACATTGGATGTGCTTGAACATCTCTTTCTGTCCTTTAAAATAGAAGGCCTCTCTTACAGCACTAGTGGCTACTAGAACAGATGAGCTACAGTACTAGCAATAGCTTTGTTCCTTCTTCTTACCACCTCTTATGCCTTCTGTTTGCCACCTTTAGTAGCCTTTGCACATAAAGCCTATTAATTTCTCTACAGTAAGTAAGGTGGCTTTTCTAGTAATAAGCGGCCTCATAATGAGCTGATTTTTAACATGTTCAGATTCTAGTTTGGCTCCAATAAATATCAAATAAAGCATGAGACAAATGTCAGAGACGACTCCTTTTTCACTTCCTATGTGGTGTATAAGTACATGAAAAATCCATTCAACAGTCACTAATAAACGCTATTAATAGATAAAATGTCATCAGGCAAAAGCAGAGCTCAGTAACAGTACTTACAAAATAGTCCTGGGTTCTGAAGCTGCTCTCCAGAAAATCTATACCCACCCCCCTCCACCAAATCTACATAAAATACTGTCTTTACATATCTATTAAAGTGTTTCTTGAGGTGAGGCGCTGGGAAGGGAAAAGTAAGGGTGGTGAGCAGGAGAAACAGAGATCTATTTGAGCTCATCCCTTCTTCTAGCCTCATGTTATTTCCTCTCCATCTCCTACACTTTTTACTTATTTATTTGGGAGAGGATTACAAATAATTTCAGACTTCCTGGTAGTTGCCTACAGCCCTGTGATACGGCATATAATTTGTATTCCAGCATTGAAGTGCCTAACGTGGTAGAAATGAGGAGTAGCTTCCTGATACTCTTCAACTGGATTTATGAGGAATAAGGCTCATATTCTGATTTCCATGTGTCCATTTCCTGTATCATTTTCCAGCTTAATTTTAAACTGAAAAAGAAAACAGAGGAGTGATGTATTGTCTCTTAACAACCCTCTAAAAAGATGACAATATGTCTATTCATTGCAGTATTATTTTTAACATAAAAAAGCAGAGAAAGATTGTATTTCTGGATGTTAGCTAATCTTGCATTCCTGGAATGAATTCCCCTTGATCATGGTATATAAAACTTTTTAAAGACAGTTTTATTAAGATATAATTCACATAGCATACAATTCACCCATTTAAAGTGCAGAGATAGTGAGACGGGGTGTAGTTGAAGAGCACAGCACTAGCTGCCTCTTGGCTCCTGCTGCTTCTTTTAGTGCCTTTCCCCCTTCTAGCTTGTTCATGCCAATATTTAGCCATCCAGCCATGCATCTATGATCTTTCCATCCCCTTCACACAACCTATTGTGTACCTGTGTGTGTATACCATGGTGCCAGTGACCACAATTTATCTTAAGCTCAGCCATATCAAAATCTGTAGAGAGCAAGGTCCAGGAATTTGTATAATTAATCAACTCTAAAGGTGATTCTAATTCTCAGACCTGTCTGAGTACCGTTTATTTAGCAGCTTCAAATATGTTTGACCTGGATTGCTACCATCAAGGAGGTCCCCCTTTGACTTTTTCTTATCTGCTGCTAAAACCTTATCCTTATTATTTTCCTCTCTTACAAAGGTAACACAAAACAAAACCAAGAACTAATATGTCTAAGGTTTTGTCAACATTTATAATTGAAATAAATGCTAAAATTGAGTTGGAGGTTAGTGAAGAGAAAAATGTACCTTTTTCCCCACCGTGTTCATGGGTCCCCGGAATTCCATCCATAAGCCCTTGGGTGCCTATGGGCCCCAGGTTGAGAAGTACTGTAAACAGGAATTTTACAGCAGTGCTGTGTAGTGCAAAAGGCACCGACCCATCCTAAAATCAAGCAGTCTTAAGTTTAGATCCCAGCTCCAGAATTTATTGGCTATAGAACCTTCAGCTAGAAGGTACTTAACTTCTTGATGTCTTCATTTTGTCTTTTATCTTTTCTTAAGCTCTAAAATGGAATTAAGAGAGAATTAGTAATAATACTGTTTATAAGTTTCTAAATTTAATTAGATAACGCAGCTAGTATGAGTGTTCATTATGAGTGTTCAAAATTAGATTCAGTATATATTATTCACCTTTCCCCATGTTAATCTAAATTACCTGAAGCGTCCTTAGGCCCAGATAATCAATATTATATGAACTTACTTTAACCATATCAGCCAGTCATGTTTTCTGATGAAATTGCTATGTATTAATCACATTTTCAAATAATACGTGTATGTCTGTGTGTATGTATGAAATGACCCTAACTCTGAATTCGTGAATCTTTATAAATCCACCAAATATCCAGATCCCAACCAAGCCTCAAAACCTTTCAAAGACCATTTTTAAAAGGGTTGATTTGGCCAAAAATATGACTGTCTTCAATTCTCCACCTTTAGTTTGAGGCTCACCAATTAAATGTCCCTCATCTGTGATGTGATTTTTAAAGTCAGCAGTAGGCCAGGCATGGTGGCTCACTCTTGTAATCCCAGCACTTTGGGAGGCTGAGACAAGTGGATCACTTGAGGCCAGGATTTCCAAACCAGCCTGGCCAACAGAATGAAACCCTATCTCTACTAAAAATACAAAAAATAGCCGGGCATGGTGGCGCATGCCTGTAATCCCAGCTACTTGGGAGGTTGGGGCAAGACGATTGCTTGAACCTGGGAGGTGGAGGTTGCAGTGAGCCGAGATCACACCACTGAACTCCAACCTGAGTAACAAAGTGAGGTTCTGTCTTAAAAAAAAAAAAAAAGATCAGCAATGGTTGCTAGATACTGCCTCCAGTCTCTGCAGATGCTCAAGGCTGCTCAATTTGACTAGATGATTACACTGCCCAAATGTACACATGATGCTCGTCACTCATCTAATTGCATACAGCTAATCTGAATTCTTCACATGTAAGCCATTGATGACTAAATGTATCCAGAGATCTGGATTTACAGAGAATATTTTCTCATAACAATACTTAAATCTCAAAGAATTGTTTACACCCAGGCTCTAGTCTTAACCTATCTTGTACTGTGCAGAGGAACAAGTATGTACAGGATAGTGAGCACTGTGGAATGTAATTTGGTAGAAAGGGGAAGCATGATTTTTATGTGGAAAGAATACTAGTTTTTGTTTCACACATGCACACAAACACACAAAAATACTCATGTACACGCATTGAGCTTAACAAAAATTTCAAGGCACCATTCTGAAATCTGTCCATTAGCACTTTGAGTGTGAATTTATTCATACATGCTGGTTCTCCTGAAAAAGGCAGACTTTATCTCATAAGTCTTTTAGAGCAACTTAAAAAGAGCATGAAGTGCTCTCTGATTCCATTTGTTTAGAGAACAATAGACCCACTGTGATGTAACAGGAATTGGATGAAAATATCTTCTACCTGTTGTTTCTTCTGTATATGTTATTTGACTTGATCTTTATTCTCTGGAGAAAGCAGAATTTCTTTGTTTCAGAGAAGGATCTCTCCTCGGGAGGATTAAAACTTTTTTCTTACAGCTCTTTAACAGAAATCACTTTCATAGCTAAACAAGAGCATGGTAAATGGATTTTTTCCAGGTCCTAAAACTTACATAAATGAGCTCTCTTTTTCACCCAAAGTTCAGGAAAATGCAGTCTGCAAATAACAAATGGTAGAAATCCATATAATAGACTCCTTGGTCATAGGTGAATTTAGCAGCAGGCACTTTTGGAAAATGTGTACACATGTAAGTTAAAAGAATGATTCTACCAAAATCTGGCAGATCATGAGCAGTTAAAATAATGTTGGGAAAAAAATGACTCATCCTTTTTATACTTGAGATGAACGATGCAAAATGGAGTGCCCTTCCATTGTTCACCTGTGTCTCCTGCCAGACAGTGACCTCCCTCAGCTTGCAGGGCCTTACTTGTTTTTTCTCATATCTGTCAGAGTGTCTGATATATGGTAGACTTTCAATAAATATTAGTGAAAATGATGAACAAATAAATGAATTAAAAATTGCAAGCCACAATGTCTAAACAAGTTAAAAACAACTATAATGTTATGAGCAAATACAACTATAATGTTATGGGCTAACTTGCATGCCCCAGAAACTCATATGTTGAAGTCCTAACCCTCAGTGACTCAGAATATGACCTTATGGAAAGGAGTCTCTGAAGATAATAATTAAAGTTAAGATAAGGTCACAGTGGAGTAGAGTGAGTCCCTAATTCCATGTGACTACTGTCATTATAAAAAGGGGAAATTTGTAGACAGACCCACACACAGGGAGAATGCCATGTAGAGAATGGAGTTATGTTGCCACAAATTGATGAATTGCTGGATGCTAGGCCTGGAACAGATTCTTCCCAAAGTGCTTTTCAAATATGACTTACTTAATTCTCAAAATGACTCACCACGAAGGTGTTGTTATTGTAGTCATTTTACAGATGTGAAAACTGAGACACATGAAGAAGTTAAAAAATGTGCCCCCAAGGTCACACAGCTTGTAAGTGAAGGTGGACCTCAAACCTAAGCAGACAATCCCTCATGATGTGAGAAAAGAGAACTTCTTAGTTCCTTGCAGCACCTTGCAGAGTTTGGGGGTAAACTCTGTCAGATCTGTAAAGCTATGGATCTCCTATTGGGTTGCTGATATTTAATTGCAGCTCCACTGTTAGAAAGTAAAAATGAAAGTATAATTATGCCTAATAGTTCAAAGATTGGTGAATAGTTCAAAATGTTTCCTTTCACCCACGACGCTTTTCACCTTGATCTCAGACTTCTGGCTTGTAGAACTGAGATAATAAATTGTTGTTGTTAAGCCAATCCGTTTGTGGGCATTTTTTTTTTTTTTTTTTTTTTTTTACAGCAGCCCTAGCACACTAATACACATAGCAATTAAGAATTTGGAAGGAGGAAGAGTACCAAAAATGTTGAAAGGAAAGGAGATATCAAGAAAACATTGCTACCAGAGGCAGTGTCCTAACCACTGATTGGGATGGAAGACCTGGACTCTAGTGCCTTTGGAAGAAATAGGCCCCTGACCTGGAGTCAAGGCAGTGACCAGATGGGGACTCACAGGACCAAGGTGTCCATCAAAGGGGGTTGAAGATCCAATAGCACATGAGGGCCTGCTTTGAGGTCGGAATCAGAGCTGGTTAAAAGTTGTCCTTATGAAGTTTAAATTGATGTTGGTACTGGAAATGGACTGGAATTGTATGTGGAGATCTAGAGAATATGAATGTGGTGAGGAGCGATGCATAAACTAGGAACCAGTCTGTCCAAAATAATTTCATCATGTTTAGAGCATATATCCTACTTAAAGAAATAATCAGCAGAGTTAACAGACAACCCACAAAGTGGAAGAAAATCTTCACAATTTATACATCTGACAAAGTACTAACATCTACAATCTACAAAGAACTCAAATCAGCAAGAAAAAAAAATAATCGCATCAAAAAGTAGGCTAAGGGCATGAATAGATCATTCTCAAAAGAAGATATACAAATGGCCAACAAGCATATGGAAAAATGCTCAACATCACTAATTATCAGGGAAATGTAAATCAAAACCACAATGTGATACCACCTTACTCCTGCAAGAATGGACATAATCAAAAAATCAAAACATAGTAAATGTTGATGTGGATACAGCGAAAAGGGAACACTTTTACACTGTTGGTGGGAATGTAAGCTAGTACAACCACTATGAAAACCAGTGTGGAGATTCCTTAAATAACTAAAAGTAGATCTACCATTTGATCCAACAATCCCACAGCTCGGTATCCACCCACAGAAAAATAAGTCATTATATAAAAAAGATACTTGCACAATTTGCAGTTGCAAAACTATGGAAACAGCCCAAATGCCCATCAATTCACCGATGAGTGGATAGAGAGAAAATGTGACATATACATAGCATGCAATACTAGTCAGCCATAAAAAGGAACAAAATAATGGCATTCATAGCAACCTGAGTGGAATTGGAGGCACTTATTCTAAGTGAAGTAACTCGGGAATGGAAAATCAAATATCATATGTTCTCACTCATGAGTTGGAGCTAAGATATGAGGACTCAAGTCAAAAGAATGATACAATGGAATTGGGGGACTTGGGAGAAAGACTGGGAGGTGGGTGAGGGATAAAAGACTAGAAATTGGGTACAGTTTTTACTGTTTGGGTGATGGATGCACCAAAATCTCATAAATCACCACTAAAGAACTTATTCATGTAACCAAACACTATCTGCTCCCCAAAAACCTATTGAAATAAATAATAAACAAACAAACAAATAAAACATTAAATTGATGATACTGCATATGCAACGTGATTATAATTTTGTTTATGTCAGTAGTTGATTCTGCCAATTATTTCTCATGGAGGGGGAGCGGTTCATGCGAGACCCTCTGCTAGGCATTGTTGGTGATACAAAGTATTCTAGGACTCTGCAGTAAGACCAAAGACCAAGTCTACCACTCTGCCACTTATCTGCTGTGATGGAATTCCCTTCTAGTATTGAATTTTATGCTCTAACCTCAGATCTATTTCTAAAAGGAGGAATTCCCAGTACACAGAACTAAAATCATCATGTAGATCTGCAGCCATACAGCCTGTACCTTCCAGGGATTTTCTCTCCTATAAATTCACTATGGAGAATTTCAGTAAAGCCATGTTTTTCTTTAAAAACAAAATCACCAGAGACACGTCTTGCTTATTTCCAGTTGCCTACATGAGACCAAGCAGGGGACTAATGCCTGTCCTCTGCAGTGCAGAAAGGATAGTGCATGATGAAAGGTAGTGATGAATAACATAGTCCACTGATGACCCTGCCCAAAATCATAACTAGAATATTTCCTAAAACATATATTATTCGTTCACAACTCTATACATCAAGTATTTAGTTTATTACTTTTACTACAAAGGGTAGATTTTCTTTTTGTTAATTTGTGCGCATCTGC
The DNA here is from genome assembly GCF_008728515.1 of Papio anubis. NCBI lineage: Eukaryota > Metazoa > Chordata > Mammalia > Primates > Cercopithecidae > Papio > Papio anubis. The sequence continues at coordinate 58,549,311 of NC_044983.1, forward strand.
ATTTGCGAAGATTTAGAATTAATGGATATTTATTATAATATATTTCAAGTGAATAGAAAATACAACATATACTCTTGTATCCAAATTGAGCAAATGTTAACATTTGTCATTTTTGTTTCAGGTATGTTTTAATAAACTTGACTGATACCATTAAAGCACCCTTGCATCTTGTTTTCTCCATTCCTCCTCAAGTTGGGGTGTGTCCTTCCCCTCAGGTGCTTATCTTATTAATGTATATAGAATTACATGTAGATTTTAGGTTTTTAAAATTTTTGTGTGTCTATTTACTATATTTTTCCCTTGTTATCAGTCTCTGCTCTCTTTACTTTTTGTAAATTGACTTAACCTTCTTCCCTACTCTCTTCATATTCTTTCTGCTAGTTAAAGATTATATATTCCCTTTCTTACCCTTCAATAGGCACTTTTTTGTTGAGATGGAGGTCTCACTCCATTACCAGGCTGGAGGCAGTGGCTCTTGATCTCGCTCACTGCAATCTCTGCTTTCTGGTCTAAGCAGTTCTCCTGAGGCTTCAAGAGTGGCTCAAGCTCAAACCCAGCACTTTGGGAGGCCGGTGACGGCAGATCACGAGGCAGGAGGATCGAGACCATCCTGGCTAACCCGTGAAACCCCGCCTCTACTAAAAATACAAAAACTAGCCGGGATGCAGGTGGAAGGGTAACTCTGTAGTCCTAGCTACTTGGGAGGCTGAGGCGGAGAATGTCCTAAACTCAGGAGGCGGAGCTTGCAGTGAGCTGAGATCTGGCCACTGCACTTCCAGCGCCTGGGCGAGCAGAGCCAGACCTGGCCTCAAAAAAAAAAAAAAAAAAAAAAAAGAAGTTCTCTGCCTCTCAGCCTCCTGAGTAGCTGGGGCTACAAGTGTGTGCCACCACACTCAGCTAATGTTTGTATGTTTGGTAGAGATGGGGTTTCACCATGTTGGCCAGGATGGTCTACCTATATATATACATATAGACATATATATACATATCTCCTTGATATCTCCTTTCCTTTCAACGTTTTTGGTACTCTTCCTCCTTCCAAATTCTTAATTGCTATGTGTATTAGTGTGCTAGGGCTGCTGTAAAAAACAAAATGCCCACAAACTGATTGGCTTAACAACAACAATTTATTATCTCAGTTCTGCAAGCCAGAAGTCTGAGATCAAGGTGAAAAGCGTCGTGGGTGAAAGGAAACATTCTGAACTATTCACCAATCTTTGACATACGCCTATGTGTGTGTATATATATATGTCAATATATATAGGTCTCTCTCTATATAGGTCGATATATATAGTATATATATAGGTCTATATATATATACTTCAAAACTCATGTTGTATGTGATAAATACATACAATTTTATCAATTTTATAAAAATGATTTATTGTTTATTTAAGGTATAAGAATGAGATTATAATTATGTTAAAAATATGCTCTATGTTTTAGAATGAATACTGGAATAGTTATTAATTAAAAAGAAAATTATTTTCAAATTTTAAAAAAGACATATACTTGATTTAAAAAAATTAAACTAATTTAAAATTTTATCTACTTTTTGAACACAATAAACATTTTATAGTAATCATCCCTCACCCATTTGTCATGTTAATTTTGTCTAGTTTTTAAGTCGCCCTTATTTATTGGAGCACAACTTAATGAATATTTTTATAGCAGCTGATTACTTTGATGTGCCCACGTGCTTATCAGTCTTTGAAAACTATTTCTTCTAACATATCACTTTGGGTTCTATTTTCCTATACCTGAAGAACATGCTGTAGTAGTAGTTTCACCCAAACTTGTGAACTCTTTAGTAACTTTTTGTTGCTCCGAATGTCTTTATTTCAGTCTCATTTTATAATAGTAGTTCGACTCAATAGTTATTCTAGTCCAACACTACTTTCTTCAGTGCATCATCATCTGGTGTCTATTGTTGTCCGATGTTATCAATCACTTTAGTTTGGTAAGCATTCCCAAAAGCATGTGTGTATGAAGAAAATACTTGACTCACAGTTTCATAGGAAAATAATTGTATAGGTTGTTAAGTGGTTACACTATTACTGCATTTGTCTTACCAAAATAAATTCCATTGAATTATATATATGTGTGTGTGTGTGTGTGTGTGTGTGTGTGTATGTGTGTGTGTGTGTATAGAATGCATATTGAAAGCCAGGGATTTTCAAAAATTTATCCCATTTATTCTCACAATCTTAGGAAATTGTTTTAATATCTGTACACTTTGCAGATGAAGAAACTGAAGCCCAGGGTGGTCAAATAATTTACTTTTGATCACACAGCTGAGAAATGGCATTTGCCAGAGGTAACCTAGGTCTTCTAATTGTGAATACAGCAGAGTTGTCTCTAGCATCAATATTATGTATTTTCATCCCCTCACTTATTTTTATGACAGTGAAAGGAGATAGAATAATTATAATTAAGATCAGAGGCACTGTTCACTCTCATTTGAAAATCACATAGTTTATAAGGAAATCTTCCTCACAGGGTTCAAGGTGGAAGTCAGACCTTGAACCCCCAACATGCCCCCTGAGGACCGGGCAAGCCGCTCTGCTTCAAAGCCTGAGAGTCGGGAACACAGCCGCTTGCTTGCGTAATCATATTCATGAGTTTTAGATTCTGGGTAGTTTCCTCAGCCGCATGTTGAGAAACTGAAAAATGGCAAAATTGAAAAATAAACGACCTTTGAAATACAGAAGAGCCTTTACTCTGGAGAAAAATGTAATTCAGTTTTCAGGCACATTCCACTTCTTTTATGATTTGAGGATATCACAAGGCATGCCAGCAAATCTAAGAGGATATACTTGGAGGAGTAGGTCATTTCTCGGGTAAAAAAGTTTTTTTTTATTTACGGCGTGCAAGCATGGGAATGAGAAGGTCTGGGTTTCAGCCTGGACCCTTGATCTCATTTGCTTTGAGGACACCCACAAGTCATTTGGACTCCATGGGCTTCAGTTTTTTCATTTGTAAAATGTAAAAGACAAACTAGGTATCTCTTTTAATAGGTGAGCTAAATACGTTTCCATTTATTGGAAAAACTTTGATCTTTTTATGTTTTGTTTACCATATTATGTACGTATGACTGTAAGCATGTCGGTAGAAAGGGATTTTTTTTTTTTTTTGGCTTTCTTTCTTCTCTTTTCCTGACTTCTGTTAAACGGATAGTGATTTAAATCTTCTTGGACTTAATGTACGTATGCCTGCATGTATGTATGTATTTGCCACTCACTTGAAAAATGTACCAATATTTTCTTCTATTAAAGATTACTTTTAATTTCTTCCTAATCTTTAAATTAAACTTTTAAAAATATAAGTGGATTCACATACAGCTGTAGGCAATTATAAAGGAATAGCTTGTGTACTTTTACCCTGTTTTCCCCAATGATAACTATATCTTGCCGAACTATAGTACATAATTACAACCAGGATATTGGTGCTGCTACAGCTAACATACTGAACAATTTCATCAGCACACAGATCCCTTCTGTGGCTCTTTTATAACTATAGCCCCTTCCTCCTTTGCCTCCCACCCCCATCCTTGATCTCTGACAATCCCTACTCTGTTCTCTGTTGTTGTATGCTGTCGTCTCAGGAATGTTGAGATGACAACATTCTTGTAAATGGACTCATACAGTATGTAAACATTTAAGATTGGCTTTTTTCTTGCAGCATAATTTCCTGTAAAGTCATCCAAGTGGTTCCATATATCAGTCATTCCTTTTTATTACTGTACTAGCAGTATTCCTTGATATGGCTGTACCACAGCTTATTTAAACAATTGACTGTGAAAGGACATCTATGTTGTTTACAGTTTTGGGTCATTACAAATAAAGCTGTTATGACCATTTATGTAAAGGTTTTTATGTGAAAGAAGTTTTCATTTCTCTGTGATAAATGCTCAAAAGTATAATTTCTGGATACGATGGCATTTGCATGTTTAGTTTTAAAATAACTTGCTAAGCTGTTTTCCAGAGTAGTTGCACCATTGTACATTCCTGCCAGCAATATACGGGTGATCTGGTTTCTGTGCATCTTGGCCAGCATTTTTCATTATTGTCATTATTTCTTTATTTTAACCATTCTCATAAGTATATAGTAATATATCATTTGTGGTTTTAATTCGCATTACCCTGATGGGGGTTTTAAATTTTTTTGAAATACCCTGATGGCTAACAATGGAGAATAATGTTTTGTGTGCTTATTTGCCATCGGCATATCCTCTTCAGTAAAATGTCTGTTTGTGTCTTTTGCCAATTTTATATTTAGATTTTTTTTTTTTTTTTGCTTTTCTCACTGTTGAATTTTGACAGTTCTTTATATTTTCTAGATACAAGTTATTTGTTGAATATGTGGCTTGTAAATATTTTCTCAAAGTCTGTTGCTTCTCTCTTCATCCTCTTAATTGTCTTTCTCAAAGCATTTTTCCTTTCATGGATCATGCATTGCATGTCAAGTCTAAGAAGTATTTGCCTAGCTATAGACACCAAATACTTTTTCCAGTGGTTTTTTTTTTTTTTTTTTTTTTTAAGCTTTTATAGTTTTACACTTTACATTTAAGTGCACGATTCATGTCGAGTAAATTTTTGAATAAGTAAATTTAGGTCAAGCTTTATTGACCTATGGATATCTAATAGTTCCCACACAATTTGTGAAAGGACTATTTTTCTACAATGAATCGCTCGTGCACCTTCATCAATAATCAACTGGGTACAGTTGTGTGAATCTATTTCTGGATTCCCCTTTCTGTTCCACTCTTCTAAGTATCAATCTTTTCATCAGTACCACACTCTTTGAACTACAACTATACAGTTGGGTTGAATAATTCTTTCCACTTTATTTTTTCAGAACTGTTTTACATATTTTAGGAGCTGTGCATTTTCATATATGTTTTAGAGAAGCTTATTTATGTCTACAAAGTCCTTGCTGGAATCTTGTTAAAAATTGCATCAAATCTATAGATCAGTCTGGGGAGAAATGACATCTTTACTTTCCTGAGTCTTCCAATGGCATGTATGTATGTCTCCTTACTATTTAGAACTTTTCTTTCTTTCATTGACGTTTTATAATTTACAGCATAAAGAGTCTGTGCATGTTTTGCTAAATTTATACCTAAGTGTTTGACTTTATTTGGAGTGATTGTAAAAATGTTATGTTTTCAAATTGTAGTTTTCATATGTTCATTATTAATATATAGCAATATAAGTTCATTATTAATATATGATTTTGTGCATATTATTCTGTAATCTTGCTTCACTCATTTATTAGTTCTAGGAGGGTTTTTTACAATTCTTAGAATTTTTTATATAGACAATTATGTCATCTGCAAATGGAAACGATTTTATTTCTTCCTTTCCAATCAGTATGCTTTTTACTAGACTCAATTTTTAGATTTCTAGAGAAATATACATTTCTTAATGAAGACTAAATTTATTCAATAGCTATTTTCCTCCCTGAATGATAAGATGTCACACTTTGACTGCCTCATGTTACTGTTTCTTAGAGTTTTGTTTTACCTGCTTTAAACACATACACTAATTTTCATTGATCTTTTAAATAAAATCAATAGTTCGTTAAAATTATTGACACATCTTATCAGTTTCTGTGTTTGTCATATTTTCTTGTAACATGTACCTTTCCTCCAGGTTCATTTTTCTTGTCGCTGAAGTAGTACCTTTACTAAGTGTTTTGTTTATTAAGTGAAGGCCTAAGTCCTCATTCTTCTCCACAATGATATCCAATTTTCCTGGCACCATTTATTAAAAAGTGTGTGTCCTTTCCCATTAAATGTTCTTGGCACCTTTTTCGAAAATCAGTTGAATGTAAATACAAGGATTTATTCATTTCTGGGTTTCCTATTCTTTTCCACTGGTCTATGTGTTTTTATACCAGTATCGTGTGATTTTGGTTATTACAGCTTTGTGGTATATCTTGAACTCAGTTAATATAATGCCTACAATTTTGTCCTGGCACTCAGGATTGTTTCAGCTGTTCAGAATCTTTTGTGATTCTATACAAATTTTAAGTTTTTTTAATCTCTATGAAAAAGTCATTGGTATTTTGGTGGTGGTATTACATTGTACCTGTAGACTGCTTTCACTTTAAGTCTATGTGTGTCTTTATTGGTCAGTGAACTTCTTGTAGGCAGCATATAGCTGAGTCAATTTTTTTTTTTTCTTAATCCATTTGGCCAGTCTATATATTTTCATTAGGGAATTTAATCCATTTACATTCACAGTTGTTTTTAATAGATGAGGACTTCCTTCTATTACTTTGTTGGTAGTTTCTTGGTTGTTTTATATATTCTTTGTTCCTTTCTTCTGCTCTTAGTGTTTGTGTTTGTGATTTGGTGCTTCTCACAGTAATAACATTTTATTCCTTTTTCTTACTTCATGTATTTTATCTATCAGTAAACTTTATAATTGGGCATGTTTTCATGACAGTAGACAATGTCTTTTTGCTTCCAGATGTAGGACTCCTTTAAGCATTTATTGCAGGGCCAGTCTAGTGGTGATGAGTTCCTTCAGTCTTTATTTGTCTGGAGAAGGCTTTATTTCTTAAAAATAGCCTTGCTGTGTATAATATTCTTGTCTGACAGTTTTTTCTTTTAGTGCTCTAAATACATCATCTCATTCTGTCCAGGTCTGTAAGGTTTCTGCTGAGAAATCTGTTGTTAGTCTAATAAGGACTCCCCTACATGTGACTTAATGTTTATCTCTTGCTGTTTTTAGATTTTTTTTTTTTTTTTTGTCTTTAACTTTTGAGAGTTTGACTATATTGTGTCTCTGAGAGAACTTCTTTGGATTGAATCTGTTTAAGAATCTTTTAGCTTCCTATATCTGGATGTTCATACCTCTCCCAAGACTTGGGAAGTTTATAGCTATTATCTTGCTATATGAGTTTTTAAGGTCTTTCCCCAACCTCTTCTCAAATTTTCATAAGTCAAACATTCTTTCATTTAATTATGTTCCGTATGTCTCATAGGCTTTTTTTCATTCTTTTAATGTTCTGTTTCTTTTTAAATAGTAACTATTTGGTTATTTCAAAAGACCTGTCTTTAAATTCATAAATTCTTTATCCTGCTTGATCTAGTCTATTGTTGAAGTTTTCAATTGCATTCTTATTTCACTCATTGAATCTTCTGTTCTAATATTTCAATATTTCTGTTTGATTCTGTTTTATAGCTGTCACTTTGTTGAATTTTTCATTGAGGTCATAGTTTTCAAGATTTTGTTGAATTATCTCTCTGTACTCTTGTATCTCACTGAATTTCCTTAAGACTGTCATTTTGAATTCCCTTTCAGGAATTTCATAGATTTCCTTTTCTATTACTAAAGAGTTATTGTGTTCCTTTGAGAGTGTCATGTTTCCTTGCTTTTCTATATTTCTTATGTCCCTATATTGACATTCGTGCATCTGGTGGAACAGTCACTTCTTCTAATTTTATGAAGTAACTTTCTCAGGGAAATACTTTTTCCTTTAGATGTGTCCTATGATGTTGGTTGGGTATGGTGCTTTGGCGTTGGTTCTGGGTAGGTGCAGTAGTGTAGGCTTTGTATGATTTGTTCAGCTGTAATCCATGTCAGTGGTATATACAATTACCTCCATGGCCTAGGCTGTGATTGTTTGTGAAGGCTGTGGTATGGCTTTGCTGAGGTGTGCTGGTTCCTAGGTTCTTGAGGAGTACATAAGTATGCAGCAACTCTGCCTTGTGGCAACAGTCGTCCCCAGGAGGGTTGGTTCTCAGGCTACTGGGAGGTATATACATTGGCAGTTCCACCTCTGGAGGGAGTTTGGCCATGGCAGCTCTTGGTTCTGGGAAGTACATACATTAGCCCCTTCTGCCCTGAGGGAAGCCTCCCCACTATGCTGGATCACTTGTGCTATCAGGGTGTAGAGTGCTATGTGGGCTTGGTGCTGGGGTCAGCACTGTACCATTGAGTCCAGCTGGTATCAAGACACTTCAGCCCTCAGAGTGGACGTGGGAGAATGTCAGCAGGACTTCAAAAATTATGTGGAGATGCAGGGACTAATGAGCCCCAGGGCAGGATGCATTCTGGTGGTGACTCCACTCTCAAAATGGCACCATGCAGCAGTAACTGTGTCAGAAATTCCACAGAATTTCCTCTCTGGAGAGATGTAGTCACATGGCTTCTGGGCAGCTCCCTAGTCTGGGCTCAGGACCTGCAAGAGTTTTGGGACTTTTCTGTAGGTAGGGTTGCAGGCATCCATGGTGGGAATATAGACTTCTGGGGATCTCCTGATTACCTTCTCTTCACAATGGGGAGCCCCTTTCGACTCCAAGCCAATCTCCCAGCCAGGTGCTTTGCTTCCCTCTCTGTGCTGAGTTTCTGTGCCTCAGAGGGTCTTTGTCACTTCTTTGCTCAACTCCAGTGTTCTCTCTTAGACGTACTATTTGATGTGTAGTTATCTATTTGTTGTTTTGGTCTTTTTTTGTGGAGGAGGTGAGTGCTGCATGCCTCTAGTCAGCCATCTTGATGACCAATTAAATGTGCACAGTTTAAAGTTCTTGTCACAACCATCATTTTTTAAAAGTTGAAATAAATGTGTGTTCCAGTTGTTGATTTTGCTGATTTTCTTCGTAAGAGAGCTTCATATTGTGAACTTTCCATATATTTTCAAATTTTAGCTGTTAAATTTATTTTGAGTGGGAAGTTTTAGTTTTTCCCTCTTTTTCCTCCTAGATTCACCTTCTTCTGGTCTGGCATTTTTGGCAGCTTCCAGGCTCTACCCACATTCCCTGACTCTAGGCTTTCAGCTAAGAACCAGATCTTACAGTGATTTTTCAGCGCTCTCCCCCTCTGATATTGTGGTTATCACAAACCAGTCACCCAGTCAACAGCATGTTGGTTCAGTTCTGTGGGGATGAATGCTTGTTCTATTCCCCCAGATCCTCTGAGAGCATCTTGCGAAGTCACAATTTCAGGTAGCAAAAACAAAGCCATTCTCCCCTTTTCCACATAAGAAGAGTGCCTTCTCCTCAGTTCCGGGCTTCACTGAGCCTGTCCTTAGTGTTTTTTGTGGCAAGCACTATCCACATTTATCTCTAAAGATTAAAACTTTCACAGTCACTGCTGGCTCACAAACCAGGGTCCAGCAGGTCTGAGGCTTCATTTTCATTTACCATTTTTGTGTTTCTTTCCTGTTTTTGACTGCATATATAACTCATCTTTTAAACCCATCAATGCCTTTCTGCATGGCCTCTTTTAATATTTTATTGCTGTATATTTGAAGTAAAAGAAGTATATTAGAATGTGAATGGCACTGCTTGAAACAAACCTGAACTAGAACTAATATTCATTTTATCTATGTGACTTTATGATAGAGCTTTATCAAATTGCCTAGATATACATACACACACAAACACAGTTAGTTAATGTAAAAGCTGGAGAAAACTGCATGTGGTCCATAATAATTAATAGTATTGTACTGATGTCAATTCCTTTTTTGATATTTACAACAGTTTTATATGATGTTGCAGAGGGGAAAGCTAAATGAAGTGTTTCCAGGATCAATGTATTATGTTTACAACTTTCTGTGAAATTGCAGTTGTTTCAAAATAAGAAGTTTAAAAACCAAGGTTATATAGTTACACAAATATCAGATTGTTTTTATTATTTTTCATTCAAGAAGTAGGCAGTTCTGAGGAAAAACAAATGATATGCCATATAAAGTCATTTAGCCCTATACATGACGCATGGAAAGCACTAATTAAATTTTACTTTATCTCCTTTCCTAGTAATCATATTTCTATGTCAACTTTTCTTTCCCACTGTGATCTGCTTTGTGTCTTGTTTGTTCATTTATTTGTTCACATAGCAAATTCTTTTGAAGTACCAATTATGTGTCAAGCACTACATTAAGCCCTGGAATATCAAAGATGGATAAGATAGAATTCCTTTATCCAAGGTTCTTCTAATCTATTGCAAAGGAAAAAACATGTAAGCAGCTGCAAAGTAACCTGATAATTATATGAAGTAAGTGCTGCAGGAACACAGAAGAGGGAACATTTGTCTTTGTGACTCAGTTATAGCATCCCAGAGTACATACAGGCTAGATCCCAAAGGGTAAGTAGGGATTTTTCAGAATGTGAGGAACTTTATGGGATAACTGACCTAATTTCTTACAAATGAATGATGTGAATAAAAAAGGTGTTGGGGTGATTGCTACAGATTAAAAGATACTTAAGAAAGAAGTCAACCAAATTATAGTCATCATTTGAATGAAACAACTGCAAAAAGACATTCATGGTATAATCAAAGAAATTTGAAAACAAACTGGATGGATAGTAAGAAATTATTGTTAATACTGAGTAATAGTGATGATATGCCTAAAGATATAATATTGTTAATAACACTGGGAGTTACAGAATTATTGTTATATTTATGTATATATATAATTGTTATTTTTTTAGGTACAATAACAGTATTGTTATTTAGCTTATATCCTTTATGTCAGAGTTACAAACTGAAGTATTCACAAATAAAATGATATGATCACCGGGACTTGCCATAAAATGCTCTAGAAAAACAACATTGTGGAGGATAGATGACATATGATGAATAAAAAGTGACTAAATCTTGAACTTGGTGTATAGGTGAATGGAAATTCATTAACATTGTTCTCCCTATGCTAATTCTATGTTTGGAAATTCCCATAATAAAAAGTAAAATTTATCCCACAATCATCAACATTTTACCTAGCAACTTCAGATTATTTCGCACCTAATCTTTATTTTAATCTATTGTGAGTCACAGATAGCATTCATTAATTTTTTCAGTCATTGTAGTAATATTTTCTTCTCTGTCATAGTCTCCTGTATTCCAGTTAGGTACCAGCCATGGCATCAGGAATTAAAAAGAATTTATTGAAGTTATTTGTGTTTCCCCTGTGCATTGGATGAAGATAAAATTTTTTGCAGAGAAATTACTGGGGAAAAAAAAGATCAGTCTACCTTCTTTACCATTCCGTGTGTGAGTGATTTTATCAGCTTTGACATTGTAAACCCACACTTTTGACTCTGAGAATAAGCTGATAAGATTTTAAAACCTTCTACCCAAAAGACTGCACAATATTTTTTTAAATAAACTTCAAATAGTCTCAGTAAATACATTTTGCTTTTTAAAAATAAACAAAATATAAAATGTTTGGAGCTAGGGATGCTGGGTGAAGGAAGAAAAGAAAAATCACTCCAGGCAAGGAAAACAGTATTTTTTTAACAAAAAGCTAATGTTAGGAAAATGTTGAAATGTTGACTGGAGCCAAGGGTAGTCTGTGAACCAAGGTGGGGATGGTGAGGATATGAAGCTGAAACATAGTTGGGAACCACATGGCTAATAGTATGTCCTAACTAACAAGTTCTTCACAAAGAATTTTACTGTTTAATCCCTATAGGCAAGAGAGAACCAATGCAGATTTGCAATGAAAGAATAACAGAGCTGTGTTTATTTTGAATGTATCTCAGGTAGTGATATGGACTATGGAATAAAGGGAGAATGAGCTGCCATCGGGGCATCAATGATTGTTTAATAGTATAAACAATAGACAATGAGGGCTAAACTACATTATGGCATTGAGAATGAAAGTAAATGCTTCGTCTGAGACAGATTCAGTTAAGATTTGGAGGCTCACTATAAGAGGTGGGAAGAAGAGGAACAAATTACTTGATGGTAACATCATTAATGAAGTGTGAGAATATGGTACTTAGAGTAGGTTTGGGGAGGGAGGACGTAATGAGCCCAGTATTAGACAGGTTAATCATGAAGCTATACAGGACAACCACGCAGAGCTCAGGGCTGGAGGTTAGCTGTCCTTCGCTGAAGCAAAATATATTGTTTATTGTAGAATGAGAAGACTGAAGGCAAAACTCTGGTGAACCGACAAACATGTGAAAGAACTTGTAGGTTGAAAGAGTAATGGGCAGAGATGAGGAGAACCATAGTAAAATGTTGTCTGGCATAATTTCAGAAAAGCTTCTTGGAGTAAGTGAGATGAAGAAATGCTTGATTATGTTAGAATACCATATTAGGGAGCTGTAAGAATCCATGAAGAAGAAACTCTAAGTAAACAAACATAAACATGAACGTGCATATTTAGCTAAGTAATTTGAAGCAATCTGAGTCTACAAGGCCTTTATTTTTGTTTAATTATCTTTGTACTATTTGCTTCCTGGTAGTTTATATTCTCCCAATCCTATCATGGACATAATTACAAGCAGGAGAATTTTAATTAATGCTGATTGCATTTTATTGTGAGACAGTTGCAGAATTCAAAGCTTTTGTATCTTATAACAATGAGCTATAGAGTTTTAGCTCTTGGTTTTTATAAAATGACAGTTGAGGTAAGAATGATACCAATTATTCTCTGGTATCATGTCTTTCCCTTCTTTATTGACAGTAAATGTTTCCTTTTATTTTGTTTCTGCAAAGTCAGTTCTCAAATATCTCCCTGACAAATGTGAGAATCTGTGGCAAAATTTTACATTATTAAAATAGAAACACAACGGTGGATTTTATTTTATCCTTTGCTTATTTGTCTGTTTCCTCTTTCACTATATCAAGACAGAGGTCTTGTCTCCATACCAAAGTTCAGTTTTTACACTCAAACACTTAAATAACTTTTCTATCCTTAACAAAAGTCTCTGGGAAACTTTTCTTTTAAGGTTGTGATATTTCTTTTCAGAAGAAGGAGAAAGAGCCATTGAATACTGGCTGGTGCTTTCCACTAGTGTTATAGGTGATTTCATGCGTAATGAGGGCAACTCTTTGAGCAAGAAACAGAATTTGGAAGATAATTCTGCTTCTTTTTTTGAATTGTGTCATTATTTTAAAAGTGATCATCAATTTCTAAATCATATACTGAAAGTAGATGACACATACCTATGTGTCCTGATCTACATCTTTAGCAAAGAAACTTAAGCATTAGTTGATATCATAAAATATGACATACAAGCTATCTAAAATGACCTTTTTGGGCTCCTGTACCCGACAGGTGGGTGTTCCCTGGGAAGTTATTCATGAGTGTGAGTTTTACTAAATGACACTAAATTATTAAAAATGTAAAACTGGGAAAATAATGAATTTTTATTTGCTGAACATTAGAAAAGGGACTCCCCAGAAGCTGTACTTTTTGATGCAATGTTCCTATAGCCTTGCTACGGAAAAGCCATTATAGAGGGTGATGAGCAAAGCCACAGATTAGGGCTGGAGAAAAGAATCCCTCCGGGATACAATTTTGAAGATTCATTTTCTCATTACTGGTTTACAACCCAGTGTGAAGTTTAAATTGGGTTGATCAAGGTGGCAAAATCCTTCTGTTATCAAAGTGAAGCATATTGTCAAAAGGAAAAGGCACTAACTGATCTATAGCGATTGTTCTATTGCTGATTTTATCTTCCTGATGCTAGGGCATAATTTATTTCCTCTCACTAGGATGGAAGAGAATCTTTGAAGGAGTCCGAGTAAAAGGCATCAAAAGGAAAATTCTATTGATAAAAATACAAAAATTGAAAGCAGATGAAATCTTTAATTTAAGAAGAGTGTTTAAATAAGAACATTAATATGAGGTAAATTATATACTAATCAATTTTAAAGCATTTTACCTTAACAGTCTGCATGTACATAACATACATGCTGATTTTGCATGGTTTCTTAAGTATTAGAATGAAAGTATCCCAAAATACCTAAATACCTAAATTGACTAATCTAGGAGGATCTAAGTAAGGACAATACAAGGAACACTTATGTTTGAACCCAGTTTGGAACATAATTTTCAACTCTTTCTCATTTTCTGCACTGCTGTGCGAGGTCACTGATGTTATATTATACTTGTCATTCTTGGGCTAAATATCCAGCCTGGACTGTAATGTGTACCTTGAGGAGTCCTAGGAGCAGTCTTTAGGGGACTTCCTTTTGCTGAAGGTGTTTGCCAGTGAATAAATGCAGTCTTGCATCACTTAATAACAAGGAAACATCCTGATAATTGCATCCTTAGGCAATTTTGTCTTTGTGTGAACATCACAGAGTGTACCTGCACACATCCAGATGGCATAGCCTACTACACACTTAGGTTATATGCATAGCCTATTGTTCCTATACTACAAACCTGTACAGCATGTTACTGTAGGCAATTGTAACACAATAGTAATTATGTACATTTCTAAACACAGAACAGATACAGTAGAAATGCAGATAGTGTAAAAGATTTAAAATGGTACATCTGTACAGAGCACTTAGCATGAATGGAGCATGCGGGACTGGAAGTTGCTCTGGGTGAGTCAGTGGGTGAGTGGTGAGAGAATGTGAAGGCCTGGGAGATTACGATACACTACTGAAGACCATAAACACTATACTTAGGCTACACGACAATGTTAAAACAATAAGTAATTATACTACAATGTTATGACAGCTGCAATGTCACTAGGCAATAGGAATTTTTCAGCTCCATTATACTCTTATGGTACCACTTTTACATATTCAGCCCATTATTGACCAATATGTCATTATGCAGCAGATGACTATATACAAAAGCAAGGAAAGCCATAGTTGTTTCTTCCTTGATATCATAATGTTTAATACAGATAAATTGCCTGTAACACTGAACAGAAAAACTCACAGGATATAGTTCAATGATGCTGTGGAGCTGAAGACTGATAGCAAATTCAAATACAGTATTTATAAAATGAATTTTTTGTGTAATTAGTTTTAAAACCTAGCAACTTACTAAGGCACTCAGATTCCAACAAAAAGAAGAATGTTGCTTTGAGAAGATTAAAACAGACTGATTAAGAAAGCCCTTCATAATCTGGCACAAGTCTACCTTTCCACTTCAAGGCAGCCACTTTCTGTTATACAGCTCAAGTGTGGGAGTACCTCCACCCTTATAATCACTGGAGATCTGTATATTTAGGGCAATAATTTTCAGACAGATGGCTAAGGGCAAGGCCTTCTAATTCTCAGAAAAGAGTCATTTGGGCTCAAGACAGTGTCATTCCAACCTTATTCTCTATAGTATCTAAAATCAAACTCCCACACCAGTTGTCTTAGATTGGATTCCATGAGAAACAAGCTCGGTGGTGGAAAGTTTCATACAAGAAATTTAATGGCATATGCCCTTGCATGAACGAACAGCTGGAGGAGGTACAGGAAGTAGGATTAAGCAGAGGGGAGAACTGTCTTAACAAAGACATCAGGCAATTCCATAGGAACACTTAAGCTGTGATATCCCTTCAAAATTGTTCACTTTGAGGGAAGGAGATTGAGATTTTATACCCCTGCATTGACCAGCCATTGGATATGGACTCTTCCAGGATAGAGGACATGACATTGGGTCAGACAGCTTTCTTCAGTGGAGAGTAATTCCGTGAAAGTGACTGAGCAGTAAATTATCAACCACCAATATTCTCAATAGCTGAGAGAATGAGTACTTGGTCCCATATGGGGTATTTGAGTGGCATGCCACAACACCTACTACACTAGCCCTGCCTCTGTAGTATTCTCATTGTTTCTCCTATCCATTAATGTAACAGATACTTAGTAGGTACCCAGCCTACTGGATGCAAGATATCTGCTGGGTCTTGGCAACATAAATTTGAATGTAAAGTGATTCTGCAGTCTAAGGGGAAAAAATACCCCCTCTTCAACACACACACACACACACACACACACACACACACAAATAGTGGTGAGTGGTCTAACAATGATAGACACAACATACTTTGGAAATGCAGAGGAGGAAATGTTTGACTTCCTGGGGAAATTTAGTCAGTCTTCATGGGAGAAGCATGAGCCTAACACATGTATCTTGCAATTTCCATGCTTTCTGCTTGGCCTGATTGTCCTCTCCACTCTTTTTCACCTATTTAGAGCCTCTTCTATATGGCTCTGACCAGTCCTAACTCTACCCCAAGCTCTATAACTACCACTCTTTAACCCACCTTATGATCTGAGCAACTTCTGTTCTATACTGCACTACAGTTAGCCTCTGATGCCACATGCCATTTACCTTCTCCTGGAGGTGTCATGTCACTCTATTAAATGGCAAAAGCAGCAGGACAGGGTCTACATAATACTTAAGTGAAGATTGTCATATCACAGAATGTAGAACCCAAAAAGTACTTAGAGATGATCTTGACCAAGCATCTCAAATGCAAGGGAGTGGGGCAGGCAAGAAAGGAAAATGTGATTCTCTTGAGGTCTTTCAGTAAAGAAAGCAAAGATTTAAGCTAGGACCAAGTCCATGGACCCCACCCATTGCCTTACACTATCATCTCCAATGAACGAAACCATTCACAAGTTTAGTCTTAAAAAAACTTAAGGAAACTTTGAAGTATGTGTTAGAAAGTGGACTTTTTTCACCAAAGTAAGAGACAAACTTTATCAAGCTGAGTGATCTTATTTATAACTCCCATGGACTGTTCTGTTTTACTAGACATATTTAGGTGAAGATCAAAAGTATCTTTTGTTGTAGTTTCAACAAATGGTTGGAGCAAATCCATAATAAATTGTGTATGTCCAATTGAGCTACTATGGAGATACTGAAAATGTTTTTGTTCTCTCTAATCTTTATAGTCTGTGTCCAAAAATGTCCAGGTGCTATAATGAGACAAAATTCACTAGTTTAGATAAACTACTGGCTTAAATGGCTATGACAATTTGTGTCTGTGCATGTGTGTGTGTTTGTCATCTTTATGCACAGCTGTATTTAAACCAGCCAAACCTACTGAGTGAAACAATGGTCCCTAAACCTGATTGATAATCAGAATTACCCAGAGGTATTTTCAAATATTCCTGAGTCCCAGTCTCTGGAGATCTGCACTGATCATGTATGAAATGTGGTCTAAACAGCTACCTGTGAGAGGCTCCCCAGATAATCCTCAGTGCAGCCAGGCTTAGAAATTGTATTGTAAAGTATGGGGTGACAGAACTTGGCCTGTCTGTGGTGCTGCTACAGAGGGCAGAGTGGTCCTGCCCTCTGACTTATGACTCCCGACTGCTGGTCAGCTTCAGGCAGTCCCACTAGTCACAGAGAGGTCTGGAGTGAGGGAATGAAGGGCACAGCAGCAGCCATGCCATGAAAACTGACAAACATATTTTACATGCCATATCAATAGCATCCCTGAAGGCGAGTTATAACAAGTGCCTCACTCTAATATTATAATAGTTGCTCCTGACTCAGGCCTCCTCCTGCCCTAATCATCAAGTCATGTACTCTACACTCTCCTCTGCTCATCTCTGATAAACATGTTGGAAATTGCCTAAAGAGATATTGCACTTTAATGACCTATGTTACCTTAGCATCATTTCCTAACTTAAAAGAACAATAGATCATTGAAAATACCGTGAAGGCTATTTGAGGCCATAAAGGCATAAATAAAATAATTATTGCCATAAGAGTAACAAGTGGTGTGTGTGTGTGTGGGTGTGTGTGTGTGTATTCTTAAAAACCTAGTCCAAGAAAATGAACTTTATTTATTTAAATTTGCTTGAGTAAGGCTTTATGCATTTATTACGATGGCAGATCAGGCCCTGCTTAAAAATGTGATCATCATCTCTACTGACTTCTATATTCTATTTAATTCAGAATTATTACATTCTCTTAGGCAGTACATATTAAAATTTCCTTGGAGCAAGAGTCTCTCTTCTCTAACTTTGTTAAATAAGATTTCCCATGTAAAATATTTCTATCCATTCCATAGTAACAAGGCTGATTTCAAACGGATGAACCTAGAGAAATTGAGTTCCATTCCCTAAACACTCCATAATTACCAAATAACAGTCACTGATTGCTCCAAGACAAAAACCTGATCTCATTAGTACCTGCTGTTTGGGTAGGGAGAAGACAATTACATGTGAAGGGTACTATGCTTTTGGAAATGCTAATTAATTATACATTATTTATTGGAAATACAATGCTCTCCTTGTACTGTAGCTAGGAAAACAGAGGAAGTGTAAGAACTTAAATAGCTGAGACATGCTGAATTGTAATGAACTATAGTCATTTGTTTCAAATCTGGGATCCTTTGCTGGTTTAAAT
Source organism: Papio anubis (assembly GCF_008728515.1). Classification (NCBI taxonomy): domain Eukaryota; kingdom Metazoa; phylum Chordata; class Mammalia; order Primates; family Cercopithecidae; genus Papio; species Papio anubis. Next base: position 58,567,374 of record NC_044983.1, read on the forward strand.
ACAACTTTATATACCTAGTCTCAAAGCCTTTTTCTTTTCTCAGAACAAGCTATCAAGGTCTAAGAGTGTGGAAAGGAAATTACTCTGTTATTTGGCAGGTTTTAGCCAAACTAAGCTGATCTAGGTAGTTTAATTTTCATTTTACAAAGGTAAATAATAGATAAATAAGTGACAGTAAATAGTAAATAAACAATTTCCCAGCCCAAACCAAAAGGCTGGTATCAATAAAGAGATAGGAGCTTGGCATGTGATGGTTTCTGACAAAGTAAATTGCTTTGCATCAATGTTGTAGAGTTGTACCCATGCTAAAGTCTTTATACAGTGCTTTCCTGTTAGCTGGCATTAGTAACAAAAGGCTAAGAGAACACAGGATCTCTGTACACACCAGGCAAAGAAATGGAAGTCCTCACTTCCGTTTCTTGCAAGCCTAGCAATTTGCCTTCTCTGCAGTTTATATGTCAACTATGCTGGGGGAAACAGAGTCTTACAGGTTAAACATGAGCAGTGTTACCTTGATGTGCTCTCATAATGTGGTTTTTAAAAATTATCCATCAATTCTTCCAAATATGTGGAGAGCAAATGCTAAAATGTGAAGAATACACATAGTTAACTTGAAATTTTTATGTAATTTATTATTTCACCTAAATCATCTGGCTGGCAGCATGACACATGGGCAAGAGGCAGAAGACCTGTGTGTTTCTCTGACACCTGCTCCCAAGTCCATTATTATCCTCAACTCTCTATCACGTGATTATGGTAGACTAGATAGAGGTCTACAAACTTAAAAAAAAATTATACTGTGTAAATTTTAAAACAAAGAAGAGTAGAAAATACAGTATAATTAAGCTCCATGTATCCATCACCCAGCTTCAACCATTGGCAATACAATTTCTAAATATTAACATTAAGAAGCATTAAGTTAATAAGTACTCAAACATGGCTTATATGTAAATTATAAACATTTATGTTTACGTTTATGAGCTACACCAATGTATTATGCACATTTTAGAACATTGATCATAAGTATAAAATGTTAAAACATGGAATAAAATAAAATGAAGTTCTGCACATGAATGTTCATAGCAGCTTTATTTGTGACAGCTGGGAGCTAGAAACCATCTAGATGTCCTCCATCAGTTGAAGAGAAAAGCCAACAGGTATGTTTACAAAATGCAATACTATTCAGTAGCTAAAAAAAAATTAAAAAACTATTGCTATCCATTGATATATGCAATAACATTGTAAGGAGCCAGTCTAAAAAGACAACATATTTTGTTGTTCCACTTTTTTTTGACATTCTAGAAAAGATAAAACTATTGTTAAATAAAATTAATCAGTGTTTGCCAGAGGTTATAGGTGGAATAAGAATATAATTATAAAAGATTGCCTGAGACAGTTCTTTGAGGTGACAAAACTGTCTTGAGCCTAGTTGTAATAGAACTATACAAATCTATACACATATTAAAATTCATAGAACTGTAAAACACATGCCAAAAAATCCATTTTATTGTATGACAATATACAAAAAAAGAATTAAAAAATAATCGAATTCGAATGCTTTCTCTTTTCAATCACATGGTTCATTACTCACATTAATTTAAGAACCAGTAGACTATATTACCTCTAAGTTCCCTTTTAGAGACGATCATAATCTGAAATAATGAGGTTACTATAATAAACTAGCTAAAAATTTTTTGACGCTTCTCCCATTGAAACAGGAGGAGTCTACACCCACTCTTTGAATCTGTTAGGGCTCTTGATTGCTTTGACAAATGCTTTGACAGAAGAAATGTTACTATGTCCATTTGGGGAGCCAGATCTTAAGATTCTAGAAGCTTCTACTTTCACATGGCCCACTTACTCTTGGAACTCAGCCACCACGCTGTGGGAAAGGCCAACCAAGCAGCTCCATAGATAATCTCATGAGAAAGAAACTAAGACTCCTGGCTGACCTCCCAGCCAGCAGCCAGTACCAACTTGCCAGAGATGTGAGTGAGTGAGCCTGTTGGAAGTAACTATCTAGCTCCAGTCAAACCACCCCTGCTGACACTGCAAGGATGGAGATGAGACATCCCATCAAGCACTTTCTAAATTTCAGATTCACGATCAAAATAAATCACTGGGTTTGGAGGTTTATTATATAGAAATAGTCAATTTGGTTGATAGAAAATATAATAATATATATGTCTGTTTTATAGTAATAGATAATACAGAACTTAAAGTTCTTCAAGAAAAAGTAGGCTTCAGAGTCATGAGTTATTACCTTAATGCAGAGGTTTTTTAGTGTGTCAACCTCAGCAACCTGAATCGGAGTGATCTGAAGTGTGAAAAATGCCAAACTGAATGCATCAGAATCTCTTGCATTGGGGATCCAGAAACTCAGAGTTTTAACAAGCTGTCCACATGGTTCTTCTGCATCATAATGTTTGACCATCTGCATTTCAGTCACACTGAAAAGAGTAACTGGAAGCATCTGGACCCCAGGATGATGTCACATGTCAATACCACAAAAGGTAAAGAAACTAGTGAAGAAAAAATTACCATAAGCAAACCAGGTAGAGAGGCCCCTGAAGTGGGCTTGTTCTATGAGACAAAATAGAGCCCAGCAAAGGATAAATTCTAAATGTGCATGAAAAGTAAGAGATAATAAGATCAGGTATATTGCCAAAAATAGGTATGACATAAACAGACACATCATATTAATAGGATATTTAAGTCCTGTGATTTTATGATTTTTGACAAATTAAATAAGAATGATAGCATGAAGGCAAGATTAGGAAGGCTAAATTTTTTTGTTGTTTGTTAAGTAGATAGATAGATGATAGATAGATAGATAGATAGATAGATAGATAGATAGATAGATAGACAGACAGATCTATTTCAAAGGAAATCCATTTAAAAACTATAACCACCTCTCTTTCTCTACGTGAATACAAACTTTATAATTCATTAGAGATATTAGTGCCTAAACTAGACTGCTGTAAGTTATTCTTTTCACTTTCATCCCAGCATCAAAGAGAGAAAGAGAGAGAAGGAAAAAAATAATTGCCACATCTGTTTCAAATTAACTTTGAAATAAAGTGGGAAATGAACAAATTGAAGAAATAACCACTGTGTTCTAGTTACTAAAAAAGCAAAAGCATGCATCAAAGGAGAAGCCAGAATCCTATTGTAGATATATATATTTCAAGCTCAAGGAGCTCAAAGTAGTCTCTGAGAGGCAGAAATGAAAGGGATCTAAGAGTCATGGCAGAACACAGAAAGTTTCTAGGTACATTTTCAGGAACCAGTATTTTCTGGTTTTGTTTTCATTTTTTACCAGGGCAAAAAGTCATTGGCACAACATTCTCTATAGACTTTTTGGTAGCCACTTATACAGTATCTATGATTCATATTTAATTATGACCGTTTTCTCCCACTAAGAAACAAAAATCCAGACTTTTCCCTTTATACTCAATATGCAGAAGTGTACTAGGATTAAATCTGAGTTGTAATAGTAAACTCAAGAGTTGATATAAAAGGTAAATAGCATTAACCAAGGGACTGAATAATAAGATAATACATGTGAACATACTTAATATAGACTCCTGCACATTATAAGGGACCAATTAACATAAATTGCCTTAAATTTTTCTAAAGTTAAATTAATTCCTTTTGCTTTATATTATCTCTATTATCATTTTTCTGATTTTTTAATATATGTTTATTCTAACAGCATGGTGCAACTATGAAAGTGCATGCATATATTTTATAAAAGTAGTTTTTTTATTTCTGAAAACCTGTCAGAAATTAAGCATAAAACTTCCACTGAGCAGCAGGGCCCTCTCCACTCCAAGCCCAGGCACTTGGACAGCTCGATCAGGAGCCTGAGCTGCCTAACCCTTCCTGTGCAGAGACTGTGGTGCAACAGGGTCCTCTATGCTCTACGCCCAGGATTATTAATTTACCTCCCTAACTCCCATGCAGAGAGCTTCCAGCAGAAGAGAATTCTCAGCTCCATGCCTAGATGCACCTCTCAGTGCTTACCGCCTTCCCACTGGACATCCCTTCAGCACTGATGCTTGTGCCTGCCACTGGTGGACCTGCAAGCAGGCCTGCCTGGTCCAGTCCCACCTATCTTGGACCCTCTCCACAGGGATGAGCAAGAAGCTCAGACTACCCTATACACTCCACGGATCAGTTCATTGCTTGAGACAGCATAGAGAACTTCTCTCAATAAATAATAATCAAGTATCAGATCCATCTGTAGTTAATTCTTACCCATATGCACTATCTGTTGGCCTGTAGTTTGAATTACACTGCCCAATATAAGACCTGCTGACAAAAGAGTGTAGAAGAAAAGTCAGAGACCCTCCCTCAGCATTCTCTACACTCACGCCTCCTAGGAAAGTGGGGAAAGGAAAACAAAACAAAAAATAAATAAATACAAGGGAATAATGGAAAAAATTACAAAATTTAGAAGTTATAGAAGAATAAAAAATTACAACATTTAGAAGCATCCCCAGATGAGACAGAACCAGCAGAAGAATTATGGCACCATGAAAAATCTGAATGTGGTGACACCAAAGAATCACACTAGCTCTCCAGAAATCCTCCCTAACCAAAATGGAAATTCAAAAATGACATAAATAATTCAAAGCATGGATTGTAAGGACCCTCAAATGAGCTCCAAGACAAATTTGAAATCAAACAAAAAGTTTGAAATCAAGACAAAGAAAATTGTAAAGCAATCCAGAAAATAAGGAATAGATACACATCTTTAAAAGAAATCAATCAGAGCTTTTGGAATTGAAAAACTTACTTAAGAAATTTTAAAATACAAATGAAAGTTTTATCAGTACACTAGACCAGGCAGAAGAAAGAATTTCAGAGCTTGAAGACTGATATTTTGAACTAACCCAGTTAGAACAAGAACTTCAAGAAATATGGGATTACGTGAATTGACCAAACCTATGAATTATTGGAATTCCTTAAAGAGGAGAATAACCTTGAAAACACATTTGAGGGAATAATTCAATAAAATTTCCTTAACTTTGCTAGATGGGCAGACATCCAGATATAAGAAATCCAGAGCGCATCTGTGAGATGTTATACAAAGCAAGTATCATCAAGGCATATAGTCCGCAGACTGTCCAAGGTCAATAATAAAGAAAAATCTTAAAGGCAGCTTAAAAAAAGAAAGATCAGACCATGTACAAAGAGAAGCCCATCAGGCTAACAGCAGACTTCTCAGTAAAAAATGTCCAAACCAGAAGAGATTAGAGGCCTATTTTCAGCATTCTTACAGAAATTCCAACCAAGAATTTTATGTCTCACCAAATTAAGCTTCATAAGTGAGTGAGAAATAAAATCTTTTCAATAAAAGCCATCACTAAGGAAATTCATTATCACCTTACCAGCATTATAGGAAATCCCTAAGGAAGTTCTAAACAGAAAGAAAAGAACAATACCTGGTATGACAAAGAAAAAAAAAAATACACATAAGTACATATCCCACAGACTCTATAAAGTTACTAATATATAGAAACTACAAACTGTGAACAACTTCACAATAGGATCAAAACCTCACATATCAATATTAACCCTGAATGTAAACTGGCTAAACACTCCACTTAAAAGGCACAGAGTGGCCAGGTAGATAAAAAGAGAAAACCAATCTGTCTGCTATACTCAAGAGACCCAACTCACATGTAACAACACTCATAGGCTCGAAGTAAAGGGTTGGAGAAAGATCTATAGTGCAAAAGGAAAACCAGAAAGAGCAGGGGTTGCTATTCTTATATCAAATAAAACATTATTACATAATTATAAAGAATTAAATTCAACAAGATGACTTAACTATCCTAAATATACATGCACCCAATATTGGAGCACCCAGATACATAAAACAAGTACTTCTAGACCTACGAAAATACTTAGACAGCTAAACAACCATAGTGAGGAACTTCAACACCCCACCATCAGCATTAGACAGATCACTGAGGGAGAAAATTGGCAAAAAAATTCTAGACTTAAACTCGACATTTGACCAATTGGACTTAAGAGAGATCTACAGAATATTTCACCCATCAACCACAGAATATACATTCTTCTCATCTACACACAAAGCACACTCCATAATAGACCATATGCTTAACCATAAAGCAAGTCTCAATAAACTAAAAAAAACTTAACATACAAGCCATTGTTTTGGACCACAGTAGAATAAAAATAGCAATCAATACCAAGAAAATCTCTCAAAACTACACAATTACATGGAAATAAACATCTTGCCCCTGAATGACTTTTGGTTAAACAGTAAAATTAAGGCAGAAATGAAAAATTATTTGAAATAAATGAAAACAGAGATACAACATACCAAAATCTTTGAGATGCAGCAAAAGCAATGTTAAGAGGAAAGTTTATAGTGCGAAAAACCTACGTCAAGAAGTTAGAAAGATCTCAAATTAAACTAACATCACACAAATACAAGAACAAAATAACCCCAAAGCTAGAAGAAGAAAATAAATAACTAAAATCAAAGCAGAACTGAACAAAATTAAGATGCACAAATCTATACAACAGATCAACAAAACCAAAAGTTGGCTCTTTTAAACAATAAACAAGACTGATAGACCACTAGCTAGATTAACAAAGACAAAAAGAAAGAAGGTCCTAATAGGCAAAATCAGAAATGACAAAAGTAACATTACAACCAATCCGACAGAAATATACAAAAGATCATCAAAGACTGTTATGAACACCTTTATGCACACAAACCAGAAAATCCAGAGGAAATGGATCAACTCCTGGAAACACATAACCTCCCAAGATTATATCAGGAACAAATTGTAATGCTGAACAGACCAATATCCAATTCCAAAATTGAATCAGTAGTAGAAAACCTACCAACCAAAAAAAGCCCCAAATGGATTCACAGCCAAGTCCTACAAGATGTACACAGAAGAGCTGATACCACTTTTAATGAAACTGTTCAAAAAAATTGAGGGGGAGGAACTCCTCTCTAACTCATTCTATAAAGCCAGCATTACCCTGATACCAAAATATGGCAAAGACACAGTGAAAAAAGAAAACTACAGGTCAATATTACTGAAGAACATGGATACAAAAACACTCAACAAAATACTAGCAAACTAAAACCAGAATCACATCAAAAAGTTAATTCACCATGATCAAGTGGGCTTTATTCCTGAGACGCAAGGTTGTTTCAACATATGCAAGTCAGTAAATGTGATTTACCACATAACAGAATGAAAAACAAAAATCAAATGATCATCTCAATAGATGTAGAACAGGCTTTTGATAAAATCCAAAAATGCCTTTATGATAAAAACACTCAACAAATTAGGCTTAGAAAGAACATATCTCAAAATAGTAAGAACGATCTAAGAGAAACCCACAGCCAACATCATACTGAATGGGCAGAAGTTGGAAGCATGCCCCTTAAGAACAGGAAGAAAACAAAAATGCCCACTCTCACTATTCCCATTCTGCATGGCACTGGAAGCGCTAGCCAGTGTAATCAGTCAAGAGAAAGAAATAAAATGTATCCAAATAGGAAAACAAGAATTCAAACTACTTCTCTTTGCTGACAATATGATTCTATACCTAGAAAACTTTAAAGACTCCACCAAAAGATTCCTAGAACTGATAAATGAGTTCAGTAAAGTTTTAGGATACAAAATCAATGTACGAAAACCAGTAGCATTTCTATACACCAATTCAAACTGAAAGCCAAAACAATAATGCAATTCCATTTATAATAACTACACACACACACACAACACACATACATACCACACAAATACCTAGGAATACATCTAACCAAGGAAGTGAAAAGATTTCTACAGTGAGAACTACAAAACACTGCTGAAAGAAAACATAGGTGACACAAACAAATGGAAAAACATTCCATGTTTACAGATTGGAAGACTCAACATAATTAAAAAGACCATACTGCCCAAAGCAATCAATTTATTTAATGTTATTCCTATCAAACTACCAATGTCATTTTTCACAGAACCAGAAATAACTATTCTAAAATTCATGTGGAACCCTGAAAGAGCTTTAATAGCTAAGGCAATTGTAAGCAAAAAGAACAAAGCCTGAAGTTTCACATTACCTGACTTTAAAGTATACAATAAGGCAGCAGTAATCAAAACAGCATGGTACTGGTACCAAAACAGACACACAGACCAATGGAACTGAATAAAGAACCCAAAAATGAAACCACACCACTACAACCATCTGACTTTAACAAAGCTGACAAAAATAAGCAATGGGAAAAGAACTCCCTATTCAATACATGCTGGTGGGATCACTGGCTAGCCACATTCAGAAGAATGAATTTGGACTCCTACCTTTCACACATACAAAAATTAACTGAAAATGGATTAAATATCTTGTATGTTAGACCTTAACCCATAAAAATCTTAGAAGAAAATCTAGGAAATACTATTCTGGACGTTGGCTTTAGCAAATAATTTATGACTAAATTAGTCCTCAAAAGCAATTGCAACAAAAACAAAACTTGACAAATCGTACCTAATTAAACTAAAGAGCTTCTGCACAACAGAAGATACTATCAACAGAGTAAACAGACAACCTACAGAGTGGGAGAAAATATTAGCAAACTATGCATTCAACAAAGATCTAATATCCAGAATCTATAGGGAACTTATTCAACTCAACAAGCAAAAAACAATTCAACAAGCAAAAATCCAATAACCCCATTAAAAAGTGGGCAAAGGATTTGAACACTTTTCCAAAAAAAGACTTACAAGCCATCAACAAACATATGAAAAAATGCTCAATATTATTATTCATCAGAGAAATGCAAACCAAAACCACAATGAGAAACATCTTACTCCAGTCACACTGGCTATTAGTAAGAAGTCAAAAAACAACAGATGCTGGTGAGGCTGTGAAGAAAAAGGAACACTTATACCCTGCTGGTGGGAATAGATCACCTTCTGTGGAAAGCAGTTTGGAAATTTCTCACAGAACTTAGAACTACCATTTGACCCAGCAATCCCATTACTAGGTGTACACCCAAAGGAAAATACTGAAAAGACACATGCACTTTTATGTTCATTGCAGTGCTATTCACAATAGCAAAGACGTGCAATCAACCTTGGAACCTATGAATGATGTATTGGATAAAGAAAATGTGGTATGTATACACCATGGAATACTATGCAGGGATTAAAAAGAGCACAATCATGTTCTTTGGAGCAACACAGATGCAGCTGGAGGCCATTATCCTAAGTGAATTAAGACTGGAATAGAAAACCAAATATTGCATGTTCTCACAAGTGGAAGCTAAACATTGGGTACACATGGACATAAATATGGAAACAATAAACACTAACGGAATGCCAGAGAGGTGAGCAAGAGCTGAAAATCTACCTATTTGTTGTGATCCTCACTGCCTGGGTGATGGGATCATTCATACCCCAAACCTCAGTATTATGAAATATACTCATTCAACAAACCTGCACATATACCTCCTGAATCTAAAAGTTGAAATTATTTTTTAAAAGATTTCCACTCAAACCCCACATCTAAGCTAAATGTTTTAGTATAAAATACCCTTTTATTTTACATTATGTATGGTGTCCTGTGACAATAAAATGTATAGGGAAGATTTCATAAATGTACTAAATATAATAGTATCTTTCATCTGCAAATTTCAGAACTTTTAAAATTTCATAATGTCAATTTGACATTTTCTGGTTGTCTTCAAGATTCCCATTTAGCAAAACCAGAAGACAAAACAGTAGCTCCTCTTGTCAAGTAGGTAGAATTACATGGTTTTTTTGACAGCAAGGACAGTAGATAACAAAGTTGCCTGCATGAGTCAGCCTGGCTCACTGATGGAGCTGAGTGGAGGGCTTCTCACTGCGTGGTCCTGTTATGCTTTGGCTCCAATGGCCTCAATATCTTCATGAAGTCTATGCTGGAGATGACTTTGGCAAGAACAAGTGTCCAGAGATGATTAAGAAATAGGACTTAGGGTCTAGTATAAGAACTTAAGCAGCATCAGGCCTAGTAAAGAGTTAAAGATGCAAATGTCTGTATGAAGAGTTGAGCAGAGTAAAACCTAAACCTTTCAATAAACAAAAAAAAAAAAAATGAGTTTTCCTGAAAAACTGAAGTGTGATAGGTCTATTTATTATTAAAGGGAGTAAATGCAGTTTCTGTGAAGTTCACTCACAGAGGAGACTAGACTCAGCATCCTGCCTCTGTTTGATATTCTCCCAAGATTCCATTACTTGTTTTCTAAGAAAACATTACCAAGGAGTAGCCAGCTTTTCCAGTGTCAGAGCCTTGTAAATGACATTGTGTATAATGAGCTAGCATTTATTTTTAATGAACGTTATCCTCTTTCTGCCTTCACAAACTTGCAATTTATTTAAGATGTTCGAAGTTGATTGATTCCATGTATCTTCATAGATAGGGAAGGTAACACTGTCTCCATTTCAGGTTGAAGCATTCCTTCATGATTCTTTTAAATCAGTGATGAATGATTTAATAATGATCACACCTGCTGAACCGTAGATTGAAAATTCAGTAACATAGAGGCAGGGGAAACACCCTCACAGTTGGTATCAGGAAACACAAAGAATTATTTTCCTTCATCTGACAATTCCAGTAAGATTTTAGAGTTATCTTAAAGTAATGTTTAATTGTGCTGTGAAAACTTTTTATTCTTTACATGAAAACAATGTGTAAGGCAATGCACTAGAGTGCCCACACATCGCGTCAGTTCTAGTGACCACAGCATGGTGTTTCTGTTTCAACTCTGTAGCTCAGTATTTCCCATTTCCCATCTGTCTACCGATTGTAACAGAATAATTGTTGGATAGCTAGCAGATTTGACAAAACTAGATGCACTGTCAAATAATTTTCACACTTTTTTTCTAAATGCAACATGCTTTAGGGTTACTAAGGAACAAAAGATTCTGAATTAATTCACTTTGTCTCTAATGACAAAAACAACTAGAATTGGCAAAGGTGATTTATCTTAATTAAACATTAGTTAATATATCTCCCCACCAAAAGGAATCCTATCATAGGAAACTGCAATAGGCTTGGGGGATTGATATCCAGAGAGACTTCAAATTTAGTTGAAATCGAATTCGTTGTATAGTCTGGGTTTATTACGTGCAAGGTACATCCTAATGCTGACAAGAACGATCAAAGTAAGGATAAACTCTCTTAATGCTTAAAAACTTAAGAAAACAAAATGTATAGAGAGGAAGTACTTAAGTCCTAGGACATAGAAGTGTGCCAAGGTGTGTGTGTGTGTATCTCACTTTGAGCAATACTTCTGTGTGTGTGTGGTTGTGTATATATTGAGCATATCATGAAACATACTCAAGCATATTGCAGCTTCCTATGATAGGATTCCTTTTGGTGGGGAGATATATTAACTCATGTTTAATTAAGAGAAATCATGTTTGCAAATTCTAATTATTTTCATCATCAGAGACAAAGTGAATTTTATAAATATATAATATATATATACACACACACACCCACACACACACACACACACACATATATATATATATATATATACACACATACATACATACACACACACACACACACACACTGTTCAAACTGCTTCTCTGAACACCAGAGGAATTAGGTGAGACATTTAGAAGACATTTGTGCATTTGGTGAAACTTTAATTAAAAATGAAAGATGCAAACAGGTAAAATTGTGTAGCTAGAATAACTCTCAAATTATCTTATAATTGTCTTAATTGATGTGTAAATGTTATTCTGCTCCCACGTATGTCTACATAAGTTTCTGCCAGAGAAAATTCAACTTGCAGATCAAGCATATAGGGGTATTGGTTGACGAGGGAGTTATTGACTCCATGTATGGAAGCCTTTTGTATTTGCGAGACACAATTATTAGGCATCAGAGCAAAAAAAAAAAAAAATACATCCAAAAGAATAAACTCCTTAGCATTTCAGAAGCTGATATCCAATTGTCCCAGTAAAATTTAAACGTGCCAGACAATATTTTTGTTTCCGGGGGATCGCCACAAAAACTTGCACCCTTCTAACGGAAAATAAGAGAGTGATTTTTATTAACTTTTAGCTTTGGATAACTCGGGTAGAAATTGTAACACACACCAGCGTCATCTCCCATCTTGCTCCTGAGTACAAAGATTGTAGGGATTTGACTCCACTCCACAGCCCTCCAGGGTGTAGACATTTCGGACATAATTTTACCTCCCTTCCTACACACACCCAATCCTATCTCACACAGCCGTCTCTCTAATAGGCAGAAATCTGACAGTGATGCAGTTTCTCTGTTACGTTGTTCTTGACTCTATTACTTTCCTCCTTCTAAAGACATAACAACAAGAATTCCTTGTCTATCATCAACTTTTTCTTCTTTATTTATGCACACTCAATTTTCTTTTTTTGATGAACTTAAAATCTGCTAAGCCTGACAGACTATCCTATTTAAAGATTTTAGAGGATTTGCCTACATTTAAAAAAAACTACTTTCACACCACCACAGAATAAAATAGATAGAAATCACCTTTGTCTCTATCAAATAAATTTGGATTTCCTAAAAAGTCACTTAAAAATTGGTAGAAAAAACAAAAGATACCCATATTTGAAGTGGCATTATTTTAGCTTTTTAAAATTCTGAATAAAAGGAGGTAAATCTGTTGTAGAGACCTCATGATTTGGTATGTATCAAATAAGTGAAATCAGAAGTTGGTTTCAAACTAGAAGATCAAATAACTTTTTTTCTTTTAATTAATTTATTTATTTTTAGAAATGGTCTCCCTCTGTCACCCAGGCTGGAGTGCAGTAGTATGATCACAGTTCAGTGCAACTGTGGACTCCTGGGCTCAAGCAATCCTGCCTCAGCCTTCTGAGTAGCTGGTACTACAGGTGTGTGCCACCATTCCAGGCAAATTTTTTACATAACTTTTGTTAGGGTCTCACTATGTTGCCCTGGCTGGTCTCAAACTCTGGCCTCAAGCAATCTTCCCTCCTTGGCCTCCCAAATTGCTGAAATTGCAGGCATGAACCACCGCACCCAGCCTGCCTAAGACATTTATAAAATGCCTTCCCCACATTCAAGAATCACACATTAGTTCCAGTATTTTCTCTCTAGATTGTAAACAAGATTGAGGATAGAAGTAAATTGTCTTTTCATGCTTATGTATTCACATCCACATACATCCCCTCCAAAGCATTGCTCTTAGTAGGCATTCAATAAATATTTTTGAATGAATAAATGGCTTTTGTAAATACGAGCTCAGCCTTACTGTTATCACTAGGAGAAAAAAATATATTTCTGGCATGCATCTTCCTTAACCTACATTATCCTCCTACTGCTAGTTCCACATGAAAAATAGACATCTCAAAAGGATATTGACTTATTCTGTGACCTGGTCATGTACTTAGTGTTTACAATGCATACACCATTGTTCAACATAGTCTGCTCAGTTCCACTATAGACATATCCATCAAGCTTTCTAAAAAATTAATTTTTAACAGTAAAACATAATATTACCATTCCTCTAGAGCTTGATTTATTTACACTTGGAGGATCATGAAAAAAATACAATCAAAGAGAAATTAAGTGTTCCTTTCTTTTGGTTCCTGTCCTTTTACACTGCTCTCTACATTTTTAGTGCTAAAACTTATTTTTATGAAGAAACTTCCAGAAGTCCAGATTGCTTGAGAGGCTCAGATTGATAATATCTATGCTGTCTTAAAGCTGATTGACTATCCAGTATAAAAGGGGCTTTACAAATAAATACTATAATTGCAAGCAAAGCAAATATTACCAGATTGATTTCTCCAATCATTTTAACAGTATTACATACCTCTTCAGTTCCCAGTTTCTATATTTAAAAGTTGGCAACTCGGCCCACATAAAGAAAAAATATAACTATGGCAAAGGAAGGGGAAAATGTCTCTATTGAATACATGGCCTACTCAGAACATCTGAGAAAGAGTCATCAAACCATGCCTGTGTTGTTCATGCACAGGTATGAACAACATTGCACCATCATGGCACCTCTGGAACAGCTATGCGTATGCTTACTTTTTGCACACTTTTGCATTTTCCCCAGGGACTTTCAAATTGAAGAACTCAGCTAGAGGGTTCACACATCTACTGCAGTCAGGTCTTTGTGGTAGGTAGCATAATGGACCTCCAAAGATGGGCCTGTCTTAATCCCCAGACCTGTCAATATGTTATCTTACATAGAACAGGGTATTTTGCAGCTGTGATGATAATTAAGGACCCTAGAATGGGGAAATTTTCCTAGATTATTCCAAGGAGCTCAATATAATATTTTTAAACCGATAAATTATAATAATTGTAATTGTATTACATTTATAGAGTACAGTGTGATGTTTTCATATATGTGTGTAATACGGCATTATTAAATCAAATTAATTAACATATATATCCCTTCACTTACTTGACATTTTTTGTGATGACATCTTTGACATTTACTCTTTTATTTTGAAATACACAGTACATTATTATTGGCTATGGTCATCCTGCTGTGCAACAGATCTCTAAACCTCCTGTCTAGCTGAAACTGGGTATCCTTTAAACAGTAACTCCACATTCTCTTACTCCTCCCCACCCAAGCCCCCCCATCCCTGGCTCTGATAACCACCATTCTATTCTCCACTTATATGGATGAATCTTTTTTAGATTCCCCATACAAATGAGATCATGTAGTATTTACCTTTCGGTGCATGACTTATTTCACTTAGCATAACCTCTGCTAGATTCATCCATCTTGTCCCAAATGACAGAATTTCATCTTTTTAAAGGATAAGTAATAATTCATTTTGTGTACTGTATTTTCTCTATCCAACTATTGATAGTCAAGTTGATTCCCTATCTTGACTACTGCGAATAACACTGCAATGAACATGGGAGTACAGATATCTCTTTGGCATACTTAATAATTTCCCTTGTAATACCCAGTAGTGGGATTGCTAGATCATATGGTAGTTCTATTTTTAGTTTTTTGAGGAAATTCCATACTGGTTTCAATAATGGCTGAACCATTTACATTACCACCAACAGTGTACAAGTGTTCCGTTTTCTCTACATCCTCCCCAGTGGTTGTTATCTTTCATCTTTTTGATAAAAGCCATTCTAATGGATATAAACAGATATATTGTCATGGTTTTAAATTGCGTTTTCCTAATGATTAGTTCATTTTTTAAATGAACCTGTTGGCCATTTGGATGAGTTGTTTTGATAAGTGTTTGTTCAGGTCCTTTGACCACTTTTAAATTGGGTTATTTGTTTTCTTACTATTGAGTTATTTCAGTTCCTTGTATATTTTGTATATTAACCCCTTACTAGATATATGAGCTATCCGAAAAGAAAGTTAAGAAAATAATCCCATTTACAATAGCAACCGAAAAAACTAAAAACTTAGATGTAAATTTAAATCAGAAGGTAAAAGACTTATATACTGAAGACTATAAAACACTGATGAATGAAATTGAAGAAAACACAAATAAATTGAAAAATATCCCATCTCAATGGACTGAAATAATTAATATTGTTAAAATATCCACACTACCAAAAATAATGTACAGATTCAATGCAATCCCTATAAAAATTTCAAGGTCATTTTTCAAAAATGTAAAAATCAATCCTAAAATTTTATAGAACCACAATATGCCCCAGATAACCAAAGCAATCTTGAGCAAAAAGAACAAAGCTGGAGGCATCATACTACCTGACTTCAAAATGTATTATAAAAGTGATTATAATTAAAACAGCATAGTACTGGCATAAAAACAGACACATCAACCTATGGGACAGGACAGAAAGCTCAGTAATAAACTCATGCCTTCATGGTCAATTGATTTTTTACAAAAGTGCCAAGAATCCATAATGGAGAAAAAACATTCTATTCAAGAAATGGTTCTAGGAAAACTAGTTATCCACATTCAGGAAAAAATGAAATTAGACCCCTACCTTACACTATGCCCCAAAATAAACTCAAAATGATTAAAGACTTAAAGCTGTAAAACTACTAGAAGAAAACATATGGGAAAAGCTCCAGGACATTTGTTTGGACAAGGATTTTTGGATGTAACCCCAAAATCTCAAGTAACAAAAGAACAAATAAACAAATGGGATTGCACGAAATCAAGAAGCTCTGCACAGCAGAGGAAATGATGAACAAAGGGACAACCCATGCAATGAGAAAAATATTTGCAAACCATGGGTCTTTACAAGTGGAAGAGGGAGGCAGGAGAGTGAGGAAGTCATGCAGAGGAGATAGAATTCAGCCAGCTGTTGGTTGTTGTTGGCTTTGGAGTTTAAAGGGGGCCCAGATGCAAGGAATTCAGATGAAGCTGGAAAAAGCAAGGAAATGGGTTCTCCCCTAGAGACTCCAGAAAAACAGTACCATGCTAACATCTTTGTTCTTTTTATTTTATTTTATTTTATTTTATTTTATTTATTTATTTAGAGACAGTCTTGTTTGGTCACCTAGGCTAGAATGCAGTGGCACTATGTCGACTCACTGCAACCTCCACCTCACGGGTTCAAGTGATTCTCCTGCCTCAGCTTCCCGAGCAGCTGGGACTACAGGTGCATGCCACCACATCTGGCTAATTTTTATATTTTTAATAAAGACAGGGTTTCACGATGTTGGCCAGCTGGTCTTGAACTCCTGACCTCAAGTGATCAGCCCACCTCGGCCTCCCAAAGTGCTAGAATTATAGGCATTAGTCACCATGCCCGGGCCCTCCTGACATCTTGATTTTACCCCAGGGAGATTCATATTAGACTTTTGACTTCTAGAACTGTAAGGTAATAAATTTGTGCTTTTTAAATGACTAAGTTTGTGAGGATTTGCCAAATCAACAATAGGGAACTAACAGAGTGCTTTTTCGTGCCTTTTTTCTCATCTATAATAAGAGAGCTCTCTGTGTCTCCTTCTGAAGGGAACTTCTGCTGTAAGAGGGAGTGCTTTTCACTACAACCTCACTCCTCTCCTTTGCTGGTGTATGTACCAAAGTATAACCTTTCTGCACAAATGAAATGCCATGCAAGAAATAAAAAAGTTTGAGAACTAGCCCATTTGTCAGTAGGAGTCCAAAACTTTATACCAAGAATCCTAAATCCAATAACTAAGAAGTGACTTGAGGCGCTCGCAACTTCATTATAAAAGGTTATTTGCATGACAAATTAATGCTGTAGTAACAGTAGCTGCCAATGCTAAAGCTAAAGCAAGAACTTAAATGCTACAAACATGCAGATCATTGGCCTCGTTGATGGGACAGGGCAACTTTGGCCTTAAGTATTTTTTGGCAAATTAACATATTTGCATTTTGGCCTCAAGTTATTTAAATATTTTAGGATTCCATTATTTACAGAAAGCATAATGGGGGAACTCTCCAGAGTTACTAAAGGTTAAACAAGATAAAAAGTGAAAGTATCCACAGAATAAAATAACTTTCTAGATATCTTGTGTACACATGTCCAACCAAAAAGGACAATTTATTTCCACATATGGTAGGAATTTCAGATTCCTTCAGAAAATTTCAGATTAACTGTTTATATTTAGGAGTCTTAATTAAGCTGTAGGTTATCACTTACAAAAAAAATGTGAAATCAGTGTAAAAAAAAAATGTTATTTTTTACCCAAGAATAGAGTAGGTCCTCACTTCATTGCCTCACGAGATAAAAGTTTAATTTTCTTTGACTTCAACGTTATCAGATATTGATAGCTGGGCCCTAATGGGAACATTTCTTTTTTTTTTTTTTGAGACGGAGTCTTGCTGTGTCGCCCAGGCTGGAGTGCAGTGGCCGGATCTCAGCTCATTGCAAGCTCCGCCTCCCGGGTTTTTACGCCATTCTCCTGCCTCAGCCTCCCAAGTAGC
The DNA here is from genome assembly GCF_008728515.1 of Papio anubis. Classification (NCBI taxonomy): domain Eukaryota; kingdom Metazoa; phylum Chordata; class Mammalia; order Primates; family Cercopithecidae; genus Papio; species Papio anubis. The sequence continues at coordinate 58,585,298 of NC_044983.1, forward strand.
TGGGACTACAGGCGCCCACCACCTCGCCCAGCTAGTTTTTTGTATTTTTTAGTAGAGACGGGGTTTCACCGTGTTAGCCAGGATGGTCTCAAACTCCTGACCTCGTGATCCGCCCGTCTCGGCCTCCCAAAGTGCTGGGATTACAGGCTTGAGCCACCGCGCCCGGCCGAACATTTCGTTTTGTTGTTCTAGATTAGTTGCTTTGATACGAAATGCTATACATTAGAATTTAATGTGATCTGCCTGAAGTCTAGATGAAAAAGGATTAAGGCAAAAGAAAAGAATGAGAAAGAATTCCTGGTCAAAGGAGCTTGTTTCATTTTGGTGGCTGTCCCCATTTGGGCTCCCATAAATGTACTGCCAGGTCTGTCGGGGGCAGAAACATTGAGCTTGGGCAGTCAATTAACCACAGCATCCCCAACACTCCATGAATCATACTCCCATTACCCAACAAGGAAACACTGTCTAAGAAGGGCCCCTGGTGCTCTGCACCCTCCCGGTCACTTACCTTCCTGCTCCACATCTGAAAGGAAGTTTAGATGAAATAATGCCCGTTTTTCCTACCAAGTACATTGTACGCAACCGTAAATCATCAAAGAACCACTGTCCAGACCTAGAACATATGTGGACATCACTAGAAACAAAAAAAAGGAATATTCGATCATGTGTTGGATTTTTTTTAGGGTTAATATAAAGGCAGATGTCCAAAGTTAGGGATTCTTTCAATGCTTTCCTATTTCCACTTCTCTTGCTCCTACATTGGCTCTGTGTTTTTTTATAAATCTTCTTTTTCATAATATAGATTCATTGACCTGCAGGATAATAGATTTATATATATATATGTATATATATATGTGTATGTGTGTGTATATATATATAATCTATTACATATATTTAATATGTATATACTGTACCTAACAGAGTTGGCTCCTTGCCTATATTTATCAAACATTCTTCCTCTGACTCTCATCAGTCCTTTCACAAACAAGAAGTTTAACAAAAAGAGACTAGGGGCTTCTTTAGCTTGCTTGTCCCTACCATCCCACAGGACCTGAATATGAGTCCTGTCCAGGAGCAGTGGTGAACTGGAAGAGAGCAAATATAGTACCCACAGTGAATGACGAAAGAGGATTGGGTCAGGATTGAAAACTCTAAATAACTGATGTAGCTTATACATTTATTACTTTGGCTTATCACAGTTATCCCAGAAGATGTGAAATAAAATCAGAGAAAAGAGAATTTTAAACAGATATTCACATAATAGTTCATACAGACATGCAGACTGCTGACCAGGCACAAAATTCTGGCAGGCAGAACTGGGAGCAAGAGGAAACTGGCATTATTTAAGCAAGGACTGAACAGTGTACTCAGTAAAGAAAAAAAAAAAAAAAATGAGTGGCCTAGGGAAAAGAGAGGCTTTGTTCTGACAAATCGTTTTTGTTCACCACACACCCAACCTGCTAGTAGTTTCAACATAATTTTACTAAATACAACATTCACCCTGCTTTCTGTATTCTATTGATTTACTTAATAAAAACAAACCTGCTTTGTGATTCTTAGCTACACAGAACTAACCAGAGGTCCCAGTCTTTTTAGAAGATATAGCGTGAATTCAGAATGTCAAATTTCTAAAATTTGATTGCTATCCACAAGATAGAAAAATCTCAATTTGTACTTGAATTTTTAAAAATTCATCATGATCACACAGCTATCAGAGAGGAATAAACATAAAAAACGCTAAAGTAACATGTAGAGGGCAGGAAAGAAAGCCCATCTGTTTTCAGTCCAATAAGTGATGAATGTGCAACAGAGAGGCATGAACTAAAAGAGCTTTGACAAAAGAATTTTCCTTTTTCAAAGTTAAAAGAAAGTTTAGTTCCCTTTTAAATAATAGAATCTTCTTTTTCCGGTTGATTTTTTTTTACTTCCAACTTTTAAGTTCAGGGGTACATGTGCAGGATGTGCAGGTTTGTTACATAGATAAACATGTGCCATGATGGTTTACTGTACAGATTATTCCATCACCCAGGTATTAAGCACAGCATCCATTAGCTGTTCTTCCTGATGTTCTCCTTCCGCTCATCCCCCACCCTCCAACAGGCCCCATGTGTGTTATTCTCCCCCTCATGACCATGTGTTCTCATCATTCAGGTCCCACTTATAAGTCAGCACATGTGGTATTTGGTTTTTGGTTCCTGCATTAGTTTGCTAAGGATAATGACCTCTAGCTTCATCCATGTTCATGCAAAGAACATGATCTCATTCCTTTTTAAGCCTGTATATTATTCTGTGATATACATTTACCACATCTTCTTTATTCAGTCTATCATTGATAGGCATTGTATTAATCTGTTCTCATGCTGTGAATAAAGACCCAAGGCTGGGTAATTTATAAAGAAAGAGGTTTAATTGACTCATAGGTCCACATGGCTGGGGAGGGCTCACAGTCATGGTGGAAGGTGAATGAGGAGCAAAGTCATGTCTTACATGGTGGCAGGCAAGAGAGCTTGTGCAGGGTAACTCCCATTTATAAAACCATGAGACCTTGTGAGACTTATTCACTGCCATGAGAACAATATGGCAGTAAATGCCCCCATAATTCAATTATATCCATCTGTCCCTGCCCTTGACATGTGGGGATTATTACAATTCAAGGTGAGATTTGCGTGGGGACACAACCAAACCATCTCAGGCATTTAGGTTGATTCCATGTCTTTGTCATTGTGGCTAGTGCTGCAATGAACATGCACATGCATGTATCTTTATAATAGAATGATTTATATTCCTTTGGGTATATATCCAGTAATGGGATTGCTGGGCCAAATGGTATTTCTGCTGCTAGGTCTTTGGGAAATCACCACACTGTCTTCCACAATGGTTGAACTAATTTACACTCCCACTAACAGTGTAAAAGTGTTCCTTTTTTTCCACCACCTCACCAGCATTTGTTTTTTGACTTTTTAGTAATAGCCATTATGACTGACATTAGATGGTATCTCATTGCAGTTTTGATTTGCATTTCTCTAATGATCAGTGATGTTGAGCTGTTTTTCACATGATTGTTGACCACATGTGTGTCTTCCTTTGAGAAGTCTCTGTTCATGTTCTTTGCCCCCTTTTTAATGGGGTTGTTTAGTTTTCTCTTATAAATTTAAGTTCTTTATAGATGCTGGATATTAGACCTTTGTCAGATGGATAAAGTGCAAAAAAACTTTCTCCCACTCTGTAGGTTGTATCTGCTCTGTTGATAGTTTGTTTTCCTGTGCAGAAGCTTTTTAATTTAATTAGACCCCATTGGTCAATTTTTGCTTTTGTTGCAATTGTTTCTAGTATCTTGATCATGAAACTTTGCCCGTGCTATGTCCTGAATGGCATAGTCTAGGTTTTCTTCTATGGTTTTTATAGTTTTGGGGTTTAATTTAAGTCTTTAATGCATCTTGAGTTGACTTTTGTATATGGTGTAAGGAAAGGATCCAGTTTTAATTTTCTGCATATGGCTAACCAGTTCTCCCAGTATAATTTATCAAATAGGGAATCTTTTTTCCATTGCTTTTGTCAGGTTTGTCAAAGATCAGATAGTTGTAAGCGTGTGGCCTTATTTGTGGGTTCTCTATTGTATTCCATTGGTCTATGTGTCTGCTCTTGTACTTGTACAATGCTGTTTTGGTTACTGTAGCCTTGTAGTATAGTTTGAAGTTGGGTAACATGATGCCTCCAGCTTTTTTCTTTTTGCTTAAGATTGCCTTGGTTATTTTGGCTCTTTTCTGGTCCTATGAATTTTAAAATAGTTTTTCTAATTCTGTGAAGCATGTCAATGGTAGTTTAATGGGAGTAGCATTGAATCTATAAATTGCTTTGGGCAGTGTGGCCATTTTCACGATATTGATTCTATCCATGAGCATGGAATGTTTTTCCATTTGTTTGTGTCATCTCGGATTTATTTGAACAATGGTTTGTAGTTCTTCTTAAAAAGGTCCTTCATTTCTCTTGTTAGCTGTTTTCCTAGGTATTTTATTCTTTTTGTGGCAATTGTGAATGGGAGTTCATTTGTGATCTGGCTCTCAGCTTGCCTGTTGTTTGTGTATAGGAATGCTAGCAATTTTTGCTTATTGATTTTGTATCCTCAGACTTTGCTGAAGTTGCTTATCAGCTTAAGAAGCTTTTGATCTGAGACAATGGGATATTCTAGGCATAGGATCATGTCATCTGCAAACAGGGATAGTTTGACTTCCTCTCTTCCTATTTGAATACACTTTATTTCTTTCTCTTGCCTGATTGCCTGGTCCAGAACTTCCAATACTATGTTGAATAGTAGTGGTGAGAGAGGGCAAACTTGACTTGTGCCAGTTTTCAAAGGGAATGCTTCCCCTTGAAAGGTTTTGCCCATTCACTATGGACGGTGGGTTTGTCATATATGGCTCTTATTATTTTGAGGTATGTACCTTCAAGATCTAGTTTATTTACAGTTTTTAATATGAAGGGAAGTTAATTTTTATCAAAGGCCTTTTCTGCATCTATTGAGATAATCATGCGGTTTTTGTCTTTAGTTCTGTTTATGTGATGAATTACATTTATTGCTTTGTGTATGTTGAACCAGCTTGCATCTCAGAGATGAAGCCAACTTGATCATGGTGGATAAACTTTTTGATGTGCTACCGGATTCAGTTTGCCAGTATTTTGTTGAGGATTTTTGCATTGATGTTTATCCAGGATAATGGCCTAAAATTTCCTTTTTTTTGTCATATCTCTGCCAGGTTTTGGTATCAGAATAATGCTGGCCTCATAGAATAAGTTAGGGAGCAGTCCCTCTTTTCAATTTTTTGGAATAGTTTCAGTCGGAGTGGTACCAGCTATTCTTGGTACCTCTGGTAGAATTCAGATGTGAATTCAACTGGTCCTGGGGTCCTGGGCCTTTGTTTTTTTTGTTTGTTTGTTTTGGTTTGGTTTTTTTTTTTTTTTTTTTTTTTCGATTGGTAGGCTATTTATTACTGTCTCAATTTCAGAACTCTCTATTGGTCTATTCAGGGATTCAATTTCTTCCCGATTCAGTCTTTGGAGGGCGTATGTGCTGGGAAATTATCCATTTCTTCTAGATTTTCTAGTTTATGTACATAGAGGTGTTTATAGTTTTCTCTGATGGTTGTTTGTATGTCTGTAGGGTCAGTGGTAATATCTCCCTTATCATTTCTAATTGTGTTTATTTGAATCTTCTCTATGTTTTCTTTATTAGTCTAGCTGTCAGTCTATCTATTTTATTACTTTTCTCCAGCAAAAGCAGCTCCTGGATTCGTTGATTTTTGAAGGGCTTTTCATGTCTCTCCTTCAATTCAGCTCTGATGTTGGTTATTTCTGCTAGCTTTCAGGTTTGTGTGCTCTTGGTTCTCTAGTTCTTTTAACTGTGATGTTAGGTTGTTAACTTGAGATCTTTCTAGCTTTTTGGTATGGGTATTTAGTGAGTAAATTTTTCTCTTAACTCTGCTTTAGCTGCATCCCACACATGCTGGTACATTGTATCTTTGCTCTCATTAGTTTCAAAGAACTTCTTGATTTCTGCAATGATTTCATTATTTACCCAAAAGTCATCCAGGGGCAGGTTGTTCAATTTCAGTGTAGTTGTATGGTTTTCTGTGAATTTCTTAATTTTAAGTTCTAATTTGATTGTGCTGTGGTCCAAGAGACTGTTAGGATTTCAGCTCTTTTGCATTTGCTGAGGAGTGTTTTACTTCTGATTATGTGATCAATTTTAGAGTAAGTGCCATGTGGTGATGAGAAGAATATATATTCTGTTGTTTTGGGGTGGAGAGTTTCATAGTTATCCATCAGGTCAACTTGATCCAGACCTGAGTTCAGGCCCTGAATATCTTTGTCAATGTTCTGTCTCAATTATCTGCCTAATATTGTCAGTGAGGTGTTAAAGTCTCTCACTATTATTGTGTGGGAGTCTAAGTTTCTTTTAAAATCTCTAAGAACTTGCTTTATGAATCTGGGTGCTCCTGTACTGGGTGTGTATATATTTAAGATAGCGCTTCTTGTTGAATTGAAACCTTTACCATTATGTAATGCCCTTTTTGTCCTTTTGATCTTTGTTAAAGTCTGTCTTATCAGAAACTTGGATTGCAATTCCTGCTTTCTTCTGTTCTCCATTTGCTTGATAAATTTTCTTCTATCCTTTTATTTTGATCTTCTGTGAGGCTTAAGATCCATATAGATGGATCTTGATTCTTTATCCAGCTTGCCATTCTGTGTCTTTTAACTGGGGCATGTAGCTCATTTACATTTAATGTTAGTGTTGTTTTGTGTGGATTTGATCCTGTCATCATGATGCTAGCTGATTATTTTGCAGACTAGTTTATGTGGTTACTCCATAGTGTCACTAGTCTGTGTACTTCAGTGTGTTTTCGTAATGGCTGGTGATGGTTTTTCTTTCCATATTTAGGGCTTCCTTCAGAAGCTCTTGTAAGGCAGAGATTTAACATCCCACTGACAACATTAGGCAGATCATTGAGACAGCATTTGCCTGCCTCAGCATTTGCCCGTCTGAAAAGTATCTTATTTCTCCTTCACTTATAAAGCTTAGTTTGGCTGGATATGAAATTCTGGGTTGAAAATTCTTTTCTTTTTTTTGTTTGTTTGTTTGTTTGTTTTGTTTTGTTTTGTTTTCAGTACAAACTTAGGGCTCTTTATTCAGGCAATAAAGTAAGGTAGAGTAAAGTGGGAGGGCTACACCATCACCATGGCAACAGAAAGTCTCAAAAATGTAAAATCCCTCAACTTCTGTTGGGCAGACTCTTCCTAGCTCAGAAGAAACACATTTTAACTGGCTGAGAACAAGGCCAGGCAGCCTGGCCATGGTGTGAAGGAGTGGCTGGACATGCAGCCTCTGGTCAGGCCTGGAAGTGCTCAATGAGAATTTCCAGAAGCTCCTGCTTCTTCAGCCCATTCTTCAGCCCATATGCCTCTTTCAGCATGGGCACAGTGAACTTGCCCAGCGTGCCCTTGCAGATATCAGCCTTCAGCTCCTCTTCTGAATACTTCACCTTGTGCCTTTTGCTTCCAAAAATCTTCATTATTATGTTTTCTCTTGGTAAATTTCCCTTCAGGATTGTAATCCGGTGGGTAAACAAGCTCCTTAAACTCAGCCACCAGGGAGCCCCGTCTTTTAATCATTGCTTCAACTTAGAGCAATGTCAGGTCCACTGCTTATTCAGCCTCCATCAAATCCAAGGCCAAGGCCTCCAGGTTCCTGAAGTGCTGCTGCAGCCCGGGGTTCTCAAAGTTGTCACTTCTGTACGTGAAGCGGAGCTTCTGAATGATAGCCTTCATCTCGTCCACCTGCTCTGGAGTTGCTATGCCTTTTTCAGTAAAGGACATCTTCCTTTTATCATCAGCAAAGGATAAAAAGAAAAGCTGGAATCCTAGAGGAGTTACCTGAATTTTCTGGTCCTCCATCCTCTTCCTGTGGCACCAAAGCCACAAAATAAGGAGACATGTTCCTGTGGGGTACGTATCTGCGCAATGCTACAACCTCCTTCTCCAGACACTTTATGTGCAGAGCACTAAACACAGTTGAGCTCCCAATCACCAGCAACTCCTCGGGGCACATGAACAGGGATGGCCTCAGGTGATTGTGCTTCTTCAGCATTACCAAGGGTTTGAAACCCATGAGCATCAAACCTGAATCATCAAACTGTTTTAGCTCTTCTGTTTCCTCTTTCTCCATTATAATCTGAGACTCCCATAGATCTGAGATCTCTTGGTATCGCTAGGCAGAAGCAAACTGCCTGTATTTGTGTTAAATTTTGATTTTCTTGATTTTCACTGGTTCATTTTTTTCCCAATAGAGCTTTATTGGAGAAGGCTTGAGAGCCTTCTGGACCAGATTATAAATGCCCAGAGATCACTATATCTTTGATGAGCTTCACCTTTAACCTGCTGAGTGCTTACTTCCTGGTCTCCTTGGCGCGAACCTTCTGCAACAGATCTTCTAGCTTGCTGGATTCCTCAAAGTGAACCCTGAGGTCCTCATCCTCTGCTATGCTGGTGATATCTCTATAGATCAAGGATATGTCAAAGCACCCAGGTTTCTTCAGGTGTATCAAGTGAAGGAAGATGCCTGTGTCTCGGAGATCACTGGCTTTGGTCCTGGCCCAGCTGGCTTTGGTCCTGGCCCAGCTGGCTTTGGCACTGTCATTGCCATGGGGGTTGTCTTCACTGGTGAACAGCATGATCTTCTTATGACTCATCATGAACTAGACATCACTAAAGAGGTTGGCACAGACCCACAGCACTTCACTGAATGAGTCATCAGATCTGTAGTCCCTCAGGTCTTGGAAACATGTTTGTTCCTGCTGCCCCTTAAACTGGTCAAACTCTAGAATTCATTTTGCATCTGGATTCTCCAACTCCTGTAAGACATAAATATTTTACTGAATCTTCGTCTTTCTCTGTATCATAGAACTCCACTGCCAAGAGATCTCAATCACTGTTTATGATCTTACTGGTGTACACACTTTGCATACACTGGATGCTCATGTCAAAGGGAGTCAACTCATCTTCACTCTGAGATTCAAACATAGCCCTGGAAGCATCAACCACAAAAACTAAACTATCTCGTCCTGAATACTTATAGTCTCCACTTGCTTCAAGGTTCTCTTCTTGTTCTTCTTTGCTTCTTCATCGCCCTCAGTTTTGTAATGTGACTCCCACCTTTACATGTTGGCTGCTTCTCACTTTGGTGCAGGGAAGCGACCAACTTGGGCCAGAAATTCTTTCCTTTAAGAATGTTGAATATTGACCCCCAATCTCTTCTGGCTGTAGAGTGTCTTCTGAGAGGTTCACTGTTATTCTCATGGGCCTCCCTTTTTAGGTGACCTTGCCTTTCTCTTTGGTTGCCCTTAACATTTTTTGTTTCATTTCGACCTTAGAGAATCTGACGATTATGTATCTTGGGAATAAACTTTTCATAGAGTATCTTACTGGAGTTCTCTGCATTTCTTGAATTTGAATGTTGACCTGTGTTGCCAGGTTGAGGAAGTTCTCCTGGATGATATCTTGAAGTATGTTTTCCAGATTGGTTCCATTCTCCCCGTCTCTTTCACGTACCCCAATCAGTCATAGATTTGGTTTCTTTACATAATCCCATAGTTCTTGGAGGTTTTGTTCATTCCTTTACAGTCTTTTTTATCTATTCTTTTCTGCCAGTCTTATTTCAGAAAGACAGTCTTCAAGCTCTGAAATTCTTTCCTCCACTTGGTCTATTCTGCTATTAATACTTGTGATTGCACTGTGAAGTTCTTGTATTGTGTTTTTCAGTTCTATCATGTTCCTCTCTAAACTGGTTTTTTTGACTGTCAGCTTCTGCATTGTCTTATTATGACTTTTAGATTCTTTGTGTTGGGTTACACACGCTCCTTTAGCTCAGCGATGTTCATTTTTATCCACATTCTGAAGCCTACTTCTCTCATTTCAGCATGTCAGCCTTAGCCCTGTGTTAAGCCCTTGCTGCTGAAGCACTGTAGTCATTTAGAAGAAAGCGGGCACTCTGGTTTTTTGAGTTTTTGACATTTTTTAGTTGATTCTTTCTCATCTTTGTGGGCTTATCTACCTTTGATCTTTGAGGTTGCTAACAACTGGATGGGATTCTCATAGGGATTTTTTCTTGTTGTTTTCTGTTTTGTTTTGTTTTGTTTTTCTTTTAACAGTCTGACCGCTGTTCCATAGGGCTGCTGTGGTTTGCTGGGGGTCTGCTCCAGACCTTAGTTATCTCGGTTTTTCCTGTACCTGGAGGTATCACCAGTGAAGTCTGTGAAACAGCAAAGATGGCAGCCTGCCCCTTCCTCTGGAAGCTCCATCCCAGGGGGTTACTGACCTGTTGCCAGGCCAAACACACTTGTAAGAGGTGCCTGAAGACCTTGTTTGGGAGGTCTTACCCAGTCAGGAGAAATGTGATCTAGTACCCGCTTAAAGAAGCAGTCTGGCTGCTTTTCGATAGAGGAGCGTGCTGTGTTGGGGATCTCTTCATCCTCCAATCAGACTGGGAACCCCAAGGCCCACAGGCTGGACTGGCTAAGATGCTTGAACAGCCAAGGTAGTGGCATGCCCCACCCCCAGGGCACTGCATCCCAAGGAGAGATCAGAGCTCTGTCCATACCATATGTGCAGGTTGAGATAGCTGGAGGCCCAGCTGGAAGGTCTCACCCAGTGAGGGGGAATGGATTGAGGTCCCGCTTACAGAAGCAATCTGGCCACATTCTGGCAAAGCAGCTATGCCGCACTGGGGAAACTATTCCTCATCCAGACCATTTGGACGCTCCAAAGTCCACAGGCTGAAACAGCTGAGTCAACCAAACAGCAGAGATGGCAGCCTGCCCCTCCCCTCAGGGCCCCATTTCTTCTCAGGCAGGCACCCTGTTACTGCAGGCTGGCTGAAATTCCAAGCCAGTGGGTCTTGTCTTCTGAGGTGCCATGGAAGTGGGACCCACAGACCAATGCTGCTTCGCTTCTTGGATTCAGCCCCCTTCCTAGGAGTATGTACGGACACCATGCATTGCCCGGGCTGCAGACACCTTTGTTGGGGATCCCAGGACTGGAGTATGTAAAGTTCCTGGATCTTGGTGCATGCCTGAGCAGCTTCTCTGCCAAGACTCTACACAGCTCTGTGTGTTGGACCCAAGGCCCTGGTGGTGTGGGCTCATGAGGGGATCTCCTGATTCGCAGGTTGCAAAGATCTGTGGGAGAAGCATGGTTTCCCAGGGTTGCACAATCACTCACTGCTTCCCTTGGCTGGAGGTAGGGATTCCCTTGGCTCTGTGTCACACCCAGGTGGGCCATCACCCTACCCTGCTTTTCCTCCTTCTCCATGATTCGGGTTGTTTCCCCGATCAATCCCAATGTGGATAGCTCGATAATTCAGTTGAAGGTGCTGTATCCACTCACCCCAGTTCATAACCAAGTCTTATCACTTGTTAATCTCCTAAGTAACCCAGATGTATCTACCTTATTCTACTTTGACCACCACAACCTTAGGCCAAGCTGTCGTCATCTTGTCTGGGCTGCTGCACCAGCCATCCTATCTATTCTTAGTAACCCAGTTAACTTTTTCTATACTCTTACTTCAAGTGAACAACAAAAAAAAACCTTCATAGAAGTAACCTAGTTACATTTAACCAAATTAAATAAAAAGCATTTTAACCAAAACCAAATAAATATATACATATATGTGTGTGTATGCTTAAATTGCTTCAAAGATAATGAGCTCTTATGTTGCTATAGTTCCCTATATTCTTTATAGTAAATCCTACAAGATTTGCTCACTTTTTGATACCAACCCCCAGTACTAAACAAGCTATTTGTGGGTCTCACACTACTAGATTTTCATATAGAGGATAGTGTATGTGTCCTAGGTAGTGGTCATAGATATTGCTTCCAATGTTGCTGATTTCAGTAGGATAAAGAAGATATAGCCCAGTAAATGGAAGGGCAAAGGAGAATAAAATTTTTAATAGCTTTGTTCTCTTAGTGCTTTGTCTGTAAGAATCACTGTTGCGTTGACATTCGTTGCCGTTTTGCTTTTTCTTTTTGAATTGTGGAGCCAGACTGTGTCTCTGTGTTGAGGGGAGGAGAAGGAATGACCTCAGAAATGTCAGAATTATTACTAATGGCAGCCTTTAAGCTTGGATAGGTGGGCAACAGTGCTTGATCAATCTGCTTAAATGCTGACTGTAGAGAAGGGACCTGAAACAATAATGGGAAGCTTTTTAAAATTTGGAAGAGGCAAAATACGTGATAGGATAGATGTGGCTTATTTTCAAGTACAGGCCATGTGGTATGGTAGCAGCAGATGCCTAAGGAATAAGGGCAGCGTCTGAGCAGAGCTAAATGTAACCTCACGTCTGTCATTTCCTACTTGTGACATTGGGCAGGGTCCACAATCCCTCTGAGCCATCACCTTTCTTGCATGTAAAATGAAATCATACCACCCACTCAAGGGGCTGTTGAGAAGATTAATGAGATTGTGTATACAAAATTCCAGCCACCATAGATGCCAGTTTGCTTTTTTCTCCCTTGCTTCTGTTTTAACATTGCAGATAATTTACACTAACAGGCGATCAAGGACTAGACCTAAGGCTCCTTCCAAGAGACTAGCCCACCTCACAGACCTTGAAGAGAGAGTGTAATTCACTGCAGAGGACTTGCTCCCACTTATTCCTGCTAAACAAATTCCTGGAGAGGTTTGAATAGACATTGGAGACAGTCGGTGGTACTTATCCTTATGCAGTGCTGTCAGATGAATTTTTCTATCTGATGCAGATTGGTCCAAGGCCAGCTTCTTGACCTCAGGTTGCAAGTGGTGACTAGGAGCAGTTGTTTGTGACAACCTGTGTTTTTGCACATGGCTCACAACCAAGGGTAAAACAGCCTCCAGACTGTATATCCCAGAAATAAATCTAGGTATTTCTACTCAGACTAATTTTTCTCTAAGGGGACACTGGAGCTTTTCTGGGACTGAGCCACCCATCTGGCCTCATTTCAGGAAAGGCAAAAGGCCTCATGCTGAGTGCTTACTCAACACCTAAGACAGCCAAGGCAAACAGACTTAACGTGCTTGACAACTAATCTACTGGTGGTGACTGCCTCGCTAGATGGCTGTAGAATTCCCAGTCCTCTTCTAGGCTCAGCATAAATTGTGTGCCTCGATCAGTGATGATGTCTCCCATACGTACTGTGGAGGGTTGTCAAGGCACACATGACAGAATTGGAAACCTCATTATCTGGGGATCCTCAAAGTTCCACTTTAGTTCAATAAGGACACTGGCTGTTATTCAAGAACCGGTCTTAGCCACACACACAAACCATAGTGTCATGACTGAGTAACTCCTTGAGCTGGGTGACAACACCATGAACACAATATACAAAAACAACCTCAATTTTTTATCAGTGCCTCAAAAGCTTCCAGACCCACTAATAATTTTGAATGTCACTAGGGATATGTGTTCTGCATACTATCTACTCCCTCACAACCTGGTGATTCTGGGAACTCAGGGACTTTCCTAGCATCACTTGAAATCACTGAAAGCCAAGGCTAACCCTGGTGCTTTTATCATCACTTCCAGCAGCCTCCCTCAGGTAGGAACACACTGGAGTACAAAAGAAAACAAAATGTACTGTTCCTGACAGAAATCCCAGGACTTTGAAATATTTAGACTTTTTAAGCCCAAAGACCACCTGTCTTCTAGCCTGCTGCCTGAGCTATTGATCTTCTGCCAGGTACATGTATTCATGATCAGTCAAAGATGTCATCCCATGGAGAATTTAATGAAAGAAATCTATAGAAGGGCTCCATCTACCCATCTATTGTCTTTCCTCCTTGTCCAGAGGAGAAGCAAGGATGCACATCTGTGCAGCGAGCACCAGGTGTTAAATAAAATCATTATCTAAAACCAATACCTTCCCATGGACTCCAGGATTGCAGTATTAGCACAAGTGAACTACAATTTATACCAAACAAGGATTCCTGAAAAACATAACTAGCCAGAATCATGAAGAGTGATAAAAGATCTTTTTATTATGGCCACATTGAGTACATATTAGACTGCTCAGAGGTTTCTGATCATGATTCCATTAGGCTATTACATAATCTGAATGTTGGGTGATATTGTTATTCTTGCTCTCCTGACTCATCAAAAACTATACAGTGCCAGCCCCACCATGAAGACATCAACCTGATACCCATGTCAGAAAGTATGTGTTTCACTTTACCTTGGCAGAATCTTGGGACACAGAGGTCTGTCTGTGTCCTTTGAACAAGTGGAGTTCTGGATTGGAAACAACCCCAGTTCTCCATCTCGCCCACTGTCTCTAATTCTATACTTTTCACATGTTTTTAATCTGGTAACTCTTTTTGCTTTGTCTTTCAAGTGAAATTTTACCAAGAATCCATTTGTCGTTGTTGTTTTTGTTTTCCAGTACTGCCATAATAACAAAGTACTACAAATTAGGTGGCCTAAACAACAGAAATGTATTGTCTCACAGTTCTGGAGGACAGCAGTCTGAGAGCAAGGTGTTGGAGGACTGATTCCTCTGGAGGGCTGTGAGGGAGAATTTGTTCCATGGCTTTCTCCTAGTTTCTGTGGTTTGCCAGCAATCTTTGGCTTTTCTTGGTTTGTGAAATCATCACCCTATCTCTGTCTTGTAGTCTCTATGGTGTACTCTGTGTGTCTGTGTGTGTGTCTGTCTCTGTGCTCAAATTGCTCCTTTTTCTAAGGACTCTAGACATATTGGATTGGGATCCTTCCTAATGACCTCACTTTCATTCGATGTTCTACAAAGACCCTCTTTCATAAGCACCAGAGGTTCGGACTTCCATATTTCGAGGGGAGCACACTTCAACCCACAACAAATCTCTATTATAAAACATAAAAGTGAAGCTGTTTCCCTTAAAATGGGATGGGAAACTAAAGCCCTTTCTCTCTCTTTCATTCGTCCCCCTTTTTTTCTCTTGACATTTCTCTAAAATGCTCTGGGCTACTTAAAACATAGTTTTTAAAATCAGCTCTCCAATAAAAATGATATGCAACAATAAAATATTTTAGCAGTTGTCAGAGGTCCAGTATGAGTTAAGTCTTGCATTTACCAATTTAATATTAACTCCAGTCTTAAGGAACCAGTCTTGTGACTTATTGCACTGCAGAGGGCAACTCCTTTAAAAGAGCACAGGAAGGCTGTGAGGGCCTCAGGTGGGGCAGGGTTGGGGGTGAGGTTTGTAAGGGAACTCTCTCTGAGGATTGTCTCTGTTGAATCTGACTGTATCACTGGAGAGAACAAGGTTTTATCCATCAAACCCTCACTGACAACTCATAAAGTGTTGGTGTCACTTCCTTGGGGAAGCCAAACCTCCTGTGGGCCATTAGCACAGACCATCAGAACCTCAATGAGATGCACGGGTGAGCCAAGAACAGATTTATTTACTGGTCCTCTTCTTTCCTCATGCTGCCAGATCCAGTACCTTCCCAATTACAAAACCAGAAAGTCAATTCCAAACTCCCTGCATTTTAATTCCTGAAGAACTCAGCTATTCAGTTACCTGCTACATACACAGAATTTGTCGATCTTGAAAACTGGCAAGACTGCAAAGTGTATTGTTCACCTTGGAGCAGCAAAAATCAGGTAGGGAAAACCTGTTAGCTCCAGAAGAGCACCCATTATCAAGGAGGCCCCCACACTCCCAATGTCCCTCTCCTTCACAGTCACATCCTGTGTCTGCATTGCTCTTCAGGCACATTGGTTTCTATTAATTTCTTCATGAAAGCACTGGGGAAGTATCCTTATTTTTTGACTATTGAGAAATCTGTATTAATGCCATTGACAAGGATAGACCAGAAGGGTTCTTCTACCAGAATCCCAGAACACAATCACAAATACCTTTCCAAATGCTTTGCAATCCATCCCAATCATATTAGCAGATAAACTGATTGTCCCATAAGTTCTGCTTTAATGAGGCATACGTGTTCCTAAGAAATAATGCAGTAAAAGCCACAAGACTTATGGAAAAAATGGGTCAGGGGAACAACACTCAAATGCTTCAACAGCAATATTTAAAAATAGAGATCTATTAAAATTATGTAATATATTTATACATATTAGATCGTTAAGAAGTACATATATACTACAATAAATGGGGCATTTTACTTTGAAAAGTATCTGCAGTTTACTTGTGGAAATTCGCAACAGAAGGATTGCAGACTATGAGTTACTGTGAAGTAGAAGAAAAGTTGTCTGAAATTTGACGGAAAATTGTTCCCTAATATTCCCAAATTGTTATGTTCAGGTTGTTTCCTAATATATCAATCATATTGGGACAAATTCACGTTTCAAAGCAAGCATGCTAGCAGAACTGATGGTACTTGAAGCCATATCTTTAATTTACACCATCATCAGAGAAAAAATCAGACCAGTTTCTTCAAGCACTCCCAGCCTCTACCTTCAGATATCCCTTTCCATATTAATCTTCATTTCCAGCCTTATTTTCAGCACCTGCTGCCCTCTGCTCCCCCAAATCATTCTAAGGCCAGGAAGCAAACCATCTGAGAGATGCAAAGTAACTAACAGTAAACTGTAGAAAAGTCCTCGGAGTGGAAACTGGATTTGGTTCTCCACTTTGTACATACATTTGACTAGCTGGCTACAAAGTTGGTAGCAGAACAACTTCATCAAACTTTTGCAGGGGTTTCAAAAATTGTTAGGTTCATTTCTGGGCTGCCTCCAAAGAAAAGAAACATGCTTGAGATGTTGTTCTGAGCTACTCTCCTCAAAGCTCTCTGGAGTATGTACCTTGGGTTTCTGCTCACTTGCATCTTGATCTTCCCTCCTTTTCTGGAACAAGGCTAATATCCCTGTCTCTTCCTTGCTCATCCTTTGCACTCTGCTCCTGACAATGTAGAATGTACCTCTCTCCGTAGCCTTGCTGGGAGCCATGCCAGGCCACACCCCAGCATATCTTGTTGACTTTGTCAAAGTTCCATTTTCACAAGGCATCTGCTAGAATGCCAGTCCTTCTTGCCTCACAATTAACTCAAATTATTTGCTCGTCTACTCCACCCAAAAGTGCATCTGCCTCGGTGAACCAACAGTAAGATTACTGAACGGGACATTTCTTTTTGGTCATGATTCCGCAAGAAGTTCAACTTTTCAGCCTGCATCATTTTCAGAATATTGTGGGAACTCACTGCATTATTTGAATGGAGTCAATTTAGTAACTGCCTTTTAAAAGAAATGGCATATTCATTCTTTCCAAATAATATAACTGTGATGCTATTTTATAATTTCTGATTATATTAAGATATTAGCATATTTGTTGCAAATAAACTAAAGTGTTATTTTTATTAGTAGTTTGGCTTTAATTAATGTTTGGTAGTACGAATAATTTTAGAATTAAACCATGAACAGGTTTGAATCAGCAGCCTAATCTTCACATTCTAAAATAACTTTAAATGAATGAGTGCATAAAGAAGGCAGATTCATCTTGATGTGTATGAAGGAGCTGACATAGACACTTTCTTTGTTTCTTCTTTAGTGTCACATGTGAAACAAATTGACTCTCTTGATATCCATATGGTGCATTTAGGGCTCCAATTGTTTTCTTGCATTATAAATCTGTACTTGTCCTAACTAAATTTCTACTTTCACCATATTTTATTGACAACAATCTGTTTGAGCTGAGGTTCAGTTTGGCTATTGAGACTGATTGCCAAAAAGTGAATTTGCCACCAGAAATTCAATTATAAAAACAATATTAATAAAACTAGACAGCTGCCCCTCTGTATTTTAAAGCAGTAAAAATATTATTTGGCTTCTCATTTACATGGCAGATCCGATTCATCATGTTAACATAGTTTAACAGAAGAAGAAATATTTCACATAGATAGCAGTGTGCAAAGCAGTCAATTCTAGAAAGAACATAATAATTTGTTTAAAAAGAAAATACAATATGGAATCAATGAATGGAATCATAACAATGACATTTACAGTATCACATAGAAAATTATGATTCTTTGTAAGTAAAACAAAGTGAAAATTAAAAAGCACTTATATTTAAAATTAAAAAGATAAAAGAAACTGGCTTCTTGGAAAGAGCATCATATATTTAAAAACTAAAATAAAGAGTGCAATTAAAAATAATTCAAAACATTTTCAGGAACAAAAAAAGGAAATATTTAACATTTATTATAATACTTGAGTTTTCCTTCCTTCATGAAAAGAGTGCTGAAAATCATTTTTAAAAAATTTTAGTTCTAAATAAAATAGATTCAAGAGTTTTTAAAGTTCACTGAAAATTGCTTTGGAATTGGAGAAAATAACATTTAATGATTTATAGCTTTTAGGAGAGAAAGGATACAAGTCAATGACTTGAAGAAATGGAAAGAATGAAGACTCAGGAAATAACACAGAGAATGAAAAAGATAAGAATATTCCACAGAGAAGTTAGAAAATATAAGTGTAGTTTTGGGGACTCCGATTAGGACAAATGGCATTAGTTTTTGTTTTTTACAAAAACTCTAAAAGGAGCTTAAAATGGTTTATTTTTCCACAATGCAGGAGTGATAAGACACAGTTTTAAGTGTCTGTGTGTGTGTGTGTGTGTGTATGCATATATGTGTGTGCATGTGTATGCATATATATTTTGGTATGTAACCACACGTGTTCATGCAAGGATATGCCTGGGTATGCATGTGCATATTTATGTGTGTAAACACTATGGTGACTCTAAATGCTTTGATCCTCTGTATCATATATTTCTCAAGTTAAGAAAAGGGTATTCGCCATCCTGCTCATTGGAAGGTGCAGCTGAGGTGATGTTTTCTTCTATTATTTTCCTTTCAGCTTCTTGCTCCAATTCTTCTATCTCCTGCAGGCGTTTTTCCAATAACTCAGCCTGCTTCTTCTGTTTATTTTTCAGTTTTTTCTTTTTGTTTTTTAGATATTTTTCCCATAGGTTTCTTCTGCAGAGCCGTACTCAGTGCAGACCCTGACGGAGGCGGAATACCTGCTTTCTGCCACTCAGTGGTCTCAGCTGCCGTTCTTCTCACATATGCATCATCCATACACATCAAGATGTTTTGCGGCTTTATGTCAGGATGAATAATCTTGGTCTTACTGTGTAAATAATCTAACCCTTGAAGGAACCATCGAATGATTCTCTTCACACAACGTACTGGGAGGCCTTGATAGTTGGACTTGATGATCCACTTGAGGAGATGGTGGCCAAGCACTTCAAAGACCATGCACACGTGTATCCCATTCACGCCTGAAATCTTGAAGCCGTCAATGAGCTGGATCACCATGTCTTTGTTTGGGTCACTGGGATCACTTTCCTGAACACATTTGAGCAATTTTATTTCATCCTAGGCTGTGTCTGTATAATGCTGAGCACTTTTGACAACTTTCATTGCAACAAATCTTTTCCCCTACATATCCCAACACAGTCAGACAGTAGAGAAGTGCCCCCGACCAAGCTTTCTAATAACATGATACCAGCCATTGACGAGGCCAGCAATTTTCACTGGATGATAGCCACCTTTGCAGCAGTCCACAGGGTCCTCTTGCTCCTCCTCATCTGATCCAGGATCTCCTCCTTTGGCTCTGGTGGTGTGGGATCTGCCAAAATTGGCGGTGGCGGTGGTGCTGGTGGCGGGGAAGGAGGAGGAACTAAAGGAGCTTTCTGTTGAGGCTCCGGATTTTTGGGGTGTTTCTCTCTTTTCGGCCTCCGCTTTTGGGCCTAAATGGGAAGCACTATCCTGGAGCTCATTCCAACGCGGCGGAAGCGGGCCTAGGGGCTTCGCGAAGGCGGCGGCTAAGCGTGAGGATGAGGAGACCCGCCGGGCTGTGGCTTCCACTGGCTCAAACGGCCGGGAGGAGGTAAGAACTGCGCCTGCGCCGCCGCCCTGGCAGATGGCGAATACTGCCCAGAGGTGAAACTAAAAACAACAGGATTAGAGGCGGCGGCCGAGGCAGAGACCGCAAAGGGAAATGGTGAAGCTGAGGACCAGGAAGAGAAAGAAGACCCTGAGAAAGAAAACATTGAAAAAGAAGATGATGTAGATCAGCAACTTGCGAACATAGACCCGAGGTGGATAGAATCGCCTAAAACCAATGGCCATCTTGAAAATGGCCCATTCTTACTGGAGCAGCAACTGGACGATGAAGAGGATAATGAAGAAGACTGCCCAAATCCTTAGGAATATAATCTTGATGAGCCAAATGCAGAAAGTGATTACACATACAGCAGCTCCTATGAACAATTCAACAGTGAATTGCCAAATGGACGGCATAAAATTCCTGAGTCACAGTTTCCAGAGTTTTCCACCTCGTTGTTCTCTGGATCCTTAGAACCTGTGGCCTGCGGCTCTGTGCTTTCTGAGGGATCACCACTTACTGAGCAAAGGGAAAGCAGTCCGTCCCATGACAAAAGCAGGACAGTTTCAGCCTCCAGTACTGGGGATTTGCCAAAAGCAAAAACCCAGGAGGCTGACTTGTTGATGAACCCCCTGGATCCACGAAATGCTGATAAAATTAGAGTAGAAATTGCTGACCTGGGAAATGCTTGTTGGGTGCATAAACACTTCACAGAAAACATCCAGATACGTCAGCACCGTTCCGTAGAGGTTTTAATAGGAACGGGATACGGCACCCCTGCGGACATCTGGAGCACGGCATGTATGGCATTTGAGCTGGCAACGGGCGATTATTTGTTTGAACCACATTCTGGGGAAGACTATTCCAGAGACGAAGATCACATAGCATTGATCATTGAACTGCGGGGGAAAGTCCCTCGAAAATACGCTATGTTGGGGAAATGTTTCAAGGAGTTTTTCACCAGAAAAGGAGAACTGCGACATGACCGAGCCGAAGCCCTGATGCCCTTTTGATGTACTTGTGGAGAAGTATGGCTGGCCCCATGAAGATACTGCACAGTTTACAGATTTCCTGATCCCGATGTTAGAGATGGTTCCCGAAAAAACGAGCCTCCGCTGGCTAGTGCCTTCGGCATCCTTGGTTGAATTCTTAGCACATTCTACCAATATTGCATTCTGAGCTAGCAAATGTTCCCAGCACATTGGACCTAAACGGTGACTCTCATTCTTTAACAGGATTGCAAGTGAACTGGCTTCGCCCTCAGACCTTTGTTTTGCTTTGAAGTACTGTTGTTTGACATTTTGCTTTTTGTGCCCTGTGATCCTGGGGAAGGGTAGTCTTTTGTCTTCACCTTAGTAGTTTACTGACCATTTTCTTCTGGAAACAATAACATGTCTGTAAGCATTGTTTCTTGTGTTGTGTGGCATTCAAATGTGTGTGTGTGTGTGTGTGTGTGTGTGTTTTAATGAGAAATACTTTCCCCTTTGTGTTTTGGCAGGGTTTGTAACCATGACAAAAAAAATTTAGCTGAGTACTATATAATTTACAATCTTAAAAAATTATCAAGTTGGAACCAAGAAATGGCAAGGAAATGTGCAATGTTATCTTCTGGCAAAGGGACATCATTCCTGTATTATAGTGTATGTGTAATCACACCCTATAAATGTTACTTTCCATTAAACATGGGAGGGGGGCTCAAATTTCAAAAAAGCTACCAAATCTTGAGTGCTATGTAGCCTACCTCGCATAGCCGACTTTAACTGCTCCAAGGAGTTGTGCAAACTTTTCATTCCATAACAGTCCTTTCACATTTGATTTTAAACAAAGTGATTCCGGGTTGTAAGATACCATTCTCTATATGGCACTTTAAAGGAAGAAAAGATATGCTTCTCATTCTAAAATATGCATTATAATTTAGCAGTCTCATTTGTATTTTTGCATATTTTTAAAAGTATTTTTAAAGAAAAAGAGTGATTTCACTTTAAAAATGTAAAGACTTAGTACCATATCATATTGCCTCCTCTGGGCACTGTAAGTTAAGCTCTACATAGATTAAATATGAAAAGAGAAGCGTGTTCATTGTGTGGAATTAAAAAATACATATATTTTTGGAAAAGCATGATCATGCTTGTCTAGAACACAAGGTATGATATATACAATTTGCAGTGCAATGGGCAGAATACTCCTCACAGCTCAAAGGTAACAGTGATCACATTCATTACATAGGTAGCTTTATGTGTGGCTACAACAAATTTTAGTAGCTGTTTTATTGTCTTTCCATGAAATGACGTTGAGAAAATGATTTTCCCTTTGCAGGTTGCACAGTTTTGTTTATGCATTTCCTTAAAATTAATTGTAGAATCCAAGACACAAACCACAGTAGGCAATGCAATTTTAGAATGTAATATATACAGGTATATTTAGCCTCTTTTAGAAGTCAGTGGATTGAATGTCTTTTTATTTTAAATTTTACATACATTAAGGTGCCTCATTTTTTTACTTTGTCCATTAACATTTATTCATGTGCCTTTGCAATAACTAGATTGTGAAAAGCTAACAAGTGTTGTAACAATAATCCATTTTTGAGGTGCCTGCAGTTGTCTTAAAAATTAAAGTGTTGGCCGGGTGTGGTGGCTCATACCTGTAATCCCAGTATTTTGGAAGGCCGAGGCAGTGGATCACGAGGCTAGGAGAGCGAGACCATCCTGACTAACATGGTGAAACCCCATCTCTACTATAAATACAAACAATTAGCCAGGCGTGGTGGCGAGCACCTGTAGTCCCAGCTACTTGGTGAGGCTGAGGCAGGAGAATGGCGTGAACCCGGGAAGTGGAGCCTGCAGTGAGCCGAGATCGCGCCACTGCGCTCCAGCCTGGGCGACACAGAGAGACTCAGTCTTAAAAATAAATAAATAAATAAATAAATAAATAAATAAATAAATAGTTTTGTTTTGTTTTGTTTCCAGAAAAAAAAAAAGAAAAGAAAAGAGTAAAGAGAGAGTAACCATAGGCTCTCTATTTTTTTGTATTCAAGCAGGCAGAACACCCGAATGATTAAAAACATGACTTTAGAGTCATACGCACCTGGGTTACAGTTCTGACATTTCACTTCGACATCATATCAGGCAATTTCATTAATCTTCCATGTCTCAATTTCTTCTTTATAAATTGAAAATGGTAGTAACTTCTTCATAAGACTGTTTTAAGGATTGAATGAAATCATGTATAAAGCCCTCAACATAGTGCCTTAGCACAGTGTATAATCAATACATGATATTCACTGTAATTAATATTTTTACTGATACATGTACCAGGAATGAAACCAAAAAAAAGACACACCAGAAAGTCCAGCAAAAAAAAAAAATAGAAGACAGGAGGAGAGAATTGAGAATTGATTGACCAATATCTGTCATAGTTCAAAAGACTTATGCAAGAGGAACCAAAAGCCTCCACTAATCCATGACTGCTCTCTTCTCAGCAAGACTGTGACTACACAGTCAACTCAGAGGATGGGAATAGTGAGGTTCCACAATAAATTTCATACTAAAACGCACTGCCCGGTAGCAGAAACATTAGCTGATAATGATGAATACAATAGCCTAGCGTTTAACCGAGATATTTAAAGCAGCACATGACATTTTCATAACTACCCCTCACTAGCAGTCTAAAAACAAAGAATAAAAAGCTTCTCTTTGATCAAACTGTGTTCCAAAATGAAATAAATCCCTTGGTTTTATGTGTATGAGTATATTTACCCTGAAAATCTATACATATATTCACAAATACATGCACAGAGCAATGTAGTACATGTAGCTGTGTAAGAATAAATGGCTTTAAAACATATCAGCAAATCAACAACTGAATCATTAAACTGACAGGAAACCTTGTTCAAGATTCCCATGTCATTCTGCAAAGAATGTACTGGATCTGACTAGAATGCATTAAGAGACCAGGGTGTTTGGAGTTTGAAAAACATCTTTAAAGGAAAAGAAAGAGAAGTATGATTGTTAGAAAAGGAAGCAGATGTTCTCACCAGAATAAAAAGTCAAATTATGAACACTTGAGCTTTACAACAGCTTTAAATAAGCCTCTGTGGTGAGGCATAAGAACTTTAAACTTTAATGAAAGCAAAAATCATTTCATCATACTGATGGTATAGAGTATTTCTTTTTCTTTTCATGTTTTCTTCTTTATTCTTAGTTCTTTTCCATTTTTTTATTCCTTGTGACCTGGTGTTTGCTTCTGTTATAAATTAGGACTGTGCTAGCAAAAGGAAATGGACCAAGGAGGCATTTATCTGAATAATTCAGGCAGAAACAATTTATACTTGAAGTAGCAAGAAGTTTTAGACAAAGGAGAATTTTTGCTTGGATTAACCCTCGACCTGGTTCAGCTTCAGACATAAAATAATGATGATACCCGTGGTGCTGTAACTTTGATTCATCCAGTGTACTGAACAGTCTGCCCGGTGCTTTGGGACCCTGTTGTGATAATGCCAGCATTATCATGCATGTGAATGCTTACTTTTGAACACCGTTACTCAATTCTCATATCCTGAAAAACTTAGTGAGGGAAAACTGCATGCATTCAACATTTATAAACCCTGATAAGCTCAGTTTCTAAATACTGGCATGAGTGTGGACTGGAAGGGCTGTTATCAGAGGCCCTGCCTTATGAGAACATCATGCCCAGTATTTCGACAACCTGCCGATAGACTGCAAGTGATGCATCTACAGCAGGATGAAGACATCTGAATTAGCATTCAGGCCTTTCTCTCCGCTCACAGTGGAGACAGGAGAAAAGGAAAAAAAAAGAAGGATTAGATCTTTTCTCCTTGCCCCTGTAGTTTTCTGCCGACAGTAGACCTCTATTGATGGGAATGGACCTGATACGCAGAATAAGAGAGTGGGGTGTGCCTTTGTTGGCATGTTGTCTGAAATGACCTCAGCAAAGAATGCTGTGGAAAAGAAATGGTGATTCTAAAGAAAAGGCATTTGTAACTTTTAAAAATAGATTTTACTTTAACTTCTGGAACAGATGTGCTGAACGTGCAGGTTTGTTATACAGGTATGCATGTGCCATGGTGGTTTCCTGCACCTATCAACCCCCTCATCTAGGTTTTAAGCCCCGCATGCATTAGGTATTTGTCCTAATGCTCTCCCTCCCCTTACCCCTCACCCCCTCCCTGACATGCGCAGGTGTGTGATGTTTCCCTCCCTGTGTCCATGTGTTCTCATTGTTCAACTCCCACTTATGAGTGAGAACATGCAGTGTTTGGTTTTCTGTTCCTGTGTTAGTTTTCTTTTAAAATATTTGAAAGATGAAATATTAAGAGAAAAGAAAATTATTTTATGGAGATGTTTCTCCAATAGGCAAATTAGTTTAGAAGGAAAATTAATGACATCTAACCAAAGAAATCAACTCAGTGGACTGCATCAAATCGGCTCTCAGTGCAGCTAAAGCAAAGCAGGCAGATAAAGGCAGAGAAGCAGCTTCCTGGGTCTGGGTCTCCTTGTACCAGCGGCCCCTTGCTGGGGTAAATGGGGCTCCCAGGACTTGCCTCGGCACTGTCAGCCCTCTTTTTTTTTTTTTTTGGAGACAGAGTTTCTCTCTGTCACCCAGGCTGGAGTGCAGTGGCGCGATCTCGGTCACTGCAAGCTCGCCTCCCGGGTTCATGCCATTCTGCCATTCTCCTGCCTCAGCCCCCCAAGTGGCTGGGATTGCAGGCACCTGCCACCATGCCCAGCTAATTTTTTTTGTATTTTTAGTTGAGACGGGGTTTCACTGTCTTAGCCAGGATGGTCTCAATCTCCTGACCTCGTGATCTACCCGCCTCAGCCTCCCAAAGTGCTAGGATTACAGGTGTGAGCCACCACCCCGGCCCCAGCCCCCTTTCTTTGAGGCTTTTTGATGTGGACTGAGCCACTCCAGGCTTCTCTTCTTCACCAGCTTGCAGATGACCTATTGTGGGACTTTGCCTTATAATCGTGTGAGCCAAGTCTCCCTAATAAACTCTCTTTTGTATATACATTTATCCTGTTGGGTCCGTCCCTCTGGAGAACTCTGGGTAATACAAGGACTTTTAAAGAAATAGATGTGCATTAGAGATGAGAAAGAATGGAAATCACTAAATGAAGCCATTTACTCTTACTGTTTAGCTTTGGAAAAGTAGTTCAAGGAAAAAGTTTTAGATTTCTCTTCTTTAGCACAACAAAGATCATATTAGGAAAACCGGACTCAGACTGACTTTTTCAACCTTATTGAGATAACATTGACAAACAAAAATTGTATATATTCAAGGTTACAATGTGATGTTTTGATATATGTACACACTATGAAATGACTGGCACACTTAAGCTATTAACACATCTAGGCCAGGTGCAGTGGCTCAGAACTGTAACTCCAGCACTTTGGGAGGCCAAAGCAGGTGGATCACCTGAGGTCAAGAGTTTGAGACCAGCCTGGCCAACATGGTGAAATCCCAACTCTACTAAAAATACAAAATTTTAGCCAGACATGGTGGTGTGCACCTGTAACCCCAGCTATTCAGGAGGCTGAGGCAGGAGAATTGTTTGAACTCAGGAGGTAGAGGTTGCAGTGGGCCAAGATCATGCCACTGCACTCCAGCCTGGGTAACAGAGCAAGACTCTGTCAAAAAAAAAAAAAAAAAAAAAATCCATTCCCTCACATAGTTACCATTAGTGTGTGTGTGTGATGAGAACACTTAAGATCTACTCTCTTGGCAAATTTCAAACGGACAATATTAACTGTAGTCAACATGCTATTCATTAGGTCTCCAGAGCTTATTCATTTTATAACTGCAGGGGGGCTGCAAACAGCTGAAGTCAGGGCATGGGATGCCCTTCTAGGGGCCAAGTCCAAGGGATAATGTGGCAGGAGAGGACTTTGCGCTTTGGGAAGGAAGCAGACCATGAAACAGTTGAAGGTGGGAGAACGTGCCTATAGAATCCCTCCCTTAACTTTTCATATCTTCAGTAAAATTGCCATTTTCACCAGTTTACTTGTGGGAAATGATGAGGAATCAGAGATCTAACCAATCTAGAATACCTCAGCTATGCTTTATTTAGGGAGGCAAATTAATTTAGAAGGGAAATTAATAATACTTAACTTTCAAAAAATATAAGTGGAATCCACATAGGAATTTGAAACATAGTCATGCATTGCATAAGGACATTTTGGTTAATGACAAACCACCTATGCAATGGTGGTTCCATGATATTATACTGCTGTATTTCACTTTTCTATGTTTAGATACGTTTTGATACACAAATACTTACCATTGTGCTCCATCTGCCTACAGTATTCAGTACAGTAACTTGCTGTACACGCTTGTAGCCTAGAAGAAATAGCTTATGCCATATAGCCTAGGTGTATAGTTGGTGACACCATCTAGTTTTGTGTAAGTACACTTCATGTTGCCTACACAGCGAAAATCACCTGATGATGCCATTGTCAGAAGGTATCCCTATTGTTTAGCAATGAATGACTAGAGCATATTTGTATCTGCAAACTCAGGACAAAGAACTCTGTGGTGACATTAGTGCAAGGAATTTGCTGAAGTCTTGGGGAGTACTTAGGACTAGTATTCATTTTGAGCCAAGTATTCTAAACTTCTGAGAGATAAGGAGATCCCAGTGACATCTAGGGTATGTAAAGCTCATGCACAACAGCTGAGGTCTCCTCACAGCAGTACAGCTGAAAGTGCAAATGCAGGGGCATCCAACTGGACTCTCACTGTTCATGTCCCCTCCTGCCCAAGCATTACTAGACCTCACTGCAGTTTTTAAGCATTGTGTTACCACTGTGTAATTTTGTTTTTTTAAATGAATAAGAAAGACACAACTCTGCCAAATGGCATTGTGAACAGAAGGGTTATTTCTCAGAGGGTAAGGAGTAAGTCCACATATGCCCTCAGTCAAGAGAAAGTGAAAAGAATTTTCAACTCAGAATTTCATATCCAGCCAAATTAAGTTTCATAAGCAAAGGAGAAATAAAATCCTTTACAGACAAGCAAATGCTGAGAGATTTCATTACCACCAGGCCTGCTCTGCAAGAGCTCCTGAAAGCACTAAATAGGGAAAGGAAAAACTGGTACCAGCCACTGCAAAAACATACCAAAATATGAAGATCAATGACACTTTGAAGAAACTGCATCAACTCATGTACAAAATAACTAAATAGCATCATGATGACGGGATCAAATTCACACATAACAATACTAACCTTAAATGTAAAAGACGCAGACTGGCAAATTGGATAAGGAGTTAAGATCAATTGGTGTGTTGTATTCAGAAGACCCATCCTGTGTGCTGACACACATAGGCTCAAAATAAAGAGATAGAGGAAAAGTTGCTAAGCAAATGGAAAGCAAAAAAGCAGAAATCGCAATCATAGTCTCTGACAAAACAGACTTTAAAGCAACAAAGACCAAAAAAGACAAGGAAGGGCATTACATAATGGTAAAGGGAACAATTCAACAAGAAGAGCTAACTATTCTAAATATACACGCACCCAATAAAGAAGCACCCAGATTCACAAAACAAGTTCTTAGGGACCTACAAAGAGACTTAGACTCCCACACTATAATATTGGGAGATTTTGACACCCCACTGTTAGTATTAGATCAAAGAGACAGAAAATTAACAAAGACATTCGGGACTTGAACTCAGCTCTGGATCAAGTGGATATAGTAGATGTCTCAGAACGCTGTACCCCAAAACAACAGAATATATATTCTTCTCAGTGCCACATGGCACTTATTCTAAAATTGACCATATAATTGGAAGTAAAACACTCCTCACGAAATGTAAAGAAACCGAAATCATAACAGGATCTCAGACCACAGTGTAATCAAATTAGAACTCAGGAATAAGAAACTTACTCAAAACCACACAATTACATGGAAACTGAACAACCTGCTCCTGAATGACTCCTGGGTAAATAATGAAATTAAGGCAGACATCAAGAAGTTCTTTGAAATGAACAAGAACAAAAAGACAATATACCAGAAGCTCTGGGTTACAGCTAAAGCAGTGTTAACAGGGAAATTTATAGCACTAAATGCCCACATCAGAAAGGTAGAAATATCTCAGATTGACACCCAGACATCACAACTAAAAGAGCTAGTGAGGCAAGAGCAAACAAAACCAAAAGCTAGCAGAAGACAATAAATAACTAAGATCAGAGAAGAATTGAAGGAGATAGAGACACGAAAAACCCTCCAAAAAAATCAACGAACCCAGGAGGTGTTTTTATGAAAAATCTAACAAAATAGATAAGCCACTAGCTAGACTAATAAAGAAGAAAGAGAAGAATCAAATAGACACAATAAAAAATGATAAAGAGGATTTCACCACTGACCCCAAAGAAATATAAACTATCATCAGATAATATTATAAACACGTCTACGCAAACAAACTAGACAATCTAGAAGAAATGATAAATTCCTGGACACATACACCCTACCAAGACTAAACCAGGAAAAAGTTGAATCCCTGAATAGACCAATAACAAGCTCTGAAATTGAAGCAGTAATTAATAGCCTACCAACTAAAAAAAATCCCAGGACCAGAAGGATTCACAGCTGAATTCTACCAGAAATATAAAAAGGAGCTGGTACTGTTCCTTCTGAAACTATTCTAAACAATTGAAAAGGAGGGACTCCTCCCTAAATCATTTTATGAAGCCAGCATCATCCTGATACCAAAACAGGGAAGAGACACATCAAAAAAGGAAAACTTCAGGCAAATATCCCTGATGAACATCAATGCAAAAATCCTCAATAAAATACTGGCAAACTGAATCCAGCAGCACATTAAAAAACGTATCCAACACCATGAAGTTGGCTTCATCCCTGGGATGCAAGGTTGACTGAACATATGCAAATCAATAAACGTAATCCATCACATAAACAGAACCAAAGGCAAAAACCACATGATTATCTCAATAGATGCAGAAAAGTCCTTTGATAAAATTCAACATCACTTCATGGTAAAAACTCTCAATAAACTAGGTACTGATAGAATATATCTCAAAATAATTAGAGCTATTTATAACAAACGCACAGACAGTATCATATTGAATGGACAAAAGCTGGAAGCATTCCCTTTGAAAACCAGCACAAGACAAGGATGCCCTCTCTCATCACTCCTATTCAACATAGTATTGGAAGTTCTGGCCAGGGCAATCAGGCAAGAGAAAGAAATAAAGCATAATCTAATAGGAAGAAAGGAAGTCAGGTTGTCTCTGTTTGCAGACAACATGATTTTATATTTAGAAAACCCCATCATCTCAGCCTAAAAACTCCTTGAACTGATAAGCAACTTCAATAAAGTCTCAGGATACAAAACCAATGTGCAAAAATCACAAGCATTCCTATACATGAATAATAGGCAAGCAGAGAGCCAAATCATGAGTGAACTCCCATTCACAATGGCTACAAAGAGAATAAAATACCTAGGACTACAGCTGACAAGGCATGTGAAGGACCTCCTCAAGGAGAACTACAAACCACTGCTCGAGGAAATAAGAGAGGAAACAAACAAATGAAAAAACATTCCATCCTCATGGATAGGAGAAATCAATATCTTGAAAATGGCCATATTACCCAAAGTAATCTATAGATTCAACGCTATTCCCATCAAACAACCATTGACATTCTTCACAGAATTAGAAAAAAAAAAAAACCCTATTTTAAATTTAATATGGAATCAAACACCTCGTATAGTCAAGACAATCCTCAGCAAAAAGAACAAAGTTGGAAGCATCATTCTACCTGACTTTAAACTATACTACAAGGCTGCAGAAACCAAAGCATCATAGTACTGGTACCAAAACAGACATATAGGCCAACGGAGCAGAACAGAGACCTCAGAAATAACAACGCAAATCTACAACCATCTGATCTTTGACAGACTTGACAAAAACAAGCAATGGGGAAAGGATCTCCTCCTATTCAGTAAATGCTGCTTGGAAAACAGACTAGCCATATGTAGAAAATTGAAACTGGACCCCTCCCTTACATCTTATGCAAAAATTATCTCAAGATGGTTTAAAGACTTAAATGTAAAACTCAAAACCATAAAAACCCTAGAAGAAAGTCTAGTCAATACCATTCAGGACATAGGAATGGGAAAAGATTTCATGACAAAAACACCAAAAGCAATTGCAACAAAAGCCAAAATTGACAAATGGGATCTAACTAAACTAAAGAGCTAATGTACAGCAAAAGAAACTAGCATTAGAGTGAACAGGCAAGCCACAGAATGGGAGAAAATTTTTACAACCTACCCATCTGACAAGGGTCTAATATCCAGAATTTACAAGGAACTTAAACATATTTACAAGAAAAAAAATTAAAAACCCCATCAAAAAATGGGCAAAAGATATGAACAGACACTTCTCAAAAGAAGACATTTATGCAGCCAAAAACCACATAAATAAAACCTCAACATCATTGATCATCAGAAAAATGCAAATCAAAACCACAGTGAGACACCATCTCACACCAGTCAGAATGGTTATTATCAAAAAGTCAGGAAACAATAGATGCCGGTGAGGGTGTGGAGGAATAGGAACGTTTTTACCCTCTTGGTGGGAATGTAAATTAGTTCAACCATTGTAGAAGACAATGTGGTGATTCCTCAATGCTCTAGAATCAGAAATACCATTTGACCCAGCAATCCCATTACTGGGTATATACCCAAAATAATATAAGTCATTCTACTATAAAGACACATGCACACGTATGTTTATTGCAGCACTATTTATAATAGCAAAGACATGGAAACAAACCAAATGCCCATTGATGATAGACTAGATAAAGAAAATGTGGTAAATATATACCATAGGATGCTATGCAGCCATAAAAAGGAATGAGATCATGTCCTTTGCAGGGACATAGATGGAGCTGGAAATCATCAGCCTCAGCAAACTAACTCAGGAACAGAAAACTGAACACCCCATGTTCTCACTCATAAGTGTGAGTTGAACATTGAGAATTCATGGACACAGAGAGGGTAACAACACAACAGGGGCTTTTTGGGGGTGGGGGTTGAGGGGAGGGAACTTAGAGGATGGGTCAATAGGTGCAGCAAACCATCATGACACACGTGTATCTATGTAACAAACCTGCACATTCTGCACATGTGTCTCGTGTTTGTTTGTTTGTTTGTTTGTTTGTTTAGAAGAAATAAAGAAAAAAATCTTCAATAAAAGTTTGGGGTTTTTAACTCTCAAAAAAAAAGGCGAGGGAGAGAGAAAGAGTGAAAGCCAAGCTCCCCTGCATCAAAGAGGTCAATTAGGAAGCACCAAACTGAAAGTAACCAGCAATCCTTTATTCCTTGTTGTAGTGCAGGCCAGGATGAAGGTGCCAGCTCCCACAGTGTTGCACATGGCCAGGATGGTCTCACTGCCAAAGGAACTCTGAACCAAAGGCTCCTCCTATCTTATGGACCCAGAGAGGAAGAGGAAAGGACTAGTAGTGAAAAAAATACAAAATACCCATTCAAAGTTAAGAAAATTGTCTTCAAGTCTCCTCCAATAAGGTGGTCTCAGCAGATGCACCCAAAGCTAGGGGCAGCCCAATTAGGAGGCCTCGGAATGGAGGCACTTAAGGTAGAAATGCAGATACACAAAACAGGGTCAGCTGTAGAGTTGAGGGGAGTGGGGGTCAGGATCTGAGTCCTTGACTGCACTTCCCTTCAGGGACGGCAGTGCACTAGCTGATGTGGGGAGGGCAGCTTCCCCCATGAGCCTGCCAGATAACGACTTTGAAACCTCTTATGGTTTGACATGAAAGGTCACACATAGGATCTTGACCTGGAGCCAGGCACCTCATTTCCTGGTTAAAATTTGTAATGCTAAAATTGTAAGTTATGCAGTCCTACTCAAATCTGATATTTTTGTATTCACAACACAGTTTCCTTCATTTTCCTAATGAATAAGTGGATGACTTATTTTCATATGAAATGACAGTATCAACAAAGAGAAAGATACAAAGAGATCAGGCCAGGAGCAGTGGCTTATGCCTGTAATCCCAGCGCTTTGGGAGGCCGAGGCGGGCGGATCACTTGAAGTTAGGAGTTCGAGACCAGCCTGACTAACATGAAGAAACCTTGTCTCTACTAAAAACACAAAATTAGCCGGGCATGGTGGCACATGCCTGTAATCCCAGCTACTCAGGAGGCTGAGGCAGGAGAATCACTTGAACCCGAGAGGCAGAGGCTGTGGTGAGCAGAGATTGTGCCATTGCACTCCAGCCTGGGCAACAAGAGTGAAACTCCATCTCAAAAAAAAAAAGACACAAAGAGCTCAAACACGGGACTTTGCATTTCAGCCAATAATCAAATATGTGCAATAATTTGTTTTGTTTCAATCTTCTCATTTTCTTCAGATGTTTTAGAATACTAAGAGGATTTTTTAGTAGGGAAATATGTAGATTAGATGTTTGAATAGAGTATATTGCTTTGACAATTCTAAATTTTTTTTCTGAAGAAGAATTCAACCTTTTACAAAATCCCAATGAAGACCATATTCCACTGAATCAAATAATCCTTTTCTTATCAATTACTATGTCCCCTCAGAGAAAGCAAAACATAAGTATGTAATTTTGCTGCTATGACAGAAGAGTCCTGCTGGTGGCCACTGGCAAACACATTAATCACTGAAGCACCTCAACAACTCTGACCCTCGGTAAATACCTCTACTCCCTAAGAGAGATACACTGTTGTGTTCTGCTGTTGTGTTTTTGTTGCTGCTATGTTATACTGCTGTGTTTTTGTTGTTGCATTATGCTGTTGTATTTTTGTTGAATAGGAGGCATCAAGGAGCACAGCTGTCTATGGGTGGGTCCAAATGAGGGAGCTTGGTTGCCCCTGTGAATAGCCCCGTCGTGTCTGCTTTGGCCCATGCTCCCACCTAACATAGGGACTGTTCCCCAGGAAGGTCAGCAGCCTTTCACGGCAGTACATTTTGGTTTCAGATCAAATCCATCCCCCAGAGGATTGCAATCTCATACACAGAGAATGTATTGCAGTGTCTGAAGAGAGTTGCAGCCAAGGACTCAGAACCTGACTCCCATCCCCTCAACTGGCCATAGTCTTGTGCTTGTCTGCATTCATACCTTTAGTGCCTCCATTCCAAGTCCTCCGTGTTAGGCTGCCCTTCTCTTTGGGTCCATCTTCTGAGATCACCTTATTAGGAAGCAATGAAGAAGTGGCAGAAGCTGCTTAAATTTTACAGCCTCCTCCAAGTCAGAGATTGCCAGTCCCTACATTAAGATGAGTGTGTAATACCCCATGCCAGACATTAACCAATTTATTTATAATTCATTTAATCTAAACATAAAGTTCATGCATGAGTTAGGTGTTATAATTATTATTGATCTTACTTTGTAGAGGTGGAAACAAACAGGCAGAGAGAGGGAAAAACTTGGCCAAGGAAACACATGTAATAAGCGGTAACACTGGGATAGGACTCCAGGCTGTCTGGACACTTTACCACCATGCCAAACCCATCTCTCAGTGAAGCCAGGGCACTGAATTCACACAGGTGTTTGATATCATCCAATGCCTCCAATCAGATGACTTAACAGAAGACAGATCCTTTCTCAAAAGTGCCACAGTTACCTACACAGCAAAAAGATTTCATTTAAAACCTAGCATCCCATCCTCCTGCCAGGTCTGGGCCCAAAACTTAGCATGAAGTGAAGTGGCTTACATTTTTTTTACAACAAAGTGTGGGATGAGAAGAGATAGAGGACCACAGTTAAATTGAGAAGATTTCTGCAAAACTGCACACTTTAAGTAGATTGCTCTATTTCCCTTAAAAAATGGAATTTTTAAAGATTTCCTTATGGCTTTGTGCACACTTACCTCCCCCTCCAGATTCCTCTGTTTAATGACAAAGACAACACAGGACATAGATGGTTTAGGCATCTTCCCTATGGGGACTCCAGATTGAAGATTCCTGCTCCACATAACTTTATCCTACTTGTCAACTAGCAGAGTCCAAAATCTACTAAGTACTGGAGGAGGGTGGGCATGGCCAAGGGTACAGGTGCTGGAACTACATGGTTATTTTTAAATTTGATTAAAGAGCACATAGAAAATCATTTCTGTATATTTACTTTACATACCATATACCCACCCTCCACATATGCACAGCTTTCCCCACCATCAATATCCCATACCAAGGGGTTTATGGAAATTTCTGTACTTTCTGCTCAATTTCGCTGTGACCCTAAAACTGCTCTAAAAAACAGAATTTTTAATTAACAAAAATTCTGCATCAGAGTGGTACATTTATTACAAGTGTAATACATCAAACATCATCCTTACCAAAAGCCCATCATTTTACATCAGGGTTCACTCTTGGCATTTTACATTAGGGTTCACTCTAGGCATTGTACATTCTATGGATTTGGACTAATGTATAATGATGTCCATCCATCATTATAGTATCATACAGAATAGTTTCATTGCCCTAAAAGTCCCCTGTCTTCCACCTGTTCATCTGTTCCTCCCCCTAGTCCCTGACAATCACCGATTCTTTTACTATATTCATATTTTTGCCTTTTCCTATACTCATATTTTTGCCTTTTCCAGAATGCTATGTAGCTGAAATCAGTATGTAGCCTTTTTAGACTGGCTCCTTTCACTTAGTAACGTGCATTTAAGTTTCCTCCATGTCTTTTCACTACTCAACTCCAAGATGTGACATAAAACTACAGTGATAAAAGGTGTGTGGTATTGGAAAAAGAATAGACAAATAGCAAATAGCTCAATAGAATAGAATAGAGAACCCAGGAATAGTCTTGATAGCTAGTTTCTTTTTAGACTGAATATTTCATTGTATAGATATACCACAGTTTATCCATTCACCTGATGAATGACATCGTGGTTTCTTCCAAATTTTAGCAACTATAGATAAAGTTGCTGTAAACATCCTTGTTCAGATTTTTGTACAAACATGTTTTAAAGTCTTTTGCATGAATACCAAAAGGCGTGATTGCTGGATCACATGGTAAGAATATGTTTAGTTTTCTAAGAAACTGCCAAGCAGTCTTCTGAAGCGTCTGGACCATTTTGTATTCCCACCAGGAATAAATTAAAGTTTCTGTTGAACTCAGAATCCTCAATACATCCTCACCAGAATTTGTTGTTGTCAGTGTTTTTGGAATTTAGCCATTCTAATAGGTGTGTAGTGGTATCCCATCTTTACCCTGTTCCTTAGTGACATATGATGTTGAGCATCTTGTATTTGCCTACTTATCTCTGTATATCTTGTTTGGTGAGCTTTCTATTCAGGTCTTTGGGACATTTTTAATAGAGTTATTCCTTTTCTTATAGCTGAGTTTTAAGAATTGTTTGTATATTTAGGATAACAGTCCTTTATCAGACACTTCTTTTGCAAATGTTTTCTCCCAAAGTGTGGCTTGTCTTCTCCTTCTCTTGAAACTGTCTCAGAGCAGAATGTTTTAGTTTTAATTAAGTTCAGTTTATAAATTATTTCTTTCATGGGACATGTTTTTGGTGTTGTATTTATATATTTATTATTTAATTTTTTAGTTTTTTGAGACGGAGGCTCGCTCTGTCACCCAGGCTGGAGGACAATGACGCGATCTCTGCTCAATGCAACCTCCACCTCCCGGGTTCAGTGATTCTCCTGCCTCAATCTCCCTAGTAGCTAGGATTACAGGCATCCACCACCATGTTTGGCTAATTTTTGTATTTTTATTAGAGATGGGGTTTCACCATATTGGCCAGGCTGGTCTCCAGTTCTTTGCCTTAAGTGATCTGCCCACCTCGGTCTCCCAGAGTGCTGGGATTACAGGCGTGAGCCACCATGCCCAGCCTGGTGTTGTATTTAAAAAGATATTGCCATACCCAAGATCACCTAGGTTTTTTTTTACATATTCAAGGAATTTTATAGTTTTATGTTTTACATTTAAGTCTATAATGCATTTTGAATTAATTTTTTTTTTTTTTTTTTTTTTTTTGAGACGGAGTCTCGCTCTGTCACCCAGGCTGGAGTGCAGTGGCCGGATCTCAGCTCACTGCAAGCTCCGCCTCCCGGGTTTACGCCATTCTCCTGCCTCAGCCTCCCGAGTAGCTGGGACTACAGGCGCCCGCCACCTCGCCTGGCTAGTTTTTTGTCTTTTTAGTAGAGACGGGGTTTCACCGTGTTAGCCAGGATGGTCTCGATCTCCTGACCTCGTGATCCACCCGTCTCGGCCTCCCAAAGTGCTGGGATTACAGGCTTGAGCCACCGCGCCCGGCCTTGAATTAATTTTAAGGAGTGTATTCATTTTTTTGCATATGGATGTCCTATTTTTCCACGATCATTTGCTAAAGACTATCTTTGCTCCATTATGTTACCTTTGCTCCTTTGTCAAAGATCTGTTGACTATACTTGTGTGGGACTGTTTCTGGGCTCTCCATTCTGTTCCATTGAACTATTTGCCTATTTTTGTGCCAATACCACTCTCTCTATTACTGTATTGCTTTATTACTAAAGCTTTATACTAAGTCTTGAAGTTTGGTAATGACAGTCTGCCAACTTTGTTCTTCTTCATATAGTGTTGGCTATTCTAGGACTTCTTCCTCTCCACATAAACTTTAGATTTGGTTGGTTGGCATCCACAAGATAACTTTCTGGGACTTTGATTGGAATTTTGTTGAATCTATAGATTAAGTTGGGAAAGACTGACATGGTGATGATATTGAGTCTCCCTATTCATAAACAGGAGGTGTGTCTTCTATTATTTAGTCTTTTGAGTTCTTTCATCAGAGCTTTGTAATTTTCCACATAAATATCTTGTGCATATTTTGTTAGATTTATACTTAAGTATTTCATTTTATGGGGTTCTAATGTAAATGGTATTGTGTTTTTAATTGCAAATGCCAGTTATACTTTTCTAATATATAGCAAAGTGAT
The DNA here is from genome assembly GCF_008728515.1 of Papio anubis. Lineage (NCBI taxonomy): Eukaryota > Metazoa > Chordata > Mammalia > Primates > Cercopithecidae > Papio > Papio anubis. The sequence continues at coordinate 58,622,666 of NC_044983.1, forward strand.
AGACTTTTGTATGTTAACCTCTTATCCTGCAACCTTGGAATCATTGTTTATTAGTTCCAGGAGTTTTATGTTTATTTTTTTTCAGATTTTCTACATAGATGATCATGTCATCTGTGAACAAAGACAGTTTTATTTCTCTGTTCCTAATACCTCTTATTTACTTTTGTTGTCATATCACATTAGCTAAGAATTTAAGTACAATGTTGAATAGAAGTGGTAAGAGGAATATCCTTGCCTTGTTCTTGATCTTAGCAGAAAAACTTCTAGGGTGTCATCAAATATGATGTTAACTCTAGGTTTTCTGTAGATGTTTTTTACCAAGTTGATTTTGTTTCCAAGTTCATTGATTTTTGCTCTAATTTTTATTATTTCTTTTCTTCTACTTACATTGGATTTAAATTCCCCTTCTTTATCTAGTTTCCTAAAGTTGGAACTTAGATTATTAATTTTAGATCTTTCTTTTTTCTAATATTTGTACTCAATTCCTAGTTTCTTCTCATTTCTAGTTTGCTGAAAGGTTGTAATTATAAATGGGTATTAGATTTTGTCAAATGCTTTCTGTGTACCTATGATCCTGCGATTTTTCTTCTTTAGCGTGCTGATGTGATGAATTACATTAGTTCATATTAGAATAGTAAACTAGCCTTGCATAACTGGGATAAATCTCACTTAGTCATGATGCATAACTCTTTTCATACATTGTTGAATTCAATTTACTAATATTTTGTTGAAGATTTTTGTGTCTATGGCCTGCAGTTTTCTTCTCTTGTAATGTCTTTTTCTGGCTTTGGTATTAGGATAATGCTGGCCTCCTAAAACAAGTTAAATAGCATACCCTCTGCTTCTATTTTCTGGAAGAGATTTTAGAGAATTTTTTTTATTTTAGTTTAGTTTAGTTTAGTTTGAGATGGAGTTTCACTCTTGTTGCCCAGGATGGAGTGCAATGGCGCAATCTCGGCTCACCACGACTTCTGCCTCCCGGGTTCAAAATATTCTCCTGCCTCAGCCTCCTGAGTAGCTGGGATTACAGACATGCACCACCATGCCCAGCTAATTTTGTATTTTTAGTAGAGATGGGGTTTCTCCATGTTGGTCAGGCTGGTCTCAACCCTCGACCTCAAGTGATCTGCCTACCTTGGCCTCCCAAAGTGCTGGGGTTATAGGCATGAGCCCCTGCATCAGTACTAAAGAATTTATATCATTTCTTCCTTAAATATTTAGTAGAATTCACCAGTGAACCCATTTGAGCTTGCTGCTTTCTGTTTGGGAAGATTAATCATAGATTCCATTTCTTTAACAGATATAACCCTGTTTAAATTATCTATTTCTTCTTGTGTGAATTTTGGCAGACATGTCTTTCAAGGAATTGATCTGTTTTATTTAGGTTATCCAATTTGTTTACAATATTATTTTATTGTCTTTTTGATGCCCATGGATGTGTAGTGATATCCCCTCTTTCAGTTTTGATATTAGTAATTTGTGTCTTCTCCCTCTTTTTCTTAGCCTGGCTACAGGTGTATCAATGTTATTGATTTTTTTTTTTTATTTCTATTCAACAGCTTTCTATTTAAACTTATGATTTGTTGATTTTCTCTACTGATTTTGTTTCCAATTTCATTGATTTTTGCTCTAACTTTTATTGTTTCTTTTCTTCTACTTACTTTGGATTTAAATTGCTCTTCTTTTTCTAGTTTCCTAAAGTAGAAGCTTAGATTGTTTCTTTTATATGTTGCTTTTATGTAATGTTTGTATTCAATGCTATAAATTTCTCTTTAAGCAGTGCTTTCTCTGCATATCACAAATTTTGTTGTTTTATTTTTATTTTCATTTAGTTCAAAATATTTTTTAAATTTCCTTTGAGGCTTCTTCTTTGATTCATGTTATTTAGAAGGATATTGCTTAATCTATAAGTGTTTGGAGATTTTCCAGCTATCTTTCTGTGATTTATTTCTAGTTTAATCCCACTGTGGTCTGAAAGCAGACATTGTATGATTTTTATGCTTTAAATTGTGTTAAGGTGTGTTTTATGGCCCAGAATTTGGTCTTTCCTGCGAATGTTCCATGTGAGCTTGAGAAGAATGTATATTCTACTGTTGCTGGATGAAATAGTCAATACATGTCAATTATATCCATCTGTTGATGGTTGTGTTGAGTTCAACTACGTTCTTACTGATTTTCTGCCTGCTGGATCTGTCCATTTCCGAACAGGGACATTGAAGTCTCCAAGTACAATAGTGTCTTCCACCCTTTTCTGCCTTTTGTGGTTTTTATTGGGCATTTTATATAAGTTTATTCTCCTTTCTTATCATATCAATTATACTTTTATAACTTCATTTTTTAGTGGTTGCCCTAGACTTTGTAATATGAATTCACAACAATTTCATATCCACTTTCAAATAACACTTTACCACTTCCCAGGTAGGGTGAGTGCCTCATAACAATAAAATAGTCTTAATTTATCTTCCCATCCCTTGTATCACTACTTATTCATTATACTCATACAGAAGCATTTGTAAACATATATAATCAAATACATTATTATTATGAACAAGCTATTGTGTATTAGATCAATTAAGAATAAGAAAAAGTAAAATTTTTATTTTATCTTCACTTATTCCTTGTCTGATGCTCTTTCTTTCTCTTTGTAGATACAAGTTTCTCTAACCTATATTACCTTACATCTCTCTAAAGAATTTCTTGTAAGACAGGTCTACTGTCAACAAATTATCTCAATTTTTGATTTTATGATAAAATCTTTATTTCTCCTTCAGTTTAAAGGGATAATTTCACAGGGTGCAGAATTTTAGGTTGGTGAGGGTCTTTTCTTAACAGTAAATACTTCTCTTTTTTAAATTTTACTTTAAGTTCTGGTATACATGTGCAGAACTTGCAAGTTTGTTACACAGGTATACCAATGGTGGTTTGCTGTACCCATCAACCTATCATCTAGGTTTTAAGCCCTTCATGCATTAGGTATTTGTCCTAATGCTCTCCATCCCCTTGGCCTCCACCCCCAACAGACCCCAGTGTGTGATGTTCCCTTCCCTGGGTCCATGTGTTCTCATTGTTCAACTCCCACTTAGGAGTGAGAACATGCAGTGTTTGGTTTTCTGTTCCTATGTTAGTATGCTGAGGATGATGGCTTCCGGCTTCATCCATGTCTCTACAGAGGATATGAACATTCTTTTTTATGGCTGCATAGTATTCCAGGTGCATATGTGCCACATTTGCTTTATCCAGTCTATCATTGATGGGCATTTGGGTTGGTTCCAAGCCTTTGCTACTGTAAAGAGTGCTGCAATAAACATATGTGTGTACTGAGCACTGAATATTTCACTTCATTCTCTTCTTGCTTTCATGGTTTCCAAGAATAAGTCAGTTGTAATTCTTTTCTCCTCTGTAAATAAAGTGATTTTTCTCCCTCTGGTTTTTTTCAGAATTTTTTTCCTTATCTTTGATTTTCTGATTTTAAGTTCTGAATCTCTGTATCTACCTGCTTCTCTTCTATGAGAAACCTACATGTAGTTTTTTTGGCATTTATCCTGTTCTTGGAGCTTCTTGGATCTGTGGGTTGATATCTGATATTAATTTAAGAAAATCCTCAGTCATCATTACTACAAGTATTACTTCAATCCTTTCTTCTCTTTTTTCTCCTTCTACTCTTCTTATTACACATATTTTATACCTTTTATAGTTGTCCCACTATTTTTAAATAATCTGTTCTTATTTTTATAAATAACCTGTTATTGTTTTTTAGTTTTTCTATTTGCTTTTTCATTTTGAAGGTTTCTATTGATATATGCTCAAGCTCAGAGATTTTCCTCAGCTGTGTTCAGTCTAGTAATGGGCCCAACAAAGGCGTTGTTTATTTCTTACACAGTGTTTTTATCTCTAGCATTTCTTTTTACTTTTTTCTTAGAATTCCATTTCTCTGCTTATATTGTCCTTGTGTTTTTGCATGCTGACTACTTTTTTCATTAAACCCCTTAGCATATTAATAATTGTTGTTTTAAATTTTTATTCCAGTAATTCCAACATTCATGCCATTTCTGAGTCTGGTTCTGATACTTCCTTTGTCTCTTCAAACTAAAAAGTTTGAAGTTCACTTTTAGTATGACTTGTAATTATTTCCTGATAGCTGGACATGAGTGCAGAATAGAAGGAAACATGATAAATGTGCCTTTAACAATGTGGTGGTAAGATGTAGGGGAAAGTGATGCATTTTATAGCCTTGCGATTCAGTCTGTTTTTGAGCCTCTGAATTGTGACCTTCACAAATATGTCTTAGATTTTTGCTTTCCCACTTAGATGAGAAAGGATTAGTAAAGAAGGCCGGAGTTGGGTATTTCTCTTTCCCCAGGTCATTAAGTTCTGATAAAATCCCAATAGTTTAGGTCATGTTTAAAATAAATTTTCTCTTGAGGGCAGAGCTTGTTAAGAACAGAATGCTCTGACATATTTCAGAATGATTTCTTTTCCCCTACCCCTGCTGAGGGCATAAGGGGATTTTTCCTCTAATATTCACCGTGAGAACTTGGTGGAGCTCCTGTAAATAAAACTCACAAAAATGTGTGGGGTTCCAAGTGACTGGTCACCATTTTTTAACTTTCACCCTATTTTTTAGTGTCCACTGTAAGCCTCCAACAATTCATCAATTATGGTCCAGAGTTGTCTACACAGTTTGGGTTTATGTTCCATTAAGCTGGATTCTCTGTATCTACCTGCATATCTCCAATTTTGGGAGCAGTAGTTTGCCCTGCAACCTTACTTTTCTGAAGTATCTAAGAAAAGTTGTTGATTTTTCAGTTTTTCTAGCTTTTTATTGTTGGAGCATGGAGTGATGACTTCTAAGTTTTTTCCCTTCCAGACCAGAAATGTAACCTTTTAAAACAAAATTGCTAACTCTAGGCATCTTTAAAAGTGAATATCGTTTGCGATTTAGCTTTTTGCCATCAACTTCAACCCTTCCTAATTTATCTGAAGCTTTGTATTAGTCCACTAGAAAAATTTTCAGTGGTCATGCTTCTTAGCTTACATCAGTCTTTCTTACTTTTAGAGCAATGAGTTATGTATTTATGTGTTACTCTGTGTTGTTTATTCAGCAAACAAGTTTTTAATGAGCCCTTCTTACCTTTCGTTGAACTCATTCGAGAGGTTCCAAAAAATTATTTTCAGTTTTTAGCATAAGTTTCTTAGACAAATACTGTGTGTCAGCAATGGACTAGATGCAAAGTTACAAAGAGAAATAAAATAAAGTGACAGTACAATAAAAAATTCAAACTTTTATTGAATAATCCAGGCACAGGGGCTCATGCCTGTAAACCCAGCACTTTGGGAGGCTTATACAGGTGGATTACCTGAGGTCAGGAGTTCGAGACCATCCTGGCCAACATGGTGAAACCCTGTCTCTACTAAAACTGCAAAAGAATTAGCTGGGCATGATGGTGGGTGCCTGTAATCTCAGCTACTCAGGAGGCTGAGGCAGGAGAATTGCTTGAACCTGGGAGGCGGAGGTTACAGTGAGCCAAGATCATGCCATTGCACTCCAGTCTGGGCAACAAGAGCAAAATTCCATCTCAAAATATATATATATGTATTATTACATCATAAGAGGTTGCTCAGAAGACCACCAAAATAATGTAATATAGTATTGCTGATAAGCTTTGGATGAGAATAGTAAATAGTAAATCCTGTGGTTCTCCCAAGGAGGGAGCCATCACTTCTCACTGACAAAATCTAACCATTATTGAACACCTAATATGCCACTTTTGGGTGGGTAAGTATATTTTTAGTGATTAAAAAGTACCTAAGGAAGTGATGAAATATTTTTCTGGTTCTCGAAAGCTGAGAAAAACTAGTTAGGTAATGTTTCATTTAGAAATGCAGAATAGACACAACATAGAATTTCAGAGATTGAGGTGTGCTCAGGAAGACTTCATGACAGAGCACCTAGGATAGACCTTGAACAATGCCCAGGATTCGGGGAGGAGAATTTGGTGAGCAAATGTTTGGCATTGGGATGAGCGTGGCATAACTTTTAATTAGGTTTGGGTTTGAAAAGAGAGAAAATATATCTTATTAATATTTCTAGTTACATGTTGAGAGGCCACGGTGGAATGGTATAATAGAAACCAAAGTTTCCCAATATGATTTTGGTTGGTTTCAAGACAGAGAAAATACATATTAATACAAGCTCTATATTCACCTTCCCAATTAGAGTGTGGTGTGTAGAAAAGGCTGTAAAAATAATTTATTTTGAACATATTCTTTAGTTGAATAGGTGACAGTTTCAGCTGTTGGAATCCACAGTTACTCTTATTGAATCAGTTGATCTGAAGCAGCATTAAAATGTTTTGATATGCTCTCTTGGAAGGATAGTAAGCCAACTTTACTAAACATTTAAAAACATCGCCCTTCCAGGGGGATTATGGCAGCATTTTTATGCTCTGATTGCAAATAAGTATACTCAATACCAAATAGATGTTTAGCAAATAAGCATTGATAGCTCTGTCTTTGTTTGTAATTGTCCTTTTATTAGTTAATAACGATGAAAGGATATGTCATACAGGTACTTTCCTTATTCAAGCCCACTGCCTATGTGCGGGATTCAGGTCACAACTTGCTGTTCAGGCCAGTCCTTCCTTTCAACTGACTTATGTTTCCTGAGGTTATTTTCCAGTTTATTGAAAGGTAGTTTCTCTGCCCACAATGAAAGTGCTTTATTTTCCTCTGTGCTCCTTGTACAATAGTGTAGAAAGAGCATCCAGGTATGAAATGTATGTAAACAAAGAATTAGCATTCCAGACTTGAGTTTTCATCTGTTCTACCTGGAGCGCCATTAGATGTCGATGCTCTTGGAATAAACCTGCTTGCACACCCACCAGCAGCCTCTCACCAATAGGAGAGGGACAGTGTTGAGGTACCCTCTCTGCAGGCTTGCCTGTCTACCCAAAAAGGAAGTGGTACCCAAAAGGGAAGTGTGTGGCATTTGTTGTTCATTCCACCTCCTCATCACCAAAGTCCTTCCCCACCATTTGCTAATGTGACATTTCCAAAATTTTATCCCTTTATGATTGTTAAATGGCTTTGTCCCTTTAATTTTTTAACCTTTGAAGACTACCAGATGTCTGTAGTTTGCTCTTTAATACCAATGATGCATCTGAGAATATCTGAAAGGGAGCAAAGCGGGAGGGTACCATGATGCTGGACCCTTCTGGAGGCCAGTGGGAAGAGGCAAGTGTGATAGTTAAGTGTCAACTTGATTGGACTGAAGGATGCAAAGTATTGTTTCTGGGTATTTCTGTGACGGTGATGCCAAGGGAGATTAACGTTTGAGTCAGTGAACTGGGAGAGGCAGACCCACCCTCAATGTGGGTGGGCACCATCCAATCAACTGCTAGCGTGGCTGGAATAAAGCAGACAGAAAAAGGTGGGAGAAACTTACTTGCTGAGTCTTTCAGCCTTCATCTTTCTCCCATGCTGGATGTTTCCTGCCTTTTAACATTGGACTCCAAGTTCTTCAGCTTTTGGACTCTTGGACTTACACTAGCGATTTGCCAGGGACTCTGGCCTTCAGCCACAGACTAAAGGCTGCACTGTTGGCTTCCCTATTTTGAGGTTTTGGGACTTGGACTGGCTTCCTTGCTGCTCAGCTTGCAGATGGCCTATTGTGGGACTTCACATTGTGATCGTGTGACTCAATTCTCCTTAATAAACTCCTCTTCATGTATACATCTACCCTGCTAGTTCTGTCTCTCTAGAGAACCCTGACTAAAAGCAAGTGTCACTGCGTGACATCTAAATGTCACTGTGTGGCATGCAATCTAGCCAGGTTGACTTCACTATTAACTATTAAAATGCTACTTCTAGTTAGCCTTTTGAACAGAGACAAAATTCCTTCCTTATTTACCAATTCACATGGTAATTTTACTATTTCCGAGATATAGATAAAATCCTTCCAAAGCCACAAGATATGGTTTCAGCCTTAAGAATGTGGCTTCTTCCCTCTTTCTCCTTCTTTTATCTTCATCCCACTCTTCATCCTCTTTCTCTTCTCCCTTGCCTTCCCTCTTGTTTTCTCTTTTCCATCTTCACACAATAAAAACTAGTTAAATGATAAGACTAAAGGAGGGATGTCAGGAAAGTCCCTGCTGAAAACTATTTGAGGATCCATCAGTGGTGGAATAAGGCTTAAATTCCTTCTATTTGTAAGATTAGAATTGGTAGCAACACCACAAACAACAAAACTAGGGCTGATGAAGATGGGTGACATAGAGGTTACAATAGATTCCTGAGGCTGCCTTCATTCATTTTAGCAAGAATTAAACATACTTAATAGTTCTTTTGTATACAACCGTTTAATTACTTTCCCGAGTAGAGCTATCTGCGTGTATTATATAATGCAAAATCTTTCCCAATTAGAAAAAATAATAAACAGAAATAAAAAGGAAAGCAAGAAGCACTGTCCTTTAGACAATATTATTTCATAGTCAGAGTCTAACATAGGTTAACATTTCAAATGACATCTGCAAAATCTTTTTCTAAATCTGCTTCTGTCATAGTGTTAAACACTTCACGCTAGCACCATTTGGAGAAAAAGGAATACGTTTTTATAATTGTCATCTTATTAACTGATGTGAGAAAATGTTTCTCAATCTCATGAAGTATGAATTAGATATATCCTTATATTTTCCAGGCTGTGATTATTAGTCCCCTAGTGAAATGCTCAAATCACATGTTTGAAAATACAAACATATTTCTGAAGAAAATAAACAAACAAAATCAGGTTTGTTACTCTGGTTCAACAATACATTCAAATATGAAGAACAGGAACTCTTAAATATAAAGATTAGAAAGAAAGGTACTCTCATGTCAAAATCTCAGTTGTTTTATTTGGTAAAAAAATAGTTGTTTAATTTGGTAACAAATTATTTAGGTCATTGTTTATTCACACAGTCTTCTATTAGCTTCTCACAAACAAATAGAAGAAGATGACACCCCTTCCTCTGAGAATCTGTCATTAATTTAGAAAGGTCAGACACACCGCCATAAAAGAGGTAAGAAAGCGCGATGAGATTTGTTGGTGGTGATAACTAGTTCTGTGTGTCAATTTCCTGACCTAAAAAATAAAGGGATAAGGAGGGATCCTTTAGCTCAATAGGCTTTATTCCATCTCAAAAGTGTATATTAGTATAAAAAGGTGGTTTAATAAGAGGAAAACAAATTGTATAATTTTTTCACATAGCTATTGAGAGTGCACAGCTCTGTACCAAGAAGTGCATGGATCTAAATGTCACTGAATCAACTTCTCCAGATAAGGGCAGAGACCTACAAATGTGTGCGTAAAAGCTTGGGCTCAGGGCAACTGGCTTACCTCACCTCCCATCCATGCTCTTCTCTCCCGGTCAAGGCTCCGTCATGTCCATACATTCAGGGGAAACACTCAAATGGCTCAGTGGCCAGCAAATAGGGTGTGAGGACTCCAAAAAATATGACTGCTCTGTTTCAAGGAGTAGCAGCCACTCAGTTTGAGTGGACTGTTAATACACAAAATTTAGGTCCAATTTTTCCTCTAATTTTTTAAAAAGAAACCAGAAACTTGAGATTTTATGTGAAATCTTCCAAAATGACCTTCTAAAATAATATTTCCCTTTTGACGACCATCTCAACATTTTAAGGAAACAACATGTGAACCAAATGAAATATATCTATAAGCTATGGGCTATGGGCTGGACATAGACTAAGGACACCAGTGTGTTATATTTGTTCCAGTGATTCAGTGTGAACTGGAGAAGTGAGGGGAAGCCTGTGATGTTTACTGCAGGGTTTGAGCTACTCCTTGAAGGTGTGTGTGTGTGTGTGTGTGTGTGTGTGTGTGTACGCACATATGCACATAACAAACTGTGTACAAACAAGGATATATGTAACTGGGAAGGTAAAAATGGAGGCCAATCCTCAGACCCTGGAAATATCCATGATCAAATGGTTGGAATGATAGGAAAGTATGGAATTTTAGGCATCACAGTAGAATGTTTTCCTGGCTAGAGGAGACAGAAGATTGAGTTTGTTGCAAAACAGAGCCTTAAAAGGCGGGTGGAGATGTTTGTGCTAGCAGAAAATTCTTAAACAGTCTTAATTAATTACATGTTGATCATATGTAAAGATGTGTATCTCCCAGGATACCTGCCATAAAATAATATTACCAATGAAAACCCAAGACTCCATATAATAGATTAAATGAATTGTATCAAGACCCAGCAAACAATGACACTTTCAAAACATATTTCTTCCTCCTCATTTATTATCAATCATAAATATGAATTTGAAATCTTAGCTGACTTCAGTGGCAAAAATGCTGGAGTTTTGATTATTTGTATAGTGATCCTGATGTAAATTTCTCCAGTAGGCAAGACAGAAAATTAAAGTTGAGCTGCATGTCAATTATATATGCTAATTTCCATTCATGTACAAATATCTGATTAAACTCATATAATGCAGCTGGGTCCATTTTCACCTTTAATGAAAAGAAAATATCACTGAAAGGATTTGAAAATAGGAATGGAAAATTCATAATTATCATTTTCTCAAACACTTAAGAGGAACTCAATATTTTCACATTACTATTGTTTTGGTTTCACTTGTTCGGTCTTTTGTTTGTGTTCCGTTGTTATTGTTTATTTATTATTATTATTTGTGTTTGTTTGTGGATATTATCTTCTTGGAATGAAAATTCCCAACTAGAAAGAAGGGAATGCTACAGAATTTAAATTTTCCTCCCAGCCTTTAAACCAGGACATAGTTCCCCTCTCCAGAGGCAACAGCTGCTATCAGTTCTTTGGATTAACTTCCAGAAATATTACATACATATAAGTATCACTTAGTCACTGAGTTAAGCACATAAAAGAGTGAAAATCGAAGTCATTTAGAAGGTATACATGTGTTTTTCTCTCAAGTAAAAGACGTCTGGAGGCAGGCACACCAAACTGGTAAATATCAGAGACTCAGGCACTTTTAATCTTTCTTTGTCATTATTCTCAGAATGTAGTTTTTATCCTTAAAGTCACTTCACAAGCACAACAACTGCTAGAGTGAGATCTATCACATCAATATTCCAGGCAAGAAGGAAGAACAAAAGGATATCACTCCCAGCAGTCAGCTTCCTTTAAAAAGCTTTCTTGAAAATCCCACATCACATCTAATTGTTTAGCTTTTTAGGCTTAAGCCTAAAGTAGGTTTTAAGGTTTTAAGTAGGTTTTAAGATGGATATTTTGCAAGTCCCAATATAGGGGTTCTGTTGGTAAAGAATAAAGGAAGAAGGAATATTGAATAGTCAACTAGCAGCCCACAATATAGAAGCCTATACATATATGTATTCTATTCCTTCACAATTTTTAAATAAATGGTAGCTTACTAACACAGTCACATTGCTTTTGACTCTATCCTCCACATTCATTAGATTTCAATGGTACCAAAACCAAAGGCCCAAGCCCAGGGCTGATTCCTCTAAAACATAGGCTCTGCCCTCCTTCAGCTGCTCAGAATAATGGTTGCTTCCTGCACTCCTTGCTCTGCAAAGAGGATCAGTCGCAAACCAGCAACATCACTGTTACCTAAAGGCTTCCAGAGTCTACTAGAAATGCAGAATCTCAGCCTCTTCTTCAAATCTACTGAATCAGAATTTGTAGTTTAACAAGATCTCAGGTAGTGTGGATGAGAATTTCAGTTTGAGAAGCAGTATGTACACTCAGCCCTTCTAAGTTCCCAGGTTAGTGACAGCAAACTTGAGAGTCTATTAGGAGTCTTCTCCCAACCAGTTGTTGGAGTCTGGAAGTAATTCCATATGCTAGGTAGGGTATCTGTGAGAACCCTAGAGTAAATCAGCACTAGTTTGAGCATCAAGCTGTAAACTTACTAATCTATTTCTGATTGTACCAGTAGTTAGAAGTTCTGGTCCTTCTTCTCTAAGGTTGTGGACTGGGGTCCTTCCTCCTATCCCCACTCCCTCTCTGCAAAACTGAAAGGAAAGTAACATTCAACTCCAGCTAACTCTCTGGTTTTATCTTCCCTTTTCTTATGGAGCTGTCCTTTCTTCCAGTTTCCATTGCCTCTTCTCAAATGAGCTTCACTTGTTTTTAATCATTAAAATCAACAACTCTGAGAATTTATCACCATCCTGAAGCCTAGATCCTGGCTTTTTTTTTTTTCTTTTTTTGCTTTATTGAGTCAGGACAACATTGATGTCTCAGTCAATTTGAGCTGCTACAACAAAGCACCATAGCCTGAGTGGCTTGAACAATAGAAATGTATTTGTCACAGTTCTGGAGGACAGGAAGTCCAAGATCAGGGTGCCAGCATGGTCAGGTTCTGGTGAGGGCCCTCCTTTTGGTTCACAGATAGATGCCTTCTGTCTGTAGCCTCACGTGGTAGGAAAGAGAGACAAAAAGAGACCGGGCTCTCTCCTGTCTCTTCTTATGGGGGCACTAATCCCATCATGAGGGCTCCACCCTCACAACCTAATTACCTCCCAAAAGCCTCACCTCCTAATACCAGCATGTTAAGGATTAGAGTTTTAACATGTACGTTCTGAGGAGACACAAGCATTCAGTCCATAACACTTGGCTATTAACAGTAGCTGGGCTACGGGCTGAAAGGTCTCTTTTAGAGTCAGTCCTGCCTCCCAAATCTCAGGCAGATTTTTTCCACCCTAAGTTTATGCCAAGTCTCAAGTGTCCCTGATGGTTCTCTTTTACCCAAGGGTAAAATCAGCCTAATGCCCAAAAGACCATGCTGCTAATGTCAAGATGTAACTTGTTGCTTTGTCTGACCACTTTTTTTTAAGTCCACTGTTAGCACAGCAAGAACTGCTTCGAGGTGCTGGAGCCAGGCTGAAATGCAAAGATCGGTTAAGTGGCTCTAGCTGGGATGGAGATAGGCAAGCTTAGCAGAACCTAATAATTGCAGTCTAGTTGGATCCTAATGTCAACACTATGTGAATTTGGATGGATAAAAAGGCCATTAGATTTGACAAAATGTAGGCTGTTAACCTTTAAGAGAGCAATCTCAGCAGAAAAGTAGGGCCGGAAGGCAGATTGCAATGAATCAAGCAAGGAATGAAAAACAGAGGAGAAGAGGCAGCTGATAACATTCATTTCAGACATCTGTGGATAGAAGGAAGAAACTATAAGACGTAATAGAATCAAATTACATTTTTGTAAGATAAGGGAGAACTACACATTTTTGAAGGCAGAAGGAAAAGAGTCTGTGCAAAGGACATATTGGAGACAAACAAAATAGAGCAACAGAAAAATCTTTGAGAGTAAAAATAACGAAGGAACACTGCAGAGGGGTTGTCTAAAGAGGAGGAACTTCCCAGATACAGTAAGAAAGAATGAAAGAATACATGTAGACACAAAATACAATCAGGTGTATCTGCAGATTGGTTCACCTAAATAGTCTTACACTCAACAAAGTAATAGAACAGACAATGTTTTGTATTAAATTTAGGACTTTCATAGAATCAAAGATTTGTATTGTAAGAAAAGCTTATGGAAACAAATTTGGTGTATTTTTTTTTTCATTTAAAGAGATAGGAAACCATGAATGAATAAAATAAACGATTTGCCAAGACGGGTTTAAAGTAATCTAGTGGCCTTCAGGACTTGACACTATCTAGAAGAGTCCCTGAGACCTTGCCTAGAGATGAAGACAGGATTTGCCAAGTGCTGGAAACAAGGCTGAGAGCACTCTTAGCCTGAGGCTGAGGGTGACCTTGAGAACAGAGATGAAGGCCAAAGTTGAAGATGAAGAAGTTAACATTAGTTGGTTCTCATTTGGAGGGCCTGAGCACTGTGGCTCTGCTCTACTTGCTGAAGCAAGAGCTGGGCAAAGACAGCAGAAGTTGGCTTGATTCACGGTTGGGGCTTGGCGTGGTCATTAATAGGCAGGCATGAATGAGCCCCTGGGGGCTGTCAAGAGGGCAGCATGAAGCCACCCACCAAGTTCCTCCATCATGGGGAATCTCTAAGGTAACAAACTTCATCTTCTTGGATCTTGCCTGGTGAATGTGGAAATAGTTTTAACTGTGTTAAAGGCAAAGGACTTTGGAGACTAAAGATTTGTGTTTGATTCCTGATTTCACTACTGACTAGCTACAGGATCTGAAACAAGTTATTCTGATCCTTGAGTTACTCATCCACAAGAGACATGATAATACAGTTGTTCCTCAGTATCCATGAAAGATTGGTTCCAGGACTCCTCAAGGATACCAACATTCATGAATGCTCAAGTCCCTTATTTAAAAGGAGGGAGTATTTCCATATAACTTACACATATCCTCCCATATACTTCAAATCACCCCAAATAGTACCTAATACAATGTAAATGCTATGTAAGTGGTTGTTATACTGTATTGTTTTGGGAATAATTACAAGAAAAAAAAAGTCTGTACATGATCAGTACAGACACAACTATCATAGGCCTACCTACATTGGTTGTTGAATCCATGGATGTGGAACCCATGGACACAGAGGGCCAATTCTACTCATCTCACAAAGATGTTGTGAAAGTTAAATTACCACAGACTTAGAATTAAGTACCAGGTAAATACCTTAAAATATAGCTACCAATGTAACGTAACTCCCTTTTTCTAATGAAATGTAAATATGCATCGTAATATAAAAAGAGATATAATCTGTCTCAAAGTATCAGATCATTTAAAGAGAGACAGCAGTATAAGACATACCTATTCAGGTATTCTCTATAATTTTCGTTAATGAGCGAGAGCATTCTCTCTGGTCAGCTCCCAACATACAGAAAAGCAGAAAACTACTCAACTTGGTAGGGACTGTGATTCTGAGAGAGATGGCCTTGGGCTATCTCAGATGCCATTTTAAGGTCTTTAAAGTTCATTGAACACCATTATCTCCACTGAGTTTAAATGGCACCAAAGCGTCTTCCTACACAGTTTCCACCTTTCAGAGCACAGCAGGGAAGCCAAGTTCTAATGATCACTGAACAAACCCTAATGTCTTTCTCCTAGCTTGGTCCACACAGCAGAACAGTTTCAGTCTGGTAAGTAATAAAGCAGAACTGAAACAGAAAACTATTTGCAATTTGTATGTATGTATTTATTTATTTATTTAAGAGATGGGCTCTTGCTCTGTCGCCCAGACTGGAGTGTATAAGTGACATAATCACAGCTCCCTGCAGCCTCTAACTCCTGGGCTCAAGCGATCCTCCCACCTCAGCCTCCAGAGTAGCTAGGATCACAGGTACAAACCACTGTACGAGGTAATAATTTGCATTTTTAAACACCTGAAATAGAAGCAGATGGGCCATTTATTTTCACTCATGGCTACAAAAAATCTATTTTCTATTTTAGGATTTTTGTGGAATATGGTATGTCTGCAAGGATTTTTTTTTTAACAAAACTATAAGTTAGATATTTAAAACACCTAGAAATGTCACTGGTTTTTAACCTGCTTTCTTTCAACCCAAATATCGCTTTTGAATAATAATATTCCAACCTCCGAAATTCCTTCCAGAATACCTTTCTGGAATTTAGTTAAATGTGAACATGCTTCACTTGATGGATGTTGGCAGTTGGGCTTGAGATGTCCTCCCCAAAGGGACTGGCTCTGGGGCAGACAAGGCTGCTAAGAGCCAGCTCTGTCACCATGGAAACACAGCTGCTCCTGTGAGCACCCACAGCCCAGCCTCAGTCACCAGCACTAGTAGCACATCCTACTTGAAATATTTACATCATAACAGCTTGAGTGTGGCTCATACAACACAGAGCTCATCCCTCTCTTCCAGAAATCACACAACTGACTTTCATCAATGACAGAGAAACAAGATTGCTCCCAAGGCAGTTATTAATTTTTTCCTAAAAGGAGAATTCCAAAGATAATAGAGCAGAAAACTCCACAACATCCCTTCCCCACCCCAAAATGGAACAGATCATTAAACATATTATTTAAGTACTCTAAGTAACAAACGTGTTCGAACCCCTAAAAGTCAACATAGACACTCTAAGAGTAAGCCCTAATGAGTTAACCGCACTTCACTTTTGGACATAGTTACTAGGCTATGCTGGGATTTGAGTCTGCTATGATCCAAGGTGCTATGGTTTGTTTTGTCCCTGCCAAAACTCATGTTGAAATTTGTTCCTCAATATGGCAATACTGGGAGGTGAGTCCTAGTGGAACGTGTTTGAGTCAGTGAGTCAGGTCCCTCATGAATAGACTAATGCTCTCCTTTGGGAGTAAGTGACTTCTCACTCTCATGGTAATGGATTAGTTTCTGAGAGAACAGGTTGTTAGAGTCTGGTTTCCTTGGTTTCATTCTCTTACTTGCTCTCCCTCCATGTGATCTATTTGCACACACCAGATTCTCTTCTGCTTTCTGACACAAGTTGACACAGCCTAAGACCCCCACAAGACGCAGATGCCCAACTCTGAACATTCCAGCCATCAGAATTGTGAGCCAAATTAATATCTTTTCTTTATAAACTACCTAGTCTCAGGTATTCTGTTATAGCAACACAAAACAAGCTAAGACACATGCACCTGAATGTGCAAATTCAAGTGCACCTGACTTTCATCAAAGCATTTAGCAATCAATTACACTCCAATAATAAAGAATCTCCTGGACCAAAACCAGATGCAAGTATTTGAACGGAAATATCATGTTAATATAGTTCTTGGACTGTTCCAAAGACAGCTCAGAACTCTTAGTTTGGGCAATAAGAAAATGGGAATCAAAGGAAAAGAAATCATTATATCAAAAAGACACAAGCATGCACATTTCTATCACAGCATAATTCACAATTGCAAAGATATGAAACCAACCTAAGTGTCCATCAGCTGAAGAGTGGATGAAGAAAAGTAGGTATATTCACACCAGGGAATACTACCCAGCCATAAAAAAGAATGAAATAATGTCTTCTGCAGCAACTTGGAAAGAACTTGAGACCATTATTCAAAGTAATTCAGGATTGAAAAACCAAATATCATGTGTTCTCACTTACAAGTGCGAGCTAACCTATGGGTATACAAAGGGATACAGAGTGGTATAGTGGCTACTGGAGACTCAGAAGGAAGGAGAGTGGACAGACAATGAGGGGATTTAAAAAAAAAAAAAAAAAAAAAAAACTACAGATTGTCTCAAACTATGAAACTACTACAAAAAAACATTAGGAAAACTCCCCAGGACATCAGTCTAGGCAAAAATTTCTTAAGTAATACCCCACAAGCACAGGCAGCCAAAGCAAAAATGGACAAATCGGATCACATAAAGTTAAAAAACTTCTCCATAGCAAATGAAACAATCAACAAGGTGAAGAGATGATGCGCAGAATGGGAGAAAATATTTGCAAATTACCCAGCTGTCAAGTGATTACTAACTAGAATATATAAGGAGCTCAAGCAACTCTATAGGAAAAACTCCAATAATCCTGTGAGAAAATGTGCAAAAGATTTGAATACACGTTTCTTAAAAGAAAACATACAAACGGCAAACAGACAGATGAAAAAGTGCTCAACATCATTGATCATCAGAGAAATGCAAATCAAAACTACAATAGAATATCATCTCAACCCAGTTAAAATGACTTTTATCCAAAAGATAGTAACAAATGTTGGCAAGGATTTGGAGAAAAGGTAACCCTTGTATAGTTGGTGGGAATGTAAATTAGTACAGCAACTATGGAGAACAGTATGGAGCTTCCTCAAGAAAATGAAAAAAAAAGCTTCCATACAATCCAGCAATCGCACTGCTGGGTAAATATCCAAAAGAAAGGAAATTGGTACATCATAGAGATATCTGAACTCCCATGTTTGTTTCAGCACTTTTTACAATAGCCAAAATTTGGAAGCAACATAAGTGACCATCAACAGATGAATGGATAAAGAAAATGTGGTACATATACACAACTGAGTACTGTTCAGCCATAAAAAAAGAATGAGATCCTGAGATCTTGTCATTTGCAACAACATGGCTGGAACTGGAGGACATTATGCTAAGTGAAATAAGCCAGACACAGAAAGACAAACATCACATGTTCTCATCTATATGTGGGATCTAAAAATTACGCTCACGGAGATAGAGAGTAGAAGGATGGTTACCAGAGGCTGGGAAGGGTAGCGGGAGGGGTTAGGGGAGCTGGGGATGGTTAATAGGTATAAAAAAAGAAGTTAGAAAGAATGAATAAGACCTAGTATTCAATAGCATAACACGGTGACTATAGTGTCTATAATGTATATAATAACTTAATTTCCTTTTTTAAATAACTTAAAGAGTATAATTTGGATTGTTTGTACATAAAGGATAAATGCTTGAAGGGATGGATACCCCATTTCACATGATGGAATTATTATGCATTGCATGCCTGCATCAAAACATCTCATGTAGCCCACAAATATATACACCTTCAATGTACCCACAAAAAAATAATTTTTAAAATTACATATTGGGTACACTGTACACTACTCAGGTGATGGATACACTAAAATTTCAGACTTCACTATTTTACGATTCATCCATGTAACTAAAACTACTTATACCCCTAAAGCTACTGAAATTTAAAAAAAAAAAAAGAGCTATAAAGAAAATGGATACCATTCATGGAAAAGTTCTCATTTCTATTGATTTCAACATATTATTATGAAAAAAATTATGGTCGTTGCTCATTGAATTGAAAAAGTTACAATAAGGCCAAAGGTAAAGTTTAAGAACTCTAGATTATTAGACACAAGCATCCTGGAGCTATGTTGTGCTTCTGACTCAAATCTTGTGCTTCTTGTGCTGGAAAAAAAATGCTTTTAAAAGTCAATTCACCATTTAAAAAGTACATAGCATACAGTGAGCAATGTGTGGAGGTGGATAGCACTTAATTCTAAGTAAGGATTACTCTGAAGAATTACACCATCATTCTGGGGATTACAGTGTAAAAGATCTCGCCACTACTTTGCTAAGTAAATGCAGCTTTGGATTGTGGAAGGAGAGCTGCATATTGATCAACAGTAAGCAAAGGGATTAACATCATGGGTTCCAAAGCCAGAGCATCCCCACCTAAGTGGTTTGGGGACAAGTTAATTAAGCTCTGTGCCTCAATTTTCTCACACATAGAATGAAATCAACAACACAACTTCGCACTTGGAGATATAAGAACTTAATGAATTAATGGACATATAGTGTTCAGAATAGTGTCCAACTAAACCCCGTGCTAAGCACTAGATATGCATTACCTTGATAATCTTCACAATAATTGATGAAGTAGTATGATTACATCTATTTGACAGATTAGAAACTGAGGCTCAGTGAGGTTAAATACTGTACCCAAGGCTCAGTCTAAGAGTAGTGGCAAAGGCAAAATTTAAAATGAGATCTCTCTGACCACAAAGATGGACTCTCGACCACCATAACCATCAACTGTGAGGTGAGTGTTGGAACAAGACTGAAACCCATCCTGAGACCTGGGTACATCAGAGCAACGCTGTTGGCAAGAGTCATCTCGTGTTGATCCCCCAAGTGTCAGATGGAACCCCTTGAATCCCTGCCACCCAAGAACAGTAATGGTCCTGAGAATAGAGGTGCATTATATCCAGTGGTCAGGAGAGAAGAGATACAAAGTCTCAGATCCAAGGAGGATGTAGGAGCACAATACAGGAATAGTGGTGATACTCAGTGTCCATTCTGCCAAGACCATAGGGGAGGCCCAGTAGTCAATGACATGAGATCCTCTCCCACCCTTGATCCTGGAGTGGATGGTCTGTGATCTGTTGCAGCAATGACAGAGGATGGGCAGGTCGTAGGCTACACAATAGGCTTCACTCAAAGGTCTATCAGTTGTGAAAGATGGTACTGAACTGGGAGCAGTGGTATGGGCCTCCAGTATGAACTACTTACCACTTGGGAAGCTGAGGCAGGAGGGTTGCTTGAGTCCAGGAGTTCAAGGTTAGCCTGGAAAACACAGCAAGACACTCTATCTTAAGAAAAAAAGAGAGAGAGAGAGAGAGAAAGCTGATACTGTGGCCAGTTTCTCACACATAACACCCTGGGGCCTTCTCAGAGCTGGGCCTACAGCATCATCAGTCTAATTTTGACTGTTGTGCAAGGCAGTGGAATTAGGTGTCATGGACTCCATCTGCTGATTCAGCAGATCACAGCATCTGCCACATTTCACTAGGTAGGACTTTTACATACTTCCCGCAAGTTAGGAAGGCCATGAAACACCATTCAATTACAGAAAAGCAGGTTTCCCTATTACGAAACATCTCTCAACTTCCACAAACACATATGGATAGAGAAATGCCTGTCTTTCTCTTAGATTCTCCTGAGATCTATAAACTCCATGTTTCTGTATATGGCTTTTTCTGCATCGAGGGGCTGAACAGTCTACTGAGTTTACCATGACTCACTGGATGGCAGGAGCAGCACCTGCAACAGAAAGGGCTCCAGACATTGCCATTTGCAAAAAACATACCCTCAATAGGTCCTTATTGGCTAAGTCAGCTGCTCAGTGAGAAACAGACAGGCAGGGGGTGGACATGCCAGTCTATATGTCCACAGGGTGGTGCCTGAATGCCTAAGCATGGGGATCAGAGCACAGCTGCTCTGCCATCCACGGCCTCCCAGTGGGCGCTCTGGGGACCTCAGCTCTCAATGCATACAACCTGGAGATGAACACCTACTGCTGGGTTATGTGGTTCTGTGGAAATCTGTATCTGACGATCCATTGGCACAAATATGTTTCGTGAAATACCGAGGGTGCCCCAAGGTGGAAGGGGCACAAAAAGAGTCCAAGTGCTCTAGTAAGCCAGAAACCAGATTCAAAATGAGTGGTAAGAACAAGGGTTTTGAGTAGCTAGAGGTTGACGTCAATAGCTCAAGATGGGAATATGGAACAGAGGTTGAATAAGCAAATCTGAGGTCAGCCTGAATAGACACAGGCCAAGGGCTCCTGCCCAAGCCCAACTTTTACTCCAGTTCCTTGGGTCTGACTGCATTTAAATGACAAGCATGGAGGAGGCAGAGCTCAGTGTAACC
Source organism: Papio anubis (assembly GCF_008728515.1). Classification (NCBI taxonomy): domain Eukaryota; kingdom Metazoa; phylum Chordata; class Mammalia; order Primates; family Cercopithecidae; genus Papio; species Papio anubis. Next base: position 58,643,711 of record NC_044983.1, read on the forward strand.
TAGATAATTTATAAGTCCCCATAGCCACAAAGACATGTACACTCAACCCAACCCAAGACCTTACCTGTCACATTCTGACACGACAAAAACAACTCTCTATCCTCAAGATATACCCGTAGTCAAGTGACACATTTATGAATTCTCTTTTAGTTTACATTTTGGATTGTAAACGGGTAAAGATTAGATGGAACTTTTCCTTGATGGAAGTATTTTTCTTCAAATGACCCCATAACACTCAGATATAATGACCCTATCAAACTAGTCACATAACACCATTGAAGAATTATTGAATTTGGCAAGGCACACTTAGAAAAGTCCTACATGAAATGATCTACTTAAATAGGCCCCTTTACAAAAAATAAAAAAAATCTTAGACAAAGTTCTTATTCATTAGTGACTTGCCACCAGAAATGCATTATCTTAGAGCAAGGTTCTTTGTGAGTCAGGGTAACATTGATGTGCTCCATGATATTGCTGAGCTGGTGTGTGCAGAGTGTCTGTATCACAGAAGATATGTCATTGAAAGTCTTATCTTCCTTGGTAGAGGCCAGCAAATCATTTGTTTTTCATTTTGAAGCTGTCTCCACAAGTGCTTCCCATACACATAAGGGCAGTAAATCCCCAGAGCTTGAATAAATGTGATGCTGCTGCTGTTGTGAATTTTTATGGTCATCGTGGAGAAAACAACTTATTTCCATATTCATTGATTCATTTGGAGTCCAGGGTGCCAGTGGGACTCTTAGGAGAATGAACCAAATGTCTTCACATAATTTCAGGCTTCACTTGGCATAGGACACTTCCATAAAAGATGCAGCTCTAATTCTGGATTCCTGAAGGAACAGTAGGAGCAGCTTGATTAAAAACAAACAGATTAGGTATTACTGAGAGTCACACTCTCCCCAGAGTGATCCAAATAAATAAGAGGCCAGTCTTTCCTAAGACTTCTTCCCTTGAGGATCCTAAGAGCCTAGACTTCCGTTCCGCTGGCCACACAAGAGAGCACAGAGGGGCCTGGGTGACTGTCGCACCAAAAGGCCCTCTCGGGAGCCATAGAAAAAGAAATGTGGCCACAAAGCATGGGGAGATGAAACTGTCCACCTGCTGCCTCTTCTTCAGTCTCAGAGTTTTTGATAAGCCCTCTTAAATAAGGAAGGATAAATATGCTGCCTGTATTAATCTGTTCTCACACTGCTATGAAGAAATACCCAAGACTGGGTAATTTTATATAAAGGAAAGAGGTTTAATTGACTCACAGTTCAGCATGGCTACGGAAGCCTCAGGAAACTTACAATCATGGCAGAAGGCACCTTTTCACAGCGTGGCAGGAGAGAGAAGAGTGTCGAGAGAAGGGGGAAGCCCCTGATAAAACCACCAGATCTCATGGGGACTCATTCACTATCATGAGAACAGCATGGGGGAAATCATCCCCATGATTCAATTATCTCCACCTGGTCCCACCCTTGACACATGGGGATTATTACAATTCAAAGTGAGATTTACACACAGAGCCAAACCATATCACTGTCCAACCCAAAACTGAAGGTGAAACCTTGGACAAAGCTGAGCCCTCAACCCCTTAGAAGATGGACTTGAAAGTTTCCCAAATTAGTAGCCACATGTTATGTATCTGGACATTCCATCGTTTATTATCCTGACTTAGGACAAGAGAGTATGCTGAATTCAGGCTTGCTATGAGGGTTGGAACACTGCCTGCCTGATGACGACTGCTGTATCAGTTCAACAGAGTGGCTGGAAAGGTCTTATCCTGTCATATTATTTCTCTCTCCCCAGTGATAGAAGCAGTATGCATTCTGAAATATCCATAGGTATTTTTAATATCTTTCAAATGTTTGGTTTCATGTAAAATCAACCAATGTTAACCCATAAGCGAAAAGACTCTAATATCCCTTTTCTTTCCACATGTTTATACTTCATCCATCTGTTAAAGATGGTATTATATAATCATTGACTTGTTCTCATGTTTAGTGCCTGATCCAGACAATATCAAAGCAAAGCAGCAAAAATCTGGAGAACTTATTGAATCATGGCAATAACTCTGATGCACACAAGCAGAGCTGGAGTTTACAGTGGCTGAGCAACATGGTGACCCACAAGGGAACTTCAGGATTGCTACCATGCTGGAGTTCTGAAATTCATCCACTGTATTTCAGACATACTGGTTTTCCTCCCCTACCTCACTTTGCAATGCAATTCTTCTCATCATTTATTCATTCAGAAACATTTGATGAATACATTCTTCTTAGCAAGCAGTGCTAAGTGTTAGAAATGCACAGTTGAATTGAGAAAAAGCTCTCATCCTGGAAGAGCTTCATAGTAGAGACAAACATGTAAATAAGTATAATCACCATGCGAAATGTGCTTTATTCGAGGAGTATGATAATGTGTCAAAGTAGAGGAAGAAGCTTGGGGATTATTACAATTCAAGGTGAGACTTGGGTCTGATGGAGGTGGGGCAGGACTCTCAGAGGACACAACCTTTGCATCAGGTCTCTCAGAGGGTAGTTCCTGCCTTCCAGGACCTACTTAGAAGATAATGAATGGACACAATGCTGTGATACTAAGCAGTACCTTGAAGCTGCCATTACAGATATAAGAACAAAGTGTAGAGACTGTTCAGACTAGAGATGGATCAACTAAAGAAATCAAAGAAAGTGACATTTACAACTGGGCTTAAAGAATGAGAGGGTTTGTGCATGCAGAGATGTGAGAACAGGGTGAGGGGTCACAGGCAAGCAAATAATGGGGTGTACTCAGGGAGTTGGAGTACAGATGCATGGCAGAGGAGAGTGGAAGATAAGCCTTGGAGCCAGGCTGAAGCTGGATCATAAAGGGGCTGGAAGTGTATAACAAGTGCATGTGCACTTGCACCTGTGAAATAATCTTTGTTATTGAGTACCTACCTCCAATTGTGAATAAAGATTTAAGAAAGTGTTTATTACCATCAAAATTCAAATATGCTATAATTGCTATAAAACTCACCTTTAAAAAATAAAGAAACCTCACTGACTTCATATTTTTCTCCAGCAACTCTCCTTTTTCTCCTCCTCTTTCAGTAAAACTCCTTGAAAGAACTGTTAACATTCTATTTTCTCTTGAACCTGCTCTGATAGAATTTTTGCCCTTCTCTCCACCAAAATGACCATCATTAAGACCACTGATGTCTTCCACTTTTCCAGTACACTGTTCAATGCTCAGTCATTGTTCTTAACTTATCAGAGACCTTTAGCACAGCCAATAGCCTCCATTTCTGTACCCCTCATACTTCTCTTGTCAGTCCTTTTTGGTCTCTTTTGCTGGTTTCTAGTCTTCTCTCCAATTGCTGAATGTTATGATGCTCCAGAACTTCATCCATGAATCCCTTCTCTGACTTCACTCACTTCCTTAGTGATCTAATTCAGTCACATGGCTTTAAATACCATCTACAGATATTCTGTTAACCTCTACATGTGTCATTGCTGTTTACCTGAGAATTTCTCAGCATTGTGCTTTCATCAAGCTACCTTCAGGGATGAATTAACTTCTTCCCCATCACACCCCCACAGAAAGTAGGCTGGATTCGCCTTACTGTGAGAACAGCACAGAATTTCTTCCCAATAACACAACCCACAGGTGTACACGCATCCATCAAGGCCCAAGAAGCATGATAAATGGAGAAAAGATATATGAAACTTGTGTTGCCCTCTGCATTGTGAGTAAAACTCCTTTGTTTCTGACCCAGCACCCATGGAACAGTAATAGACTAATTTGTTAATTTATAAGTAGGGTAAAATCCCTGCAAAATTTCTGACATTAGGTAACTATGCTTTCTCTTAGAAGTTACTTAATACCTTAACCCAAATATGTTACATATGGAAGCTTTCTATTCACAAATGTTCAGCTTAATGACTTTCATTGAAATAAAGCTCCGCACAGAGCAGTGTGTCAGTCTCTGTCTGCCTCCCATACGCAGCCTTGGTGAAGGATTTCATAGAGTCATTTTGAACTTGAGGAAACAATAACTAACGAGCAGCATTGTAGAACCTGTGCGATATGGTTTGACCGTGTCCCCACCCAAATCTCATCTTGAATTGTAGCTCCAATAATTCCCACGTGTCATGGGAGGGACCCGATGGGAGATAATTGAATCATGGGAATGGGACTTTTCCATGCTGTTCTCATGATAGTAAATAAGTCTCATGAGATCTGATGGTTTTATAAAGGGGCGTTTCCCTGCACACGATATCTTGCATGCCGCCATGTAAGACATGACTTTGCTCATCCTTTGCCTTCCATCATGATTGTGAGGCCTCCTCAGCCATGTGCAACTGTGAGTCAATTAAATCTCTTTCCTTTATAAATTACCCAGTATTGGGTAATAGGTCTTTATTAGCAATATGAGAACAGACTAATACAGTAAATTGGTACCAGGAGTGGCGTACTTCTGTAAAGGTACCAAAAGATGTGGAAGCAACTTTGAAACTAGGTAACAGGAAGAGATTGGAAGAGTTTGAAGGGCTCAGAAGACAGGAAAGTATGAAAAAGTTTGGAACTCCCCAGAGACTTATGAATAGCTTTGTTCAAAATGCTGATAGTGATATGGACAATGAAGTCCTGGTTGAGTAGTCTCAGATGGAGATGAGGAACTTGTTGGAAAGTAAAATTAAGGTGACTCTTTCTATGTTTTAGAGAAGAGACTGGTGGCATTTTGCCCCTTCCCTAGAGATCTGTAGATCTTTGAACTTGAGAGCTATAATTTAGGGTATCAGACAGAAGAAATTTCTAAGCAGCAAAGCATTTAAGAGGTGATTTGGGTGCTGTTACGTATTAATGTATTTATGTATTAATAAAGATATAGTTTGGAATTGGAACTTGTGTTTAAAAGGGAAGCAGAGCATTAAAGTTCAAAAAATTTGCAGGCTGATGGTGCAATACAAAAGCAAAACCCATTTTCTGAGGAGAAATTCAAGCTGGCTGCAGAAATTTGTATAAGAAGTCAAATGTTAATTGCTGGGACAATGGGGAAAATGTCTCCAGGGCATTTCAGAGGTCTTCATAGCAGCCCCTCCCATAACAAGCTGGTAGTCCTCGAAGGAAAAAATGGTTTCATGGGCTGGGCCCAGGGCCTTGCTGCTTGAGACCTGTGCAAGCGTACAGTCTTGAGACTTGGTGCCCTTCATCCCAGTTGTGGCTAAAAGGGGCCAATGTACAGCTCAGGCTGTTGCTTCAGAGGGTGCAAGCCCCAAGCCTTGACAACTTACACATGGTATTGGGCCTGCAGGGGCACAGAAGTTAAGAATTGAGGTTTGAGAACTTCCACCTAGATTTCAGAGGATGTATGGAAATACCTGGATGTCCAGGCAGAGGTGTGCTGCAGGAGCAGAGCCCTCGTGGAGAACCTCTGCTGGTGCAGTGCAGAAGGGAAATGTGCAGTGGGAATCCCCACACAGATTCCCCACTGGGGCAATGCCTAGTGGAGCTATGAGAAGAGGGCCACTGTCCTTCAGACCCCAGAATGGTAGATCCACTGACAGCTTGCACCATAGACCTAGAAAATCCATAGACACTCAACGTCTGTCTATGAAAGCAGCCAGGATGGGGGTGATACCCTGCAAAGCCACAGCTGTGGAGCTGCTCAAGACCATGGGAACCCACCCCTTGCATCAGTGTAACCTGTATGTGAGACATGGAGTCAAAGGAGATCATTTTGGAGCCTACTGCCCCACTGGATTTTGGACTTCCAAGGGGCCTGTAGCCCCTTTATTTGGCCAATTTCTCCCATTTGGAACAGGAGTATTTACCCAATGCCTGTATCTCCATTGTATCTTGGAAGTAACTAACTTGTTTTTGATTTTACAGGCTCATAGGTGGAAGGGACTTGCTTTGTCTCAGATGATACTTTGGACTCTGGACTTTTGGGTTAATGCTGAAATGCATTAAGACTCTTGGGGACAGTTGAGAAGTCATGATTCATTTTGAAATGTGAGGACATGATATTTGGGCCAGGAGTGGAATGTTATGGTTTGGCTGTGTCCCCATCCAAATCTCATCTTGAATTATAGCTCCCATAATTCCCACATGTCATGGCAGGGACCCAGTGGGAGGTAGTTGAATCTTGACTATGGGTCTTTCCCATGCTGTTCTCATGATAGTGAATAAGTCTCATAATATCTGATGCTTTTATAAAGGGGAGTTCCCCTGCACACACTCTCTTGCCTCCTGCCATGTAAGACATGACTTTTCTCCACCTTTGCCTTCTGCCATGATTGTGAGGCCTCCTTAGCAATGAAGCTGTGAGTCCATTAAACCTCTCTCCTTTATAAATTACCCAGTCTTAGGTATGTCTTTATTAACAGCATGAGAACAGACTAATACACCATGTATTAAATATAGAAACTTCTATCATTCCTTAAGGATTCTCTTAAGCTTTAAGACTTCAATGTTGGTGTGAATGTGGGGAAACAGGAGAGTGATTGGGGACTTATGTTGTTCAGGGATCCTTCTGTCTTTCTTCAAGTCCAGCAATCCTCTCTTCTCTGAGTTCCCTGGATGAGCTTTTTTTATCCATCTATTTCACATAAAAGTGGCCACTAAAGACGCATGATTTCAGGGATGACTCAATTTTTTAATTCATTCTTAGTAAGATTCACAACTAGCAGGACACACAGCCAGTGATTATCCTCCTAGTATCTACAGGTGTGAAACCTAATCTAGTCAATTCTTATACAAGGCCTGCAGGTCAAAACAAACCAACCCCACATACAAATTCTGTTTGCAGAAAAATAATCAATCTCTTAACAAAAAGTGGAGTTAGAATGTAGTTTTATGTCATTTGCATTAAGTAAATATATCAAAGAAGATGGAAAGTATGCTGTCAGAATTTACAATATAGAGAAGAAAGTTATTTTAAATTATATAACTACAGAAATGGATACCTTTAGTGAGAGAAGACAGAAGGTGTCCTTAAAATGAATGATTCTTTTTAAAACTTTATTAAAAGCAGAGATAATCAAGATTGTTATGCTGATGTTATTTACTTTGTATGTGTTTGTTATTGGCAAGAATACATTTTCCACTTATTGTAGACAAGCAGAAAGCCACAGGGACTATTTAAATTCAAATTCTGGGAAATCAAGAACTACACAACAGTCAGTCATCTACAAATTGCTTATTAACATGATGTCTAGACAGTTTCTCATGGGGGTAACATTATTAATTAAGCAGCAGTTTGGTTAATCACAATAGCAAAAGTAATTTTTGGAATAAATATTTTATGAGTGCGCCCATCAATAAGGCAAAAGTAAAAGGAAAGTTTTAATTAATTCATTTATAATAATATTGAGATTATGGTTCCAAATTCTGTTTGAGGACTTGAAGAATGATTTAATATTTCTAGCATGGCATGTCATCGTCTTATTGTTTTCAGCTAATGGTACTGTCTGTCTCAATTGCCTGGCCAAAAATTCTTTCATGTCATCTATCAAGACAATATTAAGGTCCATTAGTGAATAGTTAGATCTAACAAATTTTTTCTTGCTATACATTGCTCTGTTCTTTTAAAATTGTACATTCCCACATTTATCAGTAAGAAAATATTCACTGGATAGGGAGGCATAACATGCTTCCATATTAAGAAACTGACTTACTTTCTGTCCATCAAAAGACTAGTTATTTAGAAAAGTAAAAATAAATAAATTGACCAGTTCTCTTTAGCACATAGACAATGAATCTTTTCAGAAAATGCAGTTAAATCAATATTTTTAGAATAATCCATAGTCTTAAAACTATGAGAAAAAAGTATAAGTTGCATAGAACTTAAGTAAACACATATTTCTGAAAAAAATATCCAAAGAGCTTACTCTCTTTTGCCTTCATAAAAGTTCATCTATAACCATCTTCTCATACATAACTTGCTTAATGCCTCATCCTCCTCCCAAACCTCTCTTTGAATTTCAACTGTACTTACTTGAAGGATAAAATAAATACTGCAAAGCTTGCATTTATTTTTCAATGTTAGTCATCTGGTCAACATCTTTCTTTTTAGCCTAGAAGAAAGTGTGCATTAAAATCACATAAAGATTTCCTGCAACAAATACAATTTTATTTTCTATTATAAAGATTTCTTAGAGGGTACCTAGATTTTTTTCCTTAAATGTGTGAATATATAACAAAATAATATATAGTTCAACTACTAACAGTTAACAATTTCCAGTCCTCTTACAACAGTGGAAAGATAAACTAGTAGAGGGTAGTATACACTTAGTTTCAGGTCAAGATTCTTCCATCGGGATAGGATTTTTTTTTTTCAAGGGAAATTGGTCTCCTGTTAGACTTCCAGGCTCAATTCCATCAAATCAACTCTACATATTGATATGTGAAAACGATGTATCAGCATGACTGAGTTTGTTCTCAAGAGACGTTCTCATCAACCCTCTGGCCTTTCTTCCAGTAAATGCCAATGGATCAACCAGTAAATGCTGATGGACTCTAGCATGACAAATTGAATGAGCCAATATTAGAAAACACCGAAATACATATGTCCTGTCAAAGAGGCTAACAATATGCTAATATACACTTTAGGCATCATTCTCATATTGAAAAACATCAAAAAAGACAAAATAATAATTTACTTTAATTCAATATAAAGGTGTGGGTAGAAGTATTATATTTTTTTCCAAAAACAGGGGGGAGGCAATATATTAGAACATTAGAAAATAATATTCATTGTGGCATTGAGCTATCATGAAGACTTTAGCTTTACACTGGAAAAATCCCATAGTACTCAATCAAAACATTTTGATATATCTTTGCTTACCTCTCACCTATATAGATGAAAAAATAATGATTTGTGAGATTTAACTTACCTGAGTTCGTTGTGGAGGGATAATCATTGGAATACAAAAAAACTATCAAGCAACTATGGGCTTACTATCCAATAAGCAACTTCCAACATATAATTCGCAATGCCTCATCTAAATTTCTGTCTGTATGCAAAACAACAGAACTCCTTGTACAGAAATTTTCCATTGCAGCCTGATTCCTCCATTCTGCTACTATCCTTCTCCTTCCTTGAAGTGCCACTGAAAGAAAATCCAGAATGTCAGTCATTTTAGTCATAGTGGATAGGAAGAGAATCTTGATCTGCCTGGCTGCTGCTTGGTCTAGCTCCTTAGATTTCAAAAGAAATCTGATTTATCAATATTTATGACACTAGAACTCGTGTCGCCCAAACTTACTGAACTATTTTTCAAGCTAAAGGATCATCTTCAAGGTAAGCCCCCCAAAGTAATGAATTCAAAGAGGTACACAAAATAACAACAGAAAATGCATGTATTGAAAGGAATGCACAGGATAATCCGTGGAAGCATGGGAAGTTGCAGCTTCTTTTTCTATTTATTTTTATCTAAAAACCTAAGGAACATTAGCTAGTAACAATATCTGACTTATAGTTTAACACTGGTAGCCTTACTAGGCCTATATGCCAGAAGGTCTTATGTTACTTAACTACCGGGATAAATTCTGAGAAATGCGACCTTAGGCGATTTCATCATTGTGGGAACATCATAGAGTTTACTTACACAGACCTAGGTGGTGTAGCCTACTACACAACTAGGCTACAAACCTCTATAGCACTGTAACTGTACTGAATACTATAGGCAATTGTAACACAATGGTAAGTATTTATGTATCTAAATATAGAAGAAGTGCAGTAAAAATATGGTATAACACGTAAAAGTGGATAAGCCTGTATATGGCACTTACCATAGTTGGAGCTTGCAGGACTGGAAGTTGCTCTCGGTGAGTTGGTGAGGCAGTGGTCGGTGAATGTGAAGGCCTAGGATGTTACTCAACACTGCTGTGGACTATAATCACTGTACACTTAGGCTATACTACATTTATTTTTTTAAATTTACTTTCTTCAATAACAAATTCATCTTAGCTTACTGTAACTTTTTAGTTTATAAACTTTTTAAAGAACTTTTTCACTCTTAAAATAGCACTTAGCTTATAACACAAACACATAGACCTTGTGCAGTTGTACAAAAATATTTTTTCTTTACATCCTATTTATAAACCCTTTTCTATTAATTTTTTTTTAACTTTTTAAACTTCTTTGTTAAAAACTAAGATCCATCTGGGCACGGTGGCTCACGCCTCTAATTCCAGCACTTTGGGAGGCCGAGGCGGGCGGATAACCTGAGGTCGGCACTTCGAGACCAGCCTGACCAACATGGAGAAATCCCGTCTCTACTAAAACTACACAATTAGTCGGGCATGGTGGTGCATGCTTGTACTCCCAGCAACTCAGGAGACTGAGGCAGGAGAATCCTCTGAACCTAGGAGGCAGAGGTTCTGGTGAGCTGAGATTGGGCCATTGTACTCCAGCCTAGGCAACAAGAGCAAAACTCTGTCTTAAAGAAAAAAAAAGAAAAGTAAAGAAAAGAAAAAACTGAGATCCAAACACACACATTAGCCTCAGCCTAATCATCAATATCTCTGGGGTCAATATCATCAATATCGCTGTCTTCTCCCTCCATATCCTCTTTCATGGGAAGGTTTTCAGTGGCAATAACAGGCATGAAGCTGTCATCTCCTATGATAACAATGCCTTCTGAAACACCTTCTGAAGGACCTGCCTGAGGCTGTTTTGCATTGAACTTTTTTTTTTTTTTTCAGGTAGAAGGAGTACACTCTACAGTAAGAAGTATAGTATAAAAACATAAACCAGTAGCATCATTGCTCACTATCAATATCAAGTATTATATACTCTATGTATTTGTGTTTGCTATACTTTTATATGATTGGCAGTGCAGTAGATTTGTTTACAACAGTATTAACACAAATATGTGAGTGTTGCATGTGCTATGATGTCACAACAGCTACAATGTCAATAGGAATTTTTCAGCCCCATTATAATTTCATGAAACCACCATTATTTATGTGGTTCATCACTGATGGAAATGTTGTTATGTGATGCATGACTATGCGAGCAGTAGCCTGTGGGGGAGCAAAACTCCATAGTGTAATGCAGTTAGCAGTGACGATTGTGTTGGGTGTATTGAGATGAATTACAGTCTCTGTGCAGGGTTTAGTAGATTTACAGATTATATTATCTGTTTTTAAAAAACTAATGTTCACAAAATTTCAAGTGGCATAGATGTTTTCTTGGAAGAATCCATGCATTAAAGATAAAACTAATTATGAACATGTATGAATTTTTTTAATAGCAGAGTTGACATGTGTCCTCCTAGTACAAGCTCCCTGTCGGGTACAATGCAAAATAAAAACAACAGTGATCTAATCAAAGTGAAAAGATAATACTCCCAGAATTTGAAATTGTCAAGAAAACTGTTTGAAATGTGCTATTTCAAATAATTATGATCTGCTTATACACTTTTGGTGGAAGTGTAAATTAGGTCAATCATTGTGAAAATCAGTGTGGCAATTCCTCAAAGGGCAAAAAGCAGAACTACCAAGCAATCCAGCAATCCTGTTACTGGGTGTATACTCAAAGCAATATAAATCACTCTATTATAAAGAGACATGCATGCCTATGTTTATTGCTGCACTATTCTCAATAGTAAAAACATGGAATCAACCCAAATGTCCATCAATGATAGACTGGATAAAGAAATTGTGGTACATATACACCATGGAATACTATGCAGCCATAAAAAATAATGAAATCATATATGTTGTGGGAAAATGGACGGAGCTGGAGGCTATTTTCCTTAGCAAACTAATGCAGGAACAGAAAACCAAATACCACATGTTCTCACTTATAAATGAGAGCTAAATGATAAGAACTTATGAACACAAAGAAGGAAACAATAGACACTGGGGTCTACTTGAGGATGGAGGATGGGAGGAAGAAGAGGAGCAGAAAAGATAACTATTGGGTACTGGACTTAATACCTGTGTGATGAAATAATCTGTACAACAAACCCCCTGCCACGTGTTTGCCTATGTAACAAACCTTCACATGCAGCCCCAAACCTAAAATAAAAGTTAAATAAATAAATTAAATAACTATGTTCTGCTGTTGGGATTTATATTTGTAGGTAGGATGAGAAAACATGGACTAGATGTAAAAACACCAAATTGATGATCATAGTTTTCTTCCCAATATTAAAAGATGGCATTTGCTGACAAGAATGGATTGCTATGAACTGTGACTTGTCAAATTTTCCTCTTATCATTTTTTAAAATTAGGATGTCATAATCATACTTCATACATTAAAACTTAAGTAATTTTCTTTTTTTAAGTTTTTTGAGTGGTTACTTTAATCTTTTTGTTTTGTTTTGTTTTGCTATTACACTTTAAGTTCTGGGATACACGTGCAGAACATGCAGGTTTGTTACATAGGTATGCATGTGCCATGGTGGCTTGCTGCGCCCATCAACCTGTCATTTAGGTTTTAAGCCCCACATGTATTAGGTATTTGTCCTGATGCTCTCCCTTCTCCTTGCCCCCCAGAGGCCCTGGTGTGTGATATTTCCCTCCATGTGTCCATGTGTTCCCATTCTTCACCTCCCACTAATGAGTGAGAACATGAGGTGTTTGGTTTTCTGTTCCTGTGTAAGATTTAAGTAATTTTCTCAGTGTCATTTTTCCATCTCCACTGTGGCCTAAATTGTGCAGAACCTGCTGTGAGTCTAAATATGAGTTCACATGTGATAGGCAGATGTGATAGGCAGAATAACAGTTCCCTAAAGATTTCCACGTCCTCATCTCTGGAACCTGTGAATAAATCACTGCACATGGCAAAGGAGAATGAATAAAGGTTGCAGATAAAATTGATTGATAATCATGTGACCTTAACACGGAGGGATTGTCCTAAGTTGTCCAGGTGTGTTCAACATCCTTAACAGCAAGACAGGAAGGAGGGGAAGGAAGGACCAGGGAGATGGCAGCCTGAGACAGAATCAGCCGCTCCAGCTAAGGAATGCAGGCATCCTCTTGTGGCTGAAAAAGGCAAGGAAACAGAGTTTACCAGATCTTCTAGGAGTACAGTCCTGCTGACACCTTGATTTTAGCCTCATAAGGCCCATTTCAGACACCTGACCTTCAGAACTGTAAGATTGGTATTGTTTTAAGCCACTAAGTTTGCAGCAATCTCTTACAGCAGCAGCAGAAGACTAATGCAAGAGAGTTCTTGATTTACACGTATGCATGCTTCCGGGTATACACATATACACACATACTCCTAAGGGAGAACCTACCAAGAACTAGAAAGTTGTTTGCTGGCAAATGCCTTCTAACATACAGTTTAGTAATAAAATGTCCCCACATTATGGCATCATCACTATCACAGGCTAACATAAAGAAACAAAATTTGCAACAAATACAGCAAAGGCTTTCCCCCATAAGACCTCATATAAATTAACAAGAACAAGATCAAGTTAATAAATGGGCAAAGAACTTCTGAGGTCATTCACAAAAGAAAAAACATAAATGACTAATAAAATATGAAAGTATGTTAGATGAAAGAGAACTATTGCAAAAATAAATAAATGAAGAGATGCCATTCTGTTTATTTTCTTGGCATGTATTTTTAAGTGGAACTATCCTATGGTATGGAAAAGCAAGCATTGTCAGTCACTGCTGTGGTAGGATAGATGATACAAACTTTCTGAAAACCAATAATGTATAAAAAATAGTCATAAAAATATTCAATGGCACTTCTGCAATAATAATTTTACCTCTGGGAATCAGATCATCAAAAATTCAGGAAAAGCATTAATATTTTTCATAATGTTATTCATAACTTGAAAACAACTTTCAATAATAGAACATTAACACATAGCAGTATATTTAAATAATACAAATTTACATAGTCGTTAATAATTGAGCTTATGGAGAGTATTAACTTGGGTCATATGAGTATAAGTGATACATAGCAACTACAAGAGAGAAAGATTGGAAAGAAATCTATTGTAAAGTTATTAGTGATGGGATTAGGGGCCATTTCTTTCTTGTGTATGTAACTGGTTTACTGAATGGGTTGGTAGAATACAGTCAAAAGGCAATTTTGTTTGTTCTCTCACTGCCCCTTCAAATACACATTACGGCTTTGTTCCATCTCACCCTTTGGATCATATTTCAAGCAGAATTTATAGCTCTTTTAGCTCCTCAGAGATATTAAATATCTAGTCCAGGTCACTGCAAATTCTCATCCACTTAAAAACTCTCCCGCTCAGCTTGGACCTGATTTCAGCTTGCAGATTTGCAGAGGAGGGAACACAGCACTGCTTCCTCCTCTTCTCACTCCACTTCTCTCGCTGTTCCTCTGCGTTATTGTGGGGATGAAGTAGAAGGAGAAATGATGGGAGAAAAGGAGGGAATAAGGTGTTAGCATGACGGGTTCCATTGTAATCTGGCAGAGATACTCTCTGGGTGTGACAGGTCCCACACGCTCATGCTTCTTCTCGTGGGGTGCTTTTAGGGGTTCTTCGGAATCCCACCCCGTCCCTCCTTTAAGATCCCTACCTGTTTCTTGGATGATCAGCCTCCCTGGTTTGCCACTTTGCACCCCTACTTGCCTTCTATAGCCAAAGTACCACCATCCTTTTTCTGAGGTCACCTGCCCTTCCAGGAAGTCCTCTGGGATGGCTCCAACTCCAGAACAGCAAAGGAAGATCTCTCCAGAGGCCTTACCCCCAGGCTAAGGGCACACACACACATCCTACCCTGACAATTCCACCCAGTCCTGTCTCCACACACTGCTACCAAAAACCCCTCTAGACACAGCCTCTTGCCTTTTGACTCTTCCAAGTGTGAGTTGGTTGCCAAGCCCCCATGTTTCCCAAAGTGTAAGAAATATTAAGCTCCCCAAGTGCTTTCTGAAGCACCCCCTCACTTGGCTTGAGGTGAGAGGAGGTGCCCGCAGGATGGGAGGAGCCATCAGCACCCTGGCAGATTTCTCTGTAAGTCCTTCTCCTAAGACCTCACCCTAAACGTTTCCCTAACCTCTCATCCTCTCAGAGCTTCTTGACCTTTGTCTAGACAGTCCAGAGATGGATTACAAGCTTAGGGTCCTAATTCACGTGGGTAGTCAAAAGCCCCAGAAATCTTGTTCTCTGCATTGGAAACTTGAGCCTTTGACACCAGGACTATCAGAAAAAGTTTCTTTTCCCAGTGTTATTTTATAATGGGGGTAAAGGGTGGAAACAAATGTTAACAAAGGCAAGAATATAAACTACAGCAGCTATTAAGTATCTATTTTTCATGCCTATTGAAGTGCTTATAGTAAGTATTTTTAGACTGGATTAGATTCATTGACAATTTTGTCCTCTAGGAATTGCAGTGTCTTTGGCTCCATGGAATACAAATCGTCCTCTTAGCATCATAAATGCAGAGGTTAAATTCTACACCTGCATTTATTCTCTGAACTACTAGTATCCAAAGTACAAATTATCTCTTCTATTTTATTTTATCACTACTGAATCACCAGCAAGTTAATGTGTTTTCTTGTGGTATGATTAACAAAGCAATTTAGTATATAAATATAATTTACATTCCCAGAGCATTTTAAATAATTAAGTAGATGATTGGTATTTAATTTATAAGCAACATGTTTTGATTCCTTCTGTAGCTTTTAAAAATTAAAATAGTTATAGTTAATGAGTGCTAGTACAAAATGCTCAATCATCAGAAAAAAATCAAAAGTTTAAAATGGATTTCTTAATAATCTTTGCCGATTATGAAATACAAGAACTGTAAGTCCCAAATCAAAATCTAAGTGAAATGTCTAGAAATTGTTTTTTTCCCCCATTTCTGTGTACTTTTTAGAAAGCTATTGAGGCTACATAGAAATGAAAAGGCTCTTTTAAAATCACAGCTATCATTTTAAAAGAGTGTTTTCTACAGCAAATTCTTAAAAGTTGCTCATAAATTTTTATCTTTATTAGATTATATTGGCTCTTTAAGTACGGAAACTTGGCATAGATTCTTAAGGTACACATGTTTTCCCTTTTGCAGTTGGTGGGTTTTGTGTATGCCTGTTATGTGATCAGTATTTCCATGGAAGAAGAAGACACATGTAAGTACTGTTTTCTCTCTCCCCGTGGGTTCCTTTTGAATGAGATACAGCTTCCAAAACTAATCATTACAGGGTTATGAACTCTTTTATATTTGGAGTCTAAAATGATTGAACTCAGCATACTAAAGTTACAGTCAAAAGTTGACAGACTGAATTGCACACAAATAAGGTGACGCTACATATTGAAACTCTCAATTTGTGAGAGCACGTGCAGAGACTCAGAAGGCCAAGGACTGCTGTCATATAGCTTAGCAACTTTTCATCAGACATCTAACCATTATGCGGAGTAGACAATCAACGGTTGTTTTATCTATTAACAATTTTAGGCATGTTGGTGGCAGAATTTTGAAGTCTGAGTAACAGTAGTGATATCAATACAATAATGCATTACAGAAAGATCTATATGTTTATAAACTATATAAAATGCCATGAAAAACAACTAAAATTTACAACCTTCCAGGTGAGATGCTAAAAAAAAAAATTACGAGGTGCTAAAAAAAAAGTTAATGGGATACTTAAAAGCTAAATCATGTTTTAGCAGAACACCCAAAGGAAAAACATTTATTAATATTATGACCTGCAGTTATATGATAGAGCTTTAGCAGCATAGGTCAACAAATGGCCTTCATTGAGCACCTGCTGATGTATAAGACACTTCTTGGCACAACTCTGTTAAGGACTCATATTTTAATTCACTTTCAAAAAAAATTGTTTTTGAGACGGAGTCTCGCTCTGTCGCCCAGGCTGGAGTGCAGGGGCACGATCTCCGCTCACTGTAAGCTCCGCCTCCCGGGTTCACGCCATTCTCCCGCCTCAGTCTCCCGAGTAGCTGGGACTACAGGTGCCCGCCACCACGCCTGGCTAATTATTTTGTATTTTTAGTAGAGACGAGGTTTCCCCGTGTTAGCCAGGATGGTCTCCATCTCCTGACCTCGTGATCCGCCCGCCTCGGCCTCCCAAAGTGCTGGGATTACAGACGTGAGCCGACGTGAGCCGCCGTGCCCAGCCTACTTTCAAAATTTTAATTTACTTTCAAAATTTTAATTTACTTTCAAAAAATAAATTATTTTAGATAAAGAAATCACACCTAACCAGAGATGGCATTGCAGTCATTGTTCGAATTTGTAACAAAATGAAGCAAAGTAGCTAGCCATTATAACTTCCTTCCAAAACACAACCTCAAAGGGGTCTGATGAATGCTTCCCATCAAATAGATGGGTGGTGCATGATATATGAGTTGTAATCCAGAATCTAATGGGGTCTTGTCTCAATTTATTTGACCAAACCTCAGACCCTGCGATTAAAAGTATCAGGCAGTGAAAACATGCAGACAAATTGCATCATGTATTTAATGCTTACTCAGGTGTTTTTTGGTTTTTGTTGTTGTTGTTGTTGTTGTTGTTGTTTTAATGCTAGATAAGACAAAAAGTTTGTCACTTGAAAAGTGCAGTTCTAATGACAACACTTTTCATTTTGAGGTTAACTTCAAAATCTCTATTTTTAGTTTTATTAGTAGTTCTACAACCTGATGCAGTTAATATACAGAAGATTAGCAGCATGCTTCCAACTCACAGCTACCACAGGCTGCACAGCCAAAAACAGTTGGTTGAGCATGAGCAATATTAACCGAAATTTCAACCTTAAAGTTATTGGAATTTGAGCTGAATAAGTCAAAAAATTAATAAATTGATAAATCCCAGCTGAATCTCTTATAAAGTAGATACCTACTTTTGAGTAGTTATAAGACAACAACAGCAACCAAAACAAACAGTCCTCTTTCTTTTCCTCCTCACTGAACTGTTTGAAGACTCTCAAAACACACCAGTGCTCAGTTGTACCTAACAGTGGGAGAAAAGGCAAATTAATAATAGTCTTATCATATAGTGCAGTAACTATACAAAAGTCTTTTCCTTGAGACTTGTGGTTTGAGCAAAGCTGGTAAATGCAAAATGGCATGCAAAATAAAAGACTCATATAAATGGATACTTTTGTTAACCTTCTATTAGCCTTCTTTTCAGTGTATATAAATTGTATTGTTCACTGACAGATATTGTCATTCCATTGACTTTGACGTCTTTAATTAGCTTAAGTTTCTCTATAGAAATCTCCGAATCAGCTATTTCAATGCCCTTCAAACTGGGATTGAAGCAGCTGTTGGAGACTATTCTATTAGTGGTTTAATTCTAGTGTTTGTTATGAGGGCCATACATTACATTACTGAGAGACATCTGGATATAGTACTTGTGTTGTCATCAATTCAAATTGACTCAGAGTCAAAATGAAACTTGGGTGCTCAAAGCAAAGTATATATGCCCAAGACTAACTTAACATGATAATCTGCTGGAAGAGAGATGACAATGGAAAGCAGTCACAAACATTTGAGTCTGATAGTTCTCAACTGAGGGTAATTTTATGTTTTTTATTGAAAGAGGTAGGAAACAAAAGTGCAGATATAATTAAGTTGTCCCAGGGTCTTCAGAAGGCAGATGTGAGCAAAATGTAATGTCTGAAACCAATGGGGAACGATCTCATACACTAGTACTATTTGTGCCAACACTTAGCTTTTAGGTGCAATAATGAACCACCCCTTGGATATGACATTACCAACCCTCCGTCAGGATGACATGTCTTTTGAATTATTTTTCCAAAACTTACACATAAAATAAGTAAACAATACTGGTATCTTTCCAATTTGTCTAAGT
Organism: Papio anubis; assembly: GCF_008728515.1. Taxonomy (NCBI): domain Eukaryota; kingdom Metazoa; phylum Chordata; class Mammalia; order Primates; family Cercopithecidae; genus Papio; species Papio anubis. The sequence continues at coordinate 58,662,453 of NC_044983.1, forward strand.
ACACTTCTGGAAAGCTTATTCTAAAAGAGAACTGCAAATATAATATAATGTCAGTTTTTTGGCAGGCAATACATCATTCATAATTTTGATTCTATTCTAACTAATGAAAATTTCTGCAGTATTCAAAATGCAAAGTTAAGCCTTGTTCTTGGACTGAAAGCTGCCAGCCAGCCTTAAAAATTAATAACAGCTACCACTTCCCTCCTCTGCACTGTTAAAGTGGATATATGGGACTAACATTTCAGACAGATATTTCTGAAGGGTAATAAATACTTGAGGAAACATTTATTTCTAGCCACCCGTCTTCTTGGTTACCTCTCAGCCTCTTTTATTAACTATTTCTTATAAAGATTATGATTGCAGGTCAAAGACAATGAAATAAAAAGCTCTCAAAAGGCAGAGTGCTAGGTGGGGTCAGCGCTTTTCATCATTCATTCTAATGAAAAAGCCTAGTTATAACTGTTCCTTCCATTTTTCATTTCTTTTAAATATATATAAATATATATCAATCTCCATGAACACTTTCATGAGACTAGAATCTCTGGAATCAAAATGATAAAAATCTGTCAACACCTTGTTTGGGAATCATTTGCTGAAAATGAACTTGTGGATTTGTTATTACCTTGTTAGACTTTCTAGAAATAATGTTTATAATTCAGAGAAGTGTGAAGATAAGGCGAAAGATGCTGAAAAATAGCATTTTACTTGTGTAAGTACTGCCAGACTTTTTCAGAGTTTCTGTTGCTTGCACTACTCCTTGTGATATTAGGCTTCAAATTGCAACTGGCAGATTTATTTGGGCTCACAAAGACTAGTCTGGGTTGTATATGTTGAATGATGAGAAAGAAAAGTATACTGAAAACCCTAATAGTTTTTGAAAGGAAATGAACCCCTCAGATGTGGGTTCAATATTTTACATTACAAAGCTCTAAATAGTTCTTTATATAAACATTTGACCCTTGCTATTATACTTTTGAGGAACTTTTTATTGGAAGGAAGCATAACTATCAGAAAAACATTTCATCGCTCTACTGTCCTTGAAGCTTCCTGCTGGCTAATGTTCATGTATTTACCTGTCTGCCCATGAACTCCTTCTAAGAAAATGAGGTGATATTTCCATAGCAATGGTGTGAGCTGAAAATTTTTTAAAATCCCATCTCTGCCTAAGAATTTATGGAAGAAACGAATGGTAGGGAAAAAAAAAAAAAAGACTGGTTTGAATGTTAATTTATGAATTTCCTTTCCCCAACTTATAATGTATGGAAGCCTCAGAGAAGTAAAGTGACCACAAGGCCAGACACCAGGGGAGGGAATAAGCAGAGGCCTGGAAGATCTTCAGAGTAGAAAACCAGTCCAGTGTTTTGCACTCCTAGAAATGTATGGATATTTGAAGGTGAGAGGAGAGGAGAATGTTGTGAGTCAAAGACGGAGAAATGTGCAAGACTAGGTAAGGATGGTCCTGAAGTCACAGTGAACATTTCAAAGGAGTCACCATGTTTGCCTAATAAGCCATTAAGAGTCTACTGATTCTCAGAGTGCATGATTTTCTTTTTTGGTAACTATCTAGTTGTTTGCATGTAACTGTCCTAAAGGCTGTTTCTCTCTCCATCAGCCTCACTAGAGCTCAGACTTAGATCCTGAAACATTTTCCTAATTTGCTGAGATGGCTCTGCCAAATATCTACACAATGACTAGCTAATTCTCCCACTAACATAGATCTGTGAGGGTGAAATCTTTGTTTTGCTCCCCATTGTAACCCTATAACTCAGAAAAAATGCCTTGCATGTAGAATTCAATAAAGAAGTATTTGTTGGCTGGGTGTGGTGGCTCAACCCTATAATCCCAGCACTTTGCAAGGCCAAAGCGGGCAAATCACTTGAGCTCAGAATTCAAGGGCAGCCTGGGCAACACGGTGAGACCTCGTCTCTACCAAAAATACAAAAACATAGTCGGTGTGGTGGTATGCACCTGTGGTCACAGCTACTCAGGAGGCCGAGGTGGGAGGATCACTTGAGCTTGGGGTCAGAAGTGGGGTTGGTGGGATGGAGGTTCCAGGTTTCAGTGAGCTGAGATCCTGCCACTGCACTCCAGCCTGGGTGACAGAGATGCTGTCTCAAAGACAATGAGGAAAAGAAATATTTGTTGAGTTTATAGTATTAAATAAATTTTCTGGGCCCAACAACTCAGTTTTACAAAGTCATTTTTAAAACCCCAATGCTCTCAAGTTTCATGAAATTATACTGCTTTATGTTTCAAACATAGTGAGATGTCCAATGCACTTGCAAATGTTTATGTGAGGCAAGTGGAGGTCCTGCATTTTTAATACAATTAGATATATTTTTAGTAATTTTGAAAGTTAAGATATAGGGAGATAAAATAAACCTCCACTGTACCACATCAGAACAAGAGCTTGATTTTGTTCTGGACAAGAACACCCCTGAGAAAACAGGGACTTACTTGAAAGGCATGCACTCACAGGGTAAGGCAGGCATTTAGGAGTCAACTCATCTGCAACATGTGGTGAAGGGGACAGAGTTTCTGTCAAAGAATGGGGACCAGCAGGGTTGTAACCTCAGCCACCCCACACACGGAAAGTTCAGGTAGCCCAGAACGGGATCCCAGCTACAGTGCTCTGGTTGAGTGACAAGATTCTATCCCTTAAACAGGTTACTGAGACAGACTCTCAAGAATATCATAAGCGTTCAAATGCCCAAATCAGCAAACCAACTGGAGACTCCCCACAGGGGAAAGATAGAGAAGCCCCTTTACCAGAACCAGATCCAAGGTTAGCACTAAACTCACAGTGAAGTAGAGCCTAGATGATTGCCTATTTCCTTAAGTCAGGACTCCTGATTATAATTCAGCCTGACTAGGAATCATCTACAGCCACATATCCTCCTCTCCTCCCTTACCCACCTCCAGTCATATGTGTTTTGCTGAATCCACCAAGAGCCTTCACACCCAGGCCTTTGAGAGAGGCCTCCTCCCTCTGTTGACCTACTAACTTATATACACCTTTCGGATTTCAGCTTAGCTGTCTCTTCCGAAGTTTAATCACTTTCCTCCCACCCTCTCCATTTCAGTTTAAGATACAGGTGATATATTGTGAGATGTTTTCATTGCACACTGTGCTTTTTCCTTGGCAACATTTAACACAACTGTAATTTTTTAAAGTCATGTTATTCACCAGGGCTGACCCCATTTCCTAACATAATGGAAACCCTACACAATTTTCAATGAATGAATATTAAGTGAATGAGTCAATGTGTGAACAAATGGACTCAGTAAGATGATTAGGGTTTCCATTGGCAGAGATCGGGGAGAAGGTTCTTCCTTTTTCATTCTCTATCTCCATTTATATAAATGACAGTTCTTCACATCAGCTGAAAAGCTTGGGCATATTCCTTGTATTCCCTGACTCTTCCCTGATTGTCCCAACCTAGTCAATCATCAAATGAAACATCTTCACCTCCTGTCTTAGTTCTTCTGGGCTGCTATATCAGAATACCATAGACTGGGTAGCTTATAAATAACAGGAAGTTATTTCACAGAGCTCTGTTGTGAAAAGTTTAAGATCAAGGTACCAGCAGACTTGGTGTCTGCTGGGGGCCCACTGCTCTGTTCATCAATAACTCTCTTCTTCCTGTGTTCTCACATGGGCAAGCGGGCAAGGCAGCTTTCTGAGGTCTCTTTTACAAGGGCACTAACCCATTCATGAGTGACCTAATCACCTCCCAAAGGCCTCACCTGCTAACACCATCACATTTGGGATTTCGTTTCAACATATGAATTGGTGGGGGAGGAGGGAAATAAACATTCAGACCATAGCATCTCCCTTCAAATAACTAAAAACTCCTACATGTTCTTTAACATTCTTCTCACAAACACCCTCTTCCTCTTCTCCATGCCTCAGTAGACCCTGAGTGTGTCTCTGAACCTGCACTCAACTTACTTTTTAATTAATTGCCTCCCCCACTCATAAAATGTGGAGATCATGTCTTACCTACCCTAGGATCTCAGAACCAGCTTCAGTGTATGGAACATCATAGGAAATTAGTGAATATTTGTTGTACAAAATACATAGTGTAGAAAATGCTTGTCTTTACATTATCTCTCATATCTCTTTCCTCACTCACTAAGAAAATTTAAACCTCCCATTCCCTGTACCACAGGAAAAAAAAACAATTAATTCATAATAAGGTATTTGTGCACTTATATCTTTAACAATTTTCCAGAGCAAAAGCATGGCCCTATATTATGCACTTATATTATCTGGAAATTTTCTGGAGAGAAGGTGTAGCCTGTTTTGCCAAAAACTTGAGACCAGCAAGCAGACAACTCCTGCACCCCAGAAGGGGTTCTAATTTTCTACGTTTCTACTTGAAACCAAATGTTAGAAATGATTTCGGTAATGGTGGTCCTAACTGCCAATATCTAGCTGTGTAACCACTGCTGAATCACATCACCTCTTTGAGGATCCGCAAGTCACCTACAGCCCTAACACTGCAGTTCTATAGATGATGCTTTTGGGTGGGGGTGATTTCAAGGTGTGATCAGGCACATCACATTTCCTTCTTCACTGATTTACAAATGGTCAACATCAGGAGTGGTTTTAAAGCACCCTGACCTCTGTGCTCCAGAGTTACAGTAACGAGGTCTGATGTATCAGCTTCATCCCTAAAACAGGCCTTCTACACAAATGCCTGCCTGCTCAGAAGGAGGAATCATACCTCCCTACGCCCTGCTTTAGCCAGGTCGGAGCTCTCCAGTTCTCACCATTACCAACAGTGCCAGGCTGTGCAGCATCCTTTTACTTGAAAAGGAAGAATGAAGAATCTGCCATCCAGAAGGTGTGGAGTGGAAAATGAGGGATTTGGGATGCAGATATGATAATGAGGAAGCAGAGTACCAAATTTAAAAATCACATCCTCATGACACCCTGGATGCATGGCAAGGAAAAAAAAAATGGATTGTAAGGATTTTATGAGGATCTTGTGCAATAGTTTGATCCTGGTTATTAGCGGTAAAATTTAGGAGCCCAGCAGAAGAGCAGTTGACAGCATTGTGCCAGGGCCTCTGTGTTTCCAGTTTAGATCTAAATTCAGTATTCTAATCCCAACAACCCCCCTTCTCAGTGGTCTCACTAAGCTGGCTCTGCCAGCCCCACCGTGGGTTTACTGATCCTCCACTTCTGCACGTCTGTCCCTAAGCTGCTTAGTGATGCAGAGAGGAGCACACGTCCTGATGCAACCTCACAACCTCACATGTGAGCCGCCCAACCCGCCACGGGGCCTTCCCACTCATTCTTCATCAGTGCTTTCTCCAAGTCCCCTAAAAGTGAATTATTTGAGATGCCAGTGCCACAGAGCACCCTAGCCTCTTTTTAGAGAACTTAGAGTTTCTACCCTCATTTTTGGGATAAACAATTGAGGCCCAAAGAGGCAATGTGACCTCCGGCGGCTTTCTCCTCCTCTGCCCTGCACCCTTAGCATTAAGACTCCATCTCTGAGACTCTGTCACACAAAAAATAAAAGCAGTGGGAATGATTTCCTCAAGTTCCCAGGCTCACTCTCTGTCAGATCTGTCTGTATCCATCTATGATCATCATCTTCCTGACAGAAAAAGCAGACTTCATTCAGTCCCGTGGCTTTTGTGGCTGCTAGGTCCATCCCACCCACCTGTTTAAGCACCTTGCTCCCTTAATTAGGTTTTCTCTCTGTCCCCTCCCCGAACTTTACTCCCTCTGCCCAGCTTCTTCCTCCACTAGGTCTTTTCCCTTCAGCTTATAAACAAAGTCACATAAACCAGAAAAAGAAAATAGAAATCACCCTTGACTCCACCTGGCATGAATTGCACTTTCCTGTCTGTCATACTCCTCCTTCCCTCCACATCCCAACTTCTCTGCAAAGTGGCCGAGACTGACAGCACTCCTTTCCTCACCCCACTCCCACTCACTCTCATGCCTCCTGAGTTATCACTGAACATGCTGTCTCAGAGGCCAGCAGGGACTTCCTAATTGTCAAGTTCTCTCGGATCTTATCAACATTGATTGACAGCTTTGGCTGCTGTTGAATTCTCCTTCCTTGAACACTTTCTCCCCTGGATTTCCAGAAAATCCCATCTCTTGAACAGCACATATTTTGCCAATTAAAAATTATTTTTTACTATCTAGTGTTCAACAGTAGAGTGACTATAATTTACAATATCTATTGCACTTTGCAAAATAGCTAGATGAGAATACTTTGAGTGTTTCCATCATAAAGCAAAGAAAAATATTTAAGTGATGGATATCCCAAGTACACTGATTTGATCTTTGCAAATTATATGAATGTATTAAATTACCACATGTGCCCCGAAACTATGTACATCAATTATGCCTCTATTTTTAAAGGTACTTTTAATATTCTTACTCAGATTAAGCAGATTTCTGATGCAGACACAGGTAACAAACTCTGAAGAACTTGTTCAAGTTGCTTTTGAAGTGATGAGCTGTCATTATGTCCTTAAAATATTAACTAATCATTCCTACTATAGAGCTTATATTAACATTCACACTGTTATACTAAAGCATTTTAAGTAAGGTCAGTCAACAAAACAGAAATGTTTTAAAGTAAGGCCAGACAATAAAAGAGATGTTTATCCTTTCAAATAACAAAATGGCATATAATATTTTTAAGAGCTATAGTCTTGGACCAACCAACTATTTAATATTTAATGGAGATCTGATTTTACAATTCCTTAAAAAGAAGTATCATACAAGTAACCAGCAATAAAGGGCATATATGGAACACTCATCTTCATGTTCTCTACACTATGTACTTTACTAAGAAAAAAATAATAATCCAGTGTTCTTGCTGGGAACAATATTTGAAACTGGCACCTAAATGAGATATTAAGGAGTACTCATATGACTTGAAAGCAAGTATGAAAAAAAAATAGGGAACATTTGATAAAAGCATTTACCTTTCCTTCTAAACTATATAAGACACAAAGTAAGTTAATTATAAATTATATCTAAGTTATAACAAACTAGTGTTTCCATTTTATCCACATTTTTCCTCATAGAAGGAAACAGTTCTTTCTCTTTCCATCTATCCCAGCCTCCAGGCAGTTAGGTGCTCCATGAGATTGTGTCCTAGACGAAGGCCCCTAAATAACTTCCACATGTGATTCTTCATGCTCTTATCCTCTCTTCCTGCTGGACATAGACCAGCACTGAAGCTTTGGGAGCCGCACCTTTCAAATGCCAGAGCCACATTATCAAATGGGCCTGGGTCGTTGAGTGTTGCTTAGAGAAAAGTTGACCATATTAACTTGAGAAGCAGGTGATAAATGCCTTTGAGGCATAAGACACTGAGGAGCACCTGAGAGAGTCTGTCAGAGAAAGGCTCCCTCCCAGACAGGGAGACCCCAAGTGGAAAGAGGCAGGATTTCCCTGTCACTCAAGGGAGAGTCAGGAGTCCAGCGTATCAGGCATTCAGCAAACAGGAGTGCCTCCAGCATGCCTGGGAAGCTCTCTCTGAGAAGAAGACATGTAGGCTGAGACCTGAGGATGAAAAGGAGCTAGGAGGCAAAGGCCAGGAGAGCATTCCTGGCAGAAGGAGCAGTAAGCATATAGGGAATCACTGGAAAGGTTTCCAGTCAAAACAAAGGGCTTGACTTCAGAAGCAGCTTCATACCAAATGGTCGAAGAAATGATCTGGGCTTCCCTGACATGCTGACTCTCAAAAGAGTAGTGAATTAAAGGGCAGATTGTCCCAGAGACTTCATTGTAAATCCCGTATTGAGCAGGAGGTCTCTGTGAAAAGGATAAAAAGCATACTGCGTTTTCGCATGTTGTGAGAAAAAAATCACAGGTTGGGCTTAAGTTTTATTTTCTTTTCCTTTGCTCTATATTTGCCTCATTTGCTATTTACTCACCTACATGTTTATTTGGAAAAGTAAATTAAATCTGTTTCTTTTTTACTTAAGGAAAACAAACATTCTTAGTTACTAGCCCTAAAGTCAAAGCCAAGGTGTCATACCGTGTTTCCCTCATAACTGAGACAAGAAAGTTTCAGGGAAACAGGTGAAGACCAAAGTTTCTCTAGGACTTTGTACATTTTCATGAGGGAGGCTTTTGTGCCCAGAAAATTCTATTAATATCTACTCAGGGTTTTAACCCAGTATGCATTTTTTTCAAAGTAACACATTTTTAAAAAAGTGTTTTTTTGTTTTCTTAAGCTCTAAATCAAGCTTGTCCAACCTGCGGCCCACGGGACACATGCAGCCCAGGGTGACTTTAAATGCAACCCAATACAAATTTGTAAACTTTCTTAAAACTTTATGAGATTGTTTTGAGATTTTTCTTTCAGCTCATCAGCTATCACTAGTGTTAGCGTATTTTATGTGTGGCCCAAGACAATTCTTCTTCCAGCGTGGCCCAGGGAAGCCAAAAACTTGGACACCCCTGCTCTAGATGCTACATAGAACTTTAAGTATTCTGCTTATAAATCTCATAAGTGTTAATAATCACTTTAGGGGAGAGTTTCTTTTCATTGTGGTAAAATGCATAACATAATATTAACCATTTTAATATTTTTAAGTGTACAAGTCAGTGGCAGTAGGTACATTCACAATGTTGTGCAACCATCAACACTATCATTTCCAGAACTTTTGCATCATCCTAAACAGAATTTCTGTACCCATTCAACAACTTGTCATCCTCTCCTCCCTCCAGCCTCAAGTAACCTCTATTCTACCTTTTTTTTTTTTTCTTTTTTTGAGACAAAATCTCTCTCTCTTGTCCCCCAGTGCAATGGCACAATCTTGGTTCACTGCAACCTCCGCCTCTCCAGTTCAAATGATTCTCCTGCCTCAGCCTCCCACGTAGCTGGGATTACAGGCACCTGCCACCACACCTGGCTAATTTTTGTATTTTTAGTAGAGATGGGGTTTCACCATGTTGGCCAGGTTTGTCTCGAACTCCTGACCTCAGGTGATCAGCCTGCCTTGACCTCCCAAAGTGCTGGGATTACAGGAGTGAGTCACTGCCCCCTGCCCTCTATTCTACTTTTTATCTCTGTAAATTTGTCTATTCTAATTGCCTCATGTAAATGGAATTACACAATACTTGTTCTTTTGTGTATGGTTTATTTAACATGGTTTTCAAGTTTCAACTATTTATTTATGGTTTTCAAGTTTCAACTATATTGTAGCATGTATCAGAATTTCATCCTTTTTTTTTTTTTTTTTTTGAGACGGAGCCTTGCTCTATCACACAGGCTGGAGTGCAGTGGCACGATCTCCGCTCACTGCAAGCTCCGCCTCCCGGGTTCACACCATTCTCCTGCCTCAGCCTCCTGAGTAGCTGGGACTACAGGCTCCTGCCACCACACCTGGCTAATTTTGTTTTTGTATTTTTAGTAGAGACAGGGTTTCACCATGTTAGCCAGGATGATCTCCATCTCTTGACCTCGTGATCTGCCCACCTCAGCCTCCCAAAGTGCTGGGATTACAGGCATAAACCAACGCATTGAAACCTCAATTACTATTCAATCTATTTAAATTCAATCGTCTACATTCCTTTAAATAATCTGTTCCATTTATAACTTAAATTCCCTTAAACATTTAACATGAATTCATTGTAATTATCATTTTTGGAAGTCCTTCATGTATTAGTCCCAATAAACAAAACATTTGCTGGTTTTTAAGCCAATACAACAAATCTAAAATCTAATAAAATTAGCTCATTCATAAATTAAGTCTCAAGTTTTTTTAACATTACCCAAATTTAATAAAATATTGTCATGTCTTTCAACCTAAAATCATAAGTATAAAATCAATCACTCAATTAAAATTTTGAATTGGTTTCAGTGGGTGAATCTATCAAATCTAATATAATCCATTTGATTATCTTAAGAACTAAAAAGATTTTATACACCATGCAGATACAGATTATCCCAATGATTATAAAATCCTAACCTGTACTTTCTGAAATAGTATTAACACTATATGAGATTAGCTTACTTTGTTTTCCCTATAGTTAATTTCACATGTTAGAAATACATTTCTCCAATAAATAAGCATCTCGGACAACTTAGGGTTTCTTTTTTTTTTTTTTTTTAATTTTCTTTTTTATTTTCTTTTTTTTTTTTAATTAATTTATTATTATTATACTTTAAGTTGTAGGGTACATGTGCATAACGTGCAGGTTTGTTACATATGTATACTTGTGCCATGTTGGTGTGCTGCACCCATCAACTCGTCATTTACATCAGGTATAACTCCCAATGCAATCCCTCCCCCCTCCCCCCTCCCCATGATAGGCCCCGGTGTGTGATGTTCCCCTTCCTGAGTCCAAGTGATCTCATTGTTCAGTTCCCACCTATGAGTGAGAACATGCGGTGTTTGGTTTTCTGTTCTTGTGATAGTTTGCTAAGAATGATGGTTTCCAGCTGCATCCATGTCCCTACAAAGGACGCAAACTCATCCTTTTTTATGGCTGCATAGTATTCCATGGTGTATATGTGCCACATTTTCTTAATCCAATCTGTCACTGATGGACATTTGGGTTGATTCCAGGTCTTTGCTATTGTGAATAGTGCTGCAATAAACATACGTGTGCATGTGTCTTTATAGCAGCATAATTTATAATCCTTTGGGTATATCCCCAGTAATGGGATGGCTGGGTCATATGGTACATCTAGTTCTAGATCCTTGAGGAATCGCCATACTGTTTTCCATAATGGTTGAACTAGTTTACAATCCCACCAACAGTGTAAAAATGTTCCTATTTCTCCACATCCTCTCCATCACCTGTTGTTTCCTGACTTTTTAATGATTGCCATTCTAACTGGTGACATTTAATCAGGTTTCTCTCTCTTTTGATTTGCATTTCTCGATGCCGTGATGATGAGCATTTTTTTCATGTGTCTGTTGGCTATATGAATGTCTCTTTGAGAAATGTCTGTCTTCATCCTTTGCCCACTTTTGATGGGGTTGTTTGTTTTTTCCTTTGTAAATTTGTTTGAGTTCTTTTGTAGGTTCTGGATATTAGCCCTTTGTCAGATGAGTAGATTGGCAAAAATTTTCCCATTCTGTAGGTTGCCTGTTCACCTGGATGGTAGTTTCTTTTGCCAAGTAGTCTTTAGTTTAATTAGATCCCATTTGTCAATTTTGGCTTTTGCTGCTGTTGCTTTTGGTGTTTTAGACAAGAAGTCTTTGCCCATGCCTATGCCCTGAATGGTACTACCTAGGTTTTCCTCTAGGATTTTTATGGTATTAGGTCTAACATTTAAGTCTCTAATCCATCTTGAATTAATTTTCGTATAAGGAGTAAGGAAAGGATCCAATTTCAGCTTTCTACTTATGGCTAGCCAATTTTCCCAGCACCATTTATTAAATAGGGAATCCTTTCCCCATTTCTTGTTTCTCTCAGGTTTGTCAAAGATCAGATGGCTGTAGATGTGTGGTATTATTTCTGAGGACTCTGTTGTGTTCCATTGGTCTATATCTCTGTTTTGGTACCAGTACCATGCTGTTTTGGTTACTGTAGCCTTGTAGTATAGTTTGAAGTCAGGTAGCGTGATGCCTCCAGCTTTGTTCTTTTGACTTAGGATTGTCTTGGAGATGCGGGCTCTTTTTTGGTTCCATATGAACTTTAAAGCAGTTTTTTCCAATTCTGTGAAGAAACTCATTGGTAGCTTGATGGGGATGGCATTGAATCTATAAATTATCTTGGGCAGTATGGCCATTTTCACGATATTGATTCTTCCTATCCATGAGCATGGTATGTTCTTCCATTTGTTTGTGTCCTCTTTTATTTCACTGAGCAGTGGTTTGTAGTTCTCCTTGAAGAGGTCCTTTACATCCTTTGTAAGTTGGATTCCTAGGTATTTTATTCTCTTTGAAGCAATTGTGAATGGAAGTTCATTCCTGATTTGGCTCTCTGTTTGTCTGTTACTGGTGTATAAGAATGCTTGTGATTTTTGCACATTAATTTTGTATCCTGAGACTTTGCTGAAGTTGCTTATCAGCTTAAGGAGATTTTGGGCTGAGACAATGGGGTTTTCTAAATATACAATCATGTCATCTGCAAACAGGGACAATTTGACTTCTTCTTTTCCTAACTGAATACCCCTGATTTCTTTCTCTTGCCTAATTGCCCTAGCCAGAACTTCCAACACTATGTTGAATAGGAGTGGTGAGAGAGGGCATCCCTGTCTTGTGCCAGTTTTCAAAGGGAATTTTTCCAGTTTTTGCCCATTCAGTATGATATTGGCTGTGGGTTTGTCATAAATAGCTCTTATTATTTTGAGGTACGTTCCATCAATACCGAATTTATTGAGCATTTTTAGCATGAAGGGCTGTTGAATTTTGTCAAAAGCCTTTTCTGCATCTATTGAGATAATCATGTGGTTCTTGTCTTTGGTTCTGTTTATATGCTGGATTATGTTTATTGATTTGCGAATGTTGAACCAGCCTTGCATCCCAGGGATGAAGCCCACTTGATCATGGTGGATAAGCTTTTTGATGTGTTGCTGAATCCGGTTTGCCAGTATTTTATTGAGGGTTTTTGCATCGATGTTCATCAGGGATATTGGTCTAAAATTCTCTTTTTTTGTTGTGTCTCTGCCAGGCTTTGGTATCAGGATGATGTTGGCCTCATAAAATGAGTTAGGGAGGATTCCCTCTTTTTCTATTGATTGGAATAGTTTCAGAAGGAATGGTACCAACTCCTCCTTGTACCTCTGGTAGAATTCAGCTGTGAATCCATCTGGTCCTGGACTTTTTTTGGTTGGTAGGCTCTTAATTATTGCCTCAATTTCAGAGCCTACTATTGGTCTATTCAGGGATTCAACTTCTTCCCGGTTTAGTCTTGGAAGAGTGTAAGTGTCCAGGGAATTATCCATTTCTTCTAGATTTTCCAGTTTATTCGCATAGAGGTGTTTATAGTATTCTCTGATGGTAGTTTGTATTTCTGTGGGGTCGGTGGTGATATCCCCTTTCTCATTTTTAATTGCGTCGATTTGATTCTTCTCTCTTTTCTTCTTTATTAGTCTTGCTAGTGGTCTGTCAATTTTGTTGATCTTTTCAAAAAACCAACTCCTGGATTCATTGATTTTTTGGAGGGTTTTTTGTGTCTCTATCTCCTTCAGTTCTGCTCTGATCTTAGTTATTTCTTGCCTTCTGCTAGCTTTGGAATGTGTTTGCTCTTGCTTCTCTAGTTCTTTTAATTGCAATGTTAGAGTGTCAATTTTTGATCTTTCCTGCTTTCTCTTGTGGGCATTTAGTGCTATAAATTTCCCTCTACACACTGCTTTAAATGTGTCCCAGAGATTCTGGTATGTTGTATCTTTGTTCTCGTTGGTTTCAAAGAACATCTTTATTTCTGCCTTCATTTCGTTATGTACCCAATAGTCATTCAGGAGCAGGTTGTTCAGTTTCCATGTAGTTGAGCGGTTTTGATTGAGTTTCTTAGTCCTGAGTTCTAGTTTGATTGCACTGTGGTCTGAGAGACAGTTTGTTACAATTTCTGTTCTTGTACATTTGCTGAGGAGTGATTTACTTCGAATTACGTGGTCAATTTTGGAGTAAGTACAATGTGGTGCTGAGAAGAATGTATATTCTGTTGATTTGGGGTGGAGAGTTCTATAGATGTCTATTAGGTCTGCTTGCTGCAGAGATGAGTTCAATTCCTGGATATCCTTGCTAACTTTCTGTCTCGTTGATCCGTCTAATGTTGACAGTGGAGTGTTGAAGTCTCCCATTATTATTGTATGGGAGTCTAAGTCTCTTTGTAAGTCTCTAAGGACTTGCTTTATGAATCTGGGTGCTCCTGTATTGGGTGCATATATATTTAGGATAGTTAGCTCTTCCTGTTGAATTGATCCCTTTACCATTATGTAATGGCCTTCTTTGTCTCTTTTGATCTTTGATGGTTTAAAGTCTGTTTTATCAGAGACTAGTATTGCAACCCCCGCTTTTTTTTGTTCTCCATTTGCTTGGTATATCTTCCTCCATCCCTTTATTTTGAGCCTATGTATGTCTCTGCGTGTGAGATGGGTCTCCTGAATACAGCAGACTGATGGGTCTTGACTCTTTATCCAGTTTGCCAGTCTGTGTCTTTTCATTGGAGCATTTAGTCCATTTACATTTAAGGTTAAGATTGTTATGTGTGAACTTGATCCTGCCATTATGATATTAACTGGTTATTTTGCTCGTTAGTTGATGCAGTTTCTTCCTAGCCTCGATGGTCTTTACATTTTGGCATGTTTTTGCAATGGCTGGTACCGGTTGTTCCTTTCCATGTTTAGTGCTTCCTTCAGGATCTCTTGTAAGGCAGGCCTAGTGGTGACAAAATCTCTAAGCATTTGCTTATCTGTAAAGGATTTTATTTCTCCTTCACTTATGAAACTTAGTTTAGCTGGATATGAAATTCTGGGTTTAAAATTCTTTTCTTTAAGAATGTTGAATATTGGCCCCCACTCTCTTCTGGCTTGGAGAGTTTCTGCCGAGAGATCTGCTGTTAGTCTGATGGGCTTCCCTTTGTGGGTAACCCGACCTTTCTCTCTGGCTGCCCTTAAGATTTTTTCCTTCATTTCAACTTTGGTGAATCTGGCAATTATGTGTCTTGGAGTTGCTCTTCTCGAGGAGTATCTTTGTGGCGTTCTCTGTATTTCCTGGATTTGAATGTTGGCCTGCCCTACTAGGTTGGGGAAGTTCTCCTGGATGATATCCTGAAGAGTGTTTTCCAACTTGGTTCCATTTTCACCCTCACTTTCAGGCACCCCAATCAGACGTAGATTTGGTCTTTTTACATAATCCCATACTTCTTGCAGGCTTTGTTCATTTCTTTTTCTTCTTTTTTCTTTTGGTTTCTCTTCTTGCTTCATTTCATTCATTTGATCCTCAATCGCTGATACTCTTTCTTCCAGTTGATCGAGTCGGTTACTGAGGCTTGTGCATTTGTCACGTATTTCTCGTGTCATGGTTTTCATCTCTTTCATTTCGTTTATGACCTTCTCTGCATTAATTACTCTAGCCGTCAATTCTTCCACTTTTTTTTCAAGATTTTTAGTTTCTTTGCGCTGGGTACGTAATTCCTCCTTTAGCTCTGAGAAATTTGATGGACTGAAGCCTTCTTCTCTCATCTCATCAAAGTCATTCTCCGTCCAGCTTTGATCCGTTGCTGGCGATGAGCTGCGCTCCTTTGCCGGGGGAGATGCACTCTTATTTTTTGAATTTCCAGCTTTTCTGCCCTGCTTTTTCCCCATCTTTGTGGTTTTATCTGCCTCTGGTCTTTGATGATGGTGATGTACTGATGGGGTTTGGTGTAGGTGTCCTTCCTGTTTGATAGTTTTCCTTCTAACAGTCAGGACCCTCAGCTGTAGGTCTTCTGGAGATTGCTTGAGGTCCACTCCAGACCCTGTTTGCCTGGGTATCAGCAGCAGAGGCTGCAGAAGATAGAATATTTCTGAACAGCGAGTGTACCTGTCTGATTCTTGCTTTGGAAGCTTCCTCTCAGGGGTGTACTCCACCCTGTGAGGTGTGGGGTGTCAGACTGCCCCTAGTGGGGGATGTCTCCCAGTTAGTCTACTCAGGGGTCAGGGACCCACTTGAGCAGGGAGTCTGTCCCTTCTCAGATCTCAACCTCCGTGTTGGGAGATCCACTGCTCTCTTCAAAGCTGTCAGACAGAGTCGTTTGTGTCTGCAGAGGCTTCTGCTGCGTTTATTGTTTACTGTGCCCTGTCCCCAGAGGTGGAGTCTACAGAGACAGGCAGGTTTCCTTGAGCTGCTGTGAGCTCCACCCAGTTGGAGCTTCCCAGCAGCTTTGTTTACCTACTTAAGCCTCAGCAATGGCGGGCGCCCCTCCCCCAGCCTCGCTGCTGCCTTGCCGGTAGATCACAGACTGCTGTGCTAGCAATGAGGGAGGCTCCGTGGGCATGGGACCCTCCCGGCCAGGTGTGGGATATGATCTCCTGGTGTGCCTGTTTGCTTAAAGCGCAGTATTGGGGTGGGAGTTACCCGATTTTCCAGGTGTTGTGTGTCTCAGTTCCCCTGGCTAGGAAAAGGGATTCCCTTCCCCCTTGCACTTCCCAGGTGAGGCAATGCCTCGCCCTGCTTCAGCTCTCGCTGGTTGGGCTGCAGCAGCTGACCAGCACCAATCGTCCGGCACTCCCCAGTGAGATGAACCCAGTACCTCAGTTGAAAATGCAGAAATCACCGGTCTTCTGTGTTGCTCGCGCTGGGAGTTGGAGACTGGAGCTGTTCCTATTCGGCCATCTTGCTCCGCCCTCCAACTTAAGGTTTCTATATGTTCAGGAATTTTCGCCTGGGAAGCAGGACCCAAATTCTAAGGAGATTCTATAGCTTACCACTAATGAATGTAAAGGGCTTTTCTTTAATAATTGTTGGAACAGAAGAAAATCTCATTCCATAAAATAATCTAGCAGCCCACAACTACAGGACTCAAAGGACATTAGATTTGAATACACAGAAGACTTTACTCCTACTAAGAGTCTCATTTTGGTTGTCTTAATACTTGTTAGCCCTTTAAAACATTTTAACATCTTTTCATATGGCTTGACAGACACTTTGTTGATATTCCATTTGCTTCTTTTAATCATATTGCCTGATGGAATCTTGTATTCCTTCCATATTTCAGGTAGGCTGCTAACTCCTGTGCACATTGAAATGTTTGATTGGCTGTATTTCTTTCATATCTTTTCTTGTTCTGAGTTCACTGAACTGTTGATATTCAAAAGCATTTATAGTCCAGATGCAACATATTATTGTTTAATTTTAGACTTTTAAGTCCCTTAAATACTTAACCTGCAAACATGAAGTCACTGTAATGATTAATATCATTTTTGAGTCCTTCAAATATTGTCCTAATAAACAAAACAAGCATAAATAAACAAACTTAAATAGCTAATTTTTCACTTATTAATTGATTCACTCATTCAAAAAACAATTATTGAGAGACTTCTGTGAGTTAGGCCACAAGGATACAGCGACGAATAAAACTTGATCTGCCGGAAGATCTTACATTCTATTGAGGAAGTGAGGTAGGCAAACAATTACAGAAGAGTGAAATGCAGATAATGGTCTGTGTAAAGTGAATCAGATGCATAGAAAACATAAGCAGAGGCTAACAGTGTCTCAAGGCATCAAATGTGGCTGCTCAGAGCATATAGTATGGTCTCATGTAAAAAATAACACAACATCAGGAAGAGAACAAAGGAAAGACATTTTAGATACCAGGGAAAATAAGCCACAAAAGCTTAGAGATACCATAAAATATTTAGGACTGTCTGTGGAAAATCTGAATCAATCAGGAAGTCATAAGTTACTGGGTATGTTCAGTTCACGAAATGAATGGTGGATCGGTCCTTGAGGGACCTTGGATTCCGTTTTACACTAGTGATTTTCAACTATTTCATACTTGGCACTCATGGAGAATGCCTCTTTTTTAATTTTATTTTTTTAGAGACAGGGTCTCTCTCTGTCCCCCATGCTGGAGTGCTGTGGCACAATCACAGCTCAGTGCATCCTCGAACTTCTGAGCTCAAGTGATTCTCCCACCTCAGCTTCCCCCACTGGGATTACAGGGGCCTGGCTGGAGAATTCCAACATTTATAGGCATCCAGTGGTAAATAAACTAGCCGTCTCCCAGCAAGAAATATCTGGCCTAGAAGGCTAGCTACCTCAAGCCTCACTCAGTGAACACACACACACACACACACACGCGTGCACACACACACACACACCAGGGAATGAGGAAATTGATACCTTGTCACATCTGTACCCACTCAGGTCACACCACTGCAGATGCTCTGCTGGATGATGTGGAGCTGTGAATGGATTTAATCTTAGGAATGATATGATCAAATTCAATTTTCTTTGAACAGTGATTCATAGAAAGGGAAAAAGGATTTATAAAAGAGATCTCAGTGAGCAAATGGCATTTTCGATGGAGATTGTCCTAGGAAAGAGAGAAACAAAAGTATTAATAGGAGCTATAAAAAAAGAAAGTACTTCAGAAGGGAAATGTCCAAAGTTGTGAAAGCAGACAGTAAAAAGGAATTATAAAGAGACTTCAATGCCAGCAAGCATTTGTTACTTGATTTAAAGAGCAAAGTAAAACATTGGCTAGACTTAAATAAGAATGATAAAAATATATATATTGAGGGAAAAAACTGGATAACTAAGAAAAAATTTATTACATAGGAAAAGAATTTGTCTAAAACTATTTAGGCAAAGTCTCAGTACTGTTTTAAGCCTCATACCTTTTTGACCATGACTTTTCCTCTCAGCCATTCTATTCTGCTTCGTTGACTCCAAAGAGTTTAGAAATTCATTATCCCATTGTGTAAATATTATACACTATTAGAAAATTTTAAAATGGGAAAAAATTGTCAGCACTGAGTATGAGAAACATCTAATTCTAAAGATCTGTACTCACAGTGGGAACAAAAGCCAGAAGTACAGTCAAATAAAAATGTTGAATAGCTCCAAAAATAGAAAAGGTAGGTGTTTTCAAGAATTTTTTCCACTCTTGCTTTCTCCTGAATAAAAGGTTCCTCCAAATGAGCCCAGCAACACTGACACAAAGACCCCAGCCACCAGTGAATCTGAACAGATGGTAATTTAAAAATTACAAAAACTTTGAGAGGGCCTTCAGTAAGGCCAAAGCAGCCACTCCATCTAATTACTGAGTTCTTGACAAAGATTAAGGAAGGATTAAGGGCATATCTACTATAAAGAGAGCACAATTTGTATGTCTTTAAAAAGAGCTAAGTAACTCTTAAAATAACAGAAAATGTACCGTTAAAGATACCGATAAAGTCTTGTGTGGTGACATGCACCTGTAATCCCAGCAGTTTGGGTGGCCAAGGTGGGAAGATCCCTTGAGGCCAGAAGCTTGAGACCAGCCTGGGCAACATGGTGAGACCTTCTCTCTAAAAAAAAAGGAAAGAAAGAAAAGTAGCAGGCTGTGCTGGTGCATGCTGCTTGGGAGGCTGAGGTGGGAGAATCTGTTGAGCCCGGGAGACTGAGGCTGCAGTGAGCCCTGATGGTGCCACTGCACTCCAGCCTGGAAAACAAAGCAAGACTCTGCCTCTTAAAAAAAAAAAAAAAAAAAAAATGCAGGCTAAAGTAAGAAAAATAACTTACTTACTTTTTCCAAATGTGAGAAAATCAACACAAAAAAGTGTATGTATGTTAGGAGAGGGCTGGAATGGTGAGAGGTGGTGTGTTATAGACATCTTTATTAATACAGTACAACTCTTGCAACAAAAAGCAATGGCAGAAGCTGCAGGAATAGTAAATGCACCCCTATAGGGACTCTACAGCCTGGTTCCCTGACTCAAGAATCAGAAACAAAACCCTAAAGCAAGCACAGTACAGGGGTTCCTCACAGAATAACCAAATAAGCATATCAGTGAATCTAAAGGAATAACACTGAAAACAATTGGAAAAAGCCACTTTGGGCACCTTACTCAAAGGAGATATTATTTTCAAAGACTCTCTGGAGTGACTTGAAATGATAACGACAGGAGAGAGAGCTTCTCTCCTGGTTTGTGCTACTGGGGAGTAAAGGGAGTAGAAAATGAAAGCAATGTCAGTCAAAAGCTAAAGGAAAGGTGAGCAGCATTGTCCTGAGCACCAGGCACTGACCTGCCCATGAGCCATTCAGCCGCAGCCCTGAAGAGAGAGAAGGACGACACTTCCATATGACACTCAAATTCACGAATTCTGCCTCTGTGGAGTTTTCTTTTCTTTCCTAAGAGATATTTATGCAGACAAGCTTTCTTTCCATAATAAAAAAGTCATAGAAGATAAAACCATTAGTCCTCAAAATGTGGCACACTAATCAATTTTCCCTTCCAAAGTAGCTGCTCGTTTTAAATATGAGGAAATCCAACCAAACACATGTTCGTGCAAGTTCCACAAGGACACAACACTGTTCGGGGGATAGCAAGGACAGAATGATGGAATTCTTACAAATCATTATGTAATCCTACATTAGACAGAGCCTTTGAAATTTTGGAAATAACAGTTGATGGGAGTGTATCCTCAAAATAAGATAAATGTTTAAATAAGTCAGCAACAGCTTGCTGTTTACTGCAGGCTTTCTGTGTGCCGGCACTCCATTGCCATTATCTTGTATAAGGTAATGACACCCTGTGAGGCAGCCATTGTCCTCATTTTACAGATGAGCAAACTACGATTTTTTTTTCCCAACTCACATAGCATGTAAGAACTGCAACTAATATTTAATCCAAATATTTTAGGTGCCAAAGTCCAAATGCATTCCAAAATGCAGTAGTACCTTTCTTTCCAGAATTTTGTTAACAATAAAGTTCTTCATAAATAGACCAAAAAAGATAGAAAGAGAGACATTAGTAACTCACTAGATTAAAACCAGAATATTCATATTTAAATGTTGAGTGATAATATAAAGTATTGGCACAATATAGTGAAAATAATGGATTAGCCCACTAAAATTTAAGTGGATATGAGTAGGCACATGTAACAGAACACATTCAATAATCTTCTTTCAAATCAATTGTCTCAGCACAGAATATTCAATATGTGAAGCTTATCATTAGAATAACAGAATTTCAGAACCCAGTTCAAATACTAAAAAAATCTAACAACAAAAAAATTTAAAAACAAAAACTGTGTTTCATTTTAATAGCTGCAAAATTCTATATGGCTATCCAATGCAATTATTAAATAGAAGAACACACCATTGTTAAAGTCTGACTTGATACAATGTAAGAGAATATGACATGACAGATGTTGTGGGTATGATTTTTAAAAAGCAAAAGCGTAACCACCACTATTTTCCAAAGACCAGACTTAATGCTTCTTCTTCATGGTAGTGGCTTTCAGAACTCAGCCATCTCAGTGATTTCACAGCCACATCAAGTGCAAGCACAGGGACTGATTCTGAAGTCAGGGTTGATGTGGCAGTGTGGGATGTGAGGAGTAGGAGTAGACATCCACTTCCTTTCACATCTTTCCTGTTGGCCTCCACTGAGCTGTGTAAGTGACCCACCCCTACTGTGGTCTCAGTTGTCAAGCATGTCCTGTTCTCAGCTGTCAGCACTCCACATGTGAATTGCAGTAGAGCCTGGGACTCCATACCAACTTCCTGAGCATCAGAACTGCTGTTTCACTTGCCTTCCATAATCTCACAAATGTCTATATAGCCAACCCTAACTCAGAACCATATACAGAAGGAAATTCCAGGACACATAATTCCAGCTTAGATAAATTAACACCATACAAAATCACTACAATTTTTAATAATAAAAATGAAAGCATTACTCTTCTGAAAGTATCCCATGGATTCTAAATGCTATAGTGATTTAATACTCATCATTAACCATTTTAATGTCCCTAAACAAACTTTAACTAATAGTTGAAATTTTAAACCATTCCATCTTATTTTTGGACATTTTCTACATTCCACTTCTCCCATAAAATTCTGTCCTAATGTCATTTGTTTATTCTGTTAAAAAATTTGTCTTAGCTCGATAGATATTTCTGCAGTAAAAAAATTCTTGCAGATTGAAATTCCATTCTCAATGTTATCTTTTCATGAACAAAAGTTTTTAATTTGTATAGTTCAGTTATTAAGCTTAAAGTAAGAAATTCTGTGGTTAGTACTTTTTCATACTTTTTAGGACTTTGCCTAAACTATGTCCCATGAAGATATTCTTCTATATTATATCATATTATATTATATGTTAAGCATCTTACATTGTGATCTATTGATTTTTACATATCATGTGAGGTAGAAATCATCATTCTTTATTTCCTCCATATGTGTATTCAGTTGACCAAAAAACCCTTCACATAGAAAACTATTCTTGACCACATTGCAAAGAAAATGGCAGACAAGAGACAGAACTAACTTGCAGCTCCCACTCAGATGGAGAGAACAGCATGTGGAGACTCACATCATGAACTTCTGCTCCAAGAACTACTGCAGGAAAATATCAGGGAAACTGAAAGAATTCACAGAGCCTTTGAAAGAAGTGGCTTGCTGCTGCATACTCCGTGAAACAGCTGAAAACTGTGAGTGCCCAAAGTGTGAGAGGGGGAACGTCTGTTTCCAAGCACACATCCTCACTGGGGAACTTGAAAATTCAGATCACGGGAGAAGAATTTAACCTCACCTAGAACTGAAACGAATTTAGAGAGCTGGAGTGAAATATAAAAGCAGAAGCAGCATTGGGAAGATCCCTGTAGGGACTCCTGGCCTCCAGGGAAGACCAGGGAAGCCATTTCTTACTTTATTTCACAGGGGACCTTGGGGAAGGCTGCCAGTGGAATTGGGGGAAAACCACAGGGAGAAAGAAACTTCCTGCTAAACTTTGTAATAATTTAAACATAATGTGAATTTTCCTGGACAGAATCTGCAGTGATGGGGGAGCAAAAGAGAAGTACAGATAAAACCACAGAAGCCTCTGCAGGCAGGGAGGGGTGAAGTCTGAAAGCCCTGCTTGCTTTCTCAGCAGGGAGGCTTGTAGCCTGGGGCAAGTTCTAAGCCCTGCTTGCTGGTTGCCTGGAAATAAATTTGGTGCTATTGGCGGGGACAAAGTGGGAGTGAGGCTGGCCTTTCTGGCTGCATGAGAACTGACTGAAACCTATCATTGCTCATTTTCTCCCACTACCCTGGCAACCTGTGTGACACAGCAGAGGCAGCCATAATTCCCCCGGGAACATAACTCCATTGGCCTGAGAACCACACCTCCATACCCCACAGCAGTCACAGCAAGCCCTGCCCAAAAAGAGTCTGAGTTCAGACACGCCCAACCCTGCTACCAGCTAATGGTCTTTCTCTACCCGCCTGGTAGCCAAAGACAAAAGACATAATCTCTTGGGAGCTCTAATGGCCCTGCCCTCAACCTGAGAGAGCTGAGTACTCCTCCAGGTGACCATAGGGGAAGTTTGTATCCTCCCTATACTACCACAGCTGATGCTGTCTTGAAAGCATCACCTCCTGGCTGAAAGCTAGCCAACTCAAACCATAAAAGAACAACTCATAAAAGAACAACACTGCCCCAAGAAAGGAGAAGACAACAGCTAATGTCACCACCTGTAACATCCTGGCTAACCAGAGGTCCTGAGTCTTTCCATGTGACAACTTTACTGCCAGCACAACCGGCATTCAAGAGAAGCAGTGCACTAAACAAAACCATAACCAAGGTCCCACACAGAGTCCACTTCACTGCCCGGCTGCCTCCACTGGAGCAGTTGCTAGTAACCATGGCCAAGCGACCTGAAGACAGTTCACATCATAGGACTCTTTGCAGACACACCCCAGTACCAGCCCAGAGCCCAGTAGCTCTGCTGGATGACTAGACCCAAAGAGAAACAACAATCACTATAGTCAGGCTCTTAGGAAGCCCCATCCCTACGGGTAGAGGGAGAGCACCAAATCAAGGCAAGCACCCCATGAAACAAAAGAATCTGAACAGCAGAACTTGAGCCCCAGATCTTCCCTCTGACATAGGCCACGCAAATAAGAAGGAACCAGAAAAACAATTCTGGTAATATGACAAAACAAGGTTCTTTACTACCCCCAAAGGATCACACTAGCTCACCAGCAATATGGATCCAAACCAACAAGAAATATCTGTATTGCCAGAAAAATAATTCAGAAGGTTGATTATTAGGCTATTCAAGGAGGCATCAGAGAAAGGTGAAGTACCACTTAAGGAAATTTTTAAATGTTACTGGATATGGATGGAAAAATCTCCAGAGAAATAGAATGCATAAATTTTAAAACAATCACAATTTCTGGAAATGAAGGACACACTTGGAGAAATACAAAATACACTGGAAAATCTCAGCAATAAAATCAAACAAATACAAGAAAGAACTTCAGAGCTCAAAGACAAGGCTTTTGCATTAATCCAATCTAACAAAAACAAAGAAAAAATCAGAAAAAAATGAACCTCTAAGGAGTTTGGGACTATGTTAAACAACCAAACATAAGAATAATTGGTGTTCCTGGGGAAGAAGAGAAATCTAAAAGTTAGAAAACATATTTGAGGGAATCAGTGAGGAAAAATTTTCTGGCCTTACTACAGATCTAGACATCCAAATACAAAAAAACTCAAAGAACACCCAGGAAATTCATTGCAAAAAGATAATTGCCTAGGCACATAGTCATCAGGCTATCTAAAGTCAACACAAAGGAAAGAATCTTAAGAGTTGTGAGGCAAAAGCATTAGGTAACCTATAAAGGAAAACCTATCAGATTAAGAGCAGATTTCTCAGCAGAAACTATAAGCTAGAAGGAAGTGGGGTACTATCTTTAGCCTCCTTAAAACAATTATCAGCCAAGAATTTTGTATCCAACAAACCAAGCTTCATAAATGAAAAAAAGATATAGTCTTTTCAGACAAAAAAATGCTGAGAGAATCTGCCACTACCCAGCCAACACTACAAGAACTGTTCAAAGGAGCTCTAAATCTTGAAACAAAACCTCAAAATACATCAAAATAGAACCTTCTGAAAGCATAAATCTAACAGGACCTATAAAACAATAACACAATAGAAAAAAAGCAAGGTATTCAGGCAACAACTAGCATGACGAATAGAATAATACCTTATATCTCAATACTAGTGTTGATTGTAAATGGCCTGAATGCTCCACTTAAAAAATACAGAATGGCAGAATGGGTAAGAATTCACCAACCAAGTCTCTTCTGTCTTCAAGAAATTTGCCTAACACATAAGGACTCATGTAAACTTAAGGCAAAGAGGTGGAAAAAGATATTCCATGCAAATGGACACCAAAAGTGAGCAGGAGTAGCTGTTTTTTATATCAGACAAAACAAACTTTAAAGCAACAACAGTTAAAAAAAAAAAAAGACAAAGAGGGACATTATATTATGATAAAGGACTAGTCCAACAGGAAAATATTACAATCCTAAATATATATGCATCTAACCCTGGAACTCACAAATTTATAAAATAGTAACTACTAGACCTAAGAAATGAGATAGATGGCAACACAATAATGGTGGGGGACTTCAATACTCCACGGACAGCACTAGGCAGGTCATATAGACAGAAAGTCAACACAGAAACAATGGACTTAAACTATACCCTAGGAACAAATGAACTTAACAGATATTTACAAAACATTCTATGCAACAACTGCAGAATGTACATTCTATTCATAAGCACATGGAACATTCTCCAAGGTAGACCATAAGATAGTCCACAAAACAAGTCTCAACAAATTTACAAAAATTGAAATTATATCAAGTACTCTCTCAGACCACAGTGGAATAAAATTGGGTATCAATTGCAAAAGGAAGACTCAAAATCCTGCAAATATATAGAAATTAAATAATCTCCTAAATCATTGCTGGGTCAACAATGAAATCAAGATGGAAACCTAAAAATTATTTGAACTGAACAATAATAGTAACACAACCTATCAAAGCCTCTGGGATACAGCAAAAGCAATTCTAAAGGAAAGTTTAAAGCATTAAATACCTACATCAAAAAGTCTGAAAGAGCACAAATAGACAATCTCAGGTCACACCTGAAGGAGCTAGAGAAAGAAGAACAAACCAAACCCAAACCCTGCAGAAGAAATAACGATGATCAGAGCAGAACCAAATATATTGAAAAAAAAAATACAAAAGATAAGTGAAACAAAAAGCTGGTTCTTTGAAAAGATAAATAAGATTGACAGATCATTAGCAAATTTAACCAAGAAAAGACAGAAAATCCAAATAAGCTCAATTAGAAACAAAATGGGAGATATTACAAAGAATAACACAGACAAAGATTATTCAAGGTTACTATGAACACTTTTATGTGTACAAACTAGAAAACCTAGAAAAGTTAGATAAATTCCTGGAAATATGCAACCCTCCTAGATTAAACCAGGAATAACTAGAAACCCTGAGCAGACCAATAACAAGCAGCAAGATTGAAATGATAATTTTAAAAAATATATCAATTTAAAAAAGTCCAGGACCAGATGGAATCATAGCTGAATTCTATCAGCCATTCAAAGAATTGGTACAAATCCTATTGACACTATCCCACAAGATAGAGAAAGAGGAAATTCTTCCTAAATCATTCTATGAAGCCACTATCACCCTAATACCAAAATCAGGAAAGGATATAATAACAACAAAAACTACAGACCAATACCTTGATGAACATAGATGCAAAAATGCTCAACAAAATGCTAGCTAACCAAATCCAACAGCATATTAAAAAGATAATCCACCATAATCAAGTGGGTTTCATATCAGGGACACAGAGATGGTTTAACATACACAAGTCAATAAATGTGATACACCACACAAACAGAATTAATTAAAAACACGAATCACATAATCATGTCAATAGATGCAGAAAAAACATTTGGCAAAATCCAGCATCCCTTTATGATTGAAACTCTCAGCAAAATTGGCATAGAAGAGACATACCTTAAGGTCATAAAAGCCATGTATGACAAACCCACAGTCAACACTATACTGAATGGGGAAATGTTGAAAGCTTTCCCCATGAGAACTGGAACAAGACAAGGATGCCCATTTTCACCACTTCTGTTCAACACAGTACTGGAAGTCTTAGTCAGAGCAATTAGACAAGAGAAAGAAATAGAGGGCATCCAAATTAGTAAAGAGAAAGTCAAACCATCACTGCTCACTGTTGATATGATCATATACCTAGAAAAGCCTACAGACTAACCCAAAAAGATCCTAGAACTGATAAATAAATTCAGTAAAGTTTGAGGATACAAAATACACAAATCAGTAGCAGTGCTATATACCAACAGCAATGAAGCTGTGAATCAAATAAGAACTCAATCCCTTTTACACTAGCTGCCATATATATATATATATATATATACACACACACACACACACACTTAACATATATACCTAACAATATACCTAACCAAGGAAGTGAAAGACCTCTACAACGAAAACCACAAGACACTGCTGAAAGAAATTATAGATGACACAAATGGAAATACACCCCATGCTCATGGATACATAGAATCAATACTGTGAAATGACCATACTCCCAAAAGCAATCTACAAATTCAATGCAATTCCCATCACAATACCATCATCATTCTTCACAGAACTAAAAAAAAAAAAGAAAAAAAGAAAAAAATCCTAAAATCCACATGGAACCAAAAAGGAGCCCACACACCCAAGCCAGATTAAGCAAAAATAACAAATCTGGAGGCATCACATTATCTGACTTCAGACTATGCTACAAGGCTATAGTCACTAAAACAGCATGGTACTGATATAAAAATAGGCACATAGACCAATGGAACAGAATAGAGAACACAGAAACAAAGCCAAATGCTTACAGCCAACTGATCTTCAACAAAGCAAACAAAAACATTAAGTGGGGAAAAGACACCCTATTCAACAAATGATGCTGAGATAAATGATAACTCACAGGTAGAAGAATGAAACTGGATCCTCATCTTTCACCTTATATGTATAAAAAGCAACTCAAGATGAATCAAAGAATTAAATCTAAGACCTGAAACCATAGAAATTCTAGAAGATAATATTGGAAAAACCCTTCTAGACATTGACTTAGGCAAAGACTTCATACCAAGAACCCAAAAGCAAATGCAACAAAAACTAAGATAAAGAGATGGGACTTAATAAAACTAAAGTTTCTGCACAGCAAAAGAAATAATTAGCAGAGTAAGCAGACAACCCACAGAGCTGGAGAAAATCTTTGCAAATTACGCATCCGACAAATGACTAATCTCCAAGATCTACAAGGAACTCAAACTAATCAGCAGGAAAAAAACAAACAAACAAATCCATCAGAAAGTGGGCTAAGACATGAATAGGCAATTCTAAAAAGAAGATATGCAAATTGTCAACAAACATATGAAAAAATGCTCAACCTCACTGATTATCAGGGAAATGCAAATCAAAATTACAGTGTGATACCACCTTACTCTTGCAAGAATAGTCATAATTTAAAAATCAAAAAAGAATAGATGTTGGCATGGATGTGGTGAAAAGGGAACACTTTTACACTGCTGGTGGAAATGTAAACTAGTACAACCACTATGGAAAATAGTGTGAAGATTTCGTAAAGAACTAAAAATAGATCTGCCATTTGATCCAGCAATCCCACTACTGGGTATCTACCCAGAGGAAAAGTCATTATATGAAAAGGACACTTGACATGCATGTTTATAGCAGCAAAACTCACAATTGCAAAAATATGGAGCCAGTCCAAATGCCCATCAGTCAACAAGTGCATAAGGAAAATGTGGCATATATTTATGTGTGTGTGTGTGTGTATGTGTGTATATATGTATATATATACATATATATGTATATATCTATGTGTGTATATATGTCTATATCTGTGTGTATATATATGTATATATATACACACACACAAAGAAAACATTTAAAAATATATATATTTATATTTTTACATTTATATGGTATATTATATTTTTATATGGTATAAAATATATATATATATACACCATGGAATATTACTCAGCCATAAGAGGGAACAAAATAATCTGGATGGAATTGGAGATTATTATTCTAAGTGAAGTAACTCAGGAATGGAGAACCAAGCATTGTATGTTTTCACTTATAAATGGGAGCTAAGCTATGAGGACTCAAAGGCATAAGAACGACATAATGGACTTTGGGAAATGGGGGGAAAGGTGGGAGTGGGTGAGGGATAAACGACTACACATTGAGCACAGTGTATACTACCTGGGTGATGGGTGCACCAAAATCTCAGAAATCATCACTAAAGAACTTACCTGTGTAACCAAACACCACCTGTTTGCCCAAAACCCATTGAAACATATATATAAAACTATTATTTCCCTGTTGTCCTATGATGACACCTTTGTCATAAATCAAGTAGATTTATTTTTTAACTCTATCGTTTCGTTTATCTATTGTCCTTTCTTATGTAATGGCATACGTTTCATTTATCTGTTGTCCTTTCTTATGTAATGGCATACTCTCTTAATTACTGTAATTTACTTGAAAAAAAGTCTTGATATCTGGTAGTATAAGTTCTTCAACTTGGTTCTTCTTCAATGTTGTCTTATCTTGAGTCTTTGCCTTCTCACATAAATTTTAGAAATCAGCATTTTTATTAAACTGCTGAAATTTTTATTGGGCTTTCTTTGAATTCATAGATTAATTGCTCCAAAGATCAATTGGTATTTTAAAATATTGAGTTTCAAAATCCATTAATCTTTTATATTCTCCCATTCATTTAGACATATTTAATTTTTCTCAATTACATTTTACTGAAATCAGTGTGGTGGCTTGCAAATCTTTTCAGATTTATTCACCCCCAAAAATTAATTTTCCCTGTAAACTGGAAATTTTTAAGTGTTTAATTTCTTCTTTGGATGGGAATATAATTTCAATTATTGGCCATCAACATGATTGAGCAAACATAAATTTATTACAAATCTTGATGAATAAGTCCTAAACATAAAATGAAATATTTATTGGAAAAGCACCTCTTAATGAAATGAATGCAGCAGTTTTGTTTCAATCAGTTCATGTCTTCATGGATGAATATTAGTTATTGCTAGAATGATGCGCTACCTCAAATACTTCCAATATTTGGTGCTAGTATTTATTTATAGAAAAATTCACAGAAAAATAGAAGAATGGGAAGAAATTTGCTGTAAAAATGTCACTCAATTTTTTAAAATTCCCTCCTTCTCCAAGTACTTTTTAGGACCTGCTTTGTACTAGACACTGTTCTAGGTTTGAGGGTTATAGCAGGGAGCAAAACTATATAGAAGACCGACAAAGATTTTTCCCTTATGAAGCTTAACTTGTAATGAGGGAGTCTGACAACACATGCATTTTTTAAGTAAAATATACAATATTGCATAGTAAATAGTGACAAGTATAAAAGAGAAAAAAATAAAGCAGGGAAGGAGATACAACATGTGCAGAAGGTTGACCCTGTAGATAAAGAGGCTGAGCTTTGTGCCCAAAAATACATGGTGACCTATCATCTAAAGTTATTTTTAAAGTGCTACTAGTGATGAGGTTCTTCTTCAATTTTTTTGGAAGCAAAAGATTGAAAGCCAGCTACCTTTTTATTAGTAGCTATTACTTTATTAATATCAGCATACAAAATTAAAACTACCACTTTGTTTGGTGACCCGAAGGCTTGTTCTGCCAGGATGATGCACCAAGCTAAGGTTCCAGATGGCTGAGATAAATACCTCTCCTTGCAAAGTGGAAAGAAGATGATTATAGAAAGGAATGAAAGAAGCAAGGTCCAGAATGGCCATACTTTTTCAAAGGCACATAAATTTTGGAATTGAGTCTCTTGAAATTGAACACTCTGCCATGCCTACACACCATTTGTGAGGTCTTACATTCACCTGGGGCACATTTTCTCCAGTTTGAAGACCACGGGTCTCTTATTGCCTCCCTTCTCACTCCTCACAATGAGGAAGAATGAGGATCCGAGACAGAGCTGGGGAGGCTTCCAGACCCTCCAGACTCTTGGGGATTGCACTCAGTGTTTGTCAGAACAAGTTGCCATCAAGGACAATTGAACTGTATCAGTTCTTCACATAAGTACCTGAGACTGAGGGGGACAAGATAGAGTAGAAGCATCCATTTTGCATAGTATTGCCGAGTAGAAAGAGGTAAAAAATGTTGGGAAACTCTGATCTGGACAATGCAGCCTCTGGGACTGCATATTCTATTCTTTCAGCTGGAACTGGCTTAACATGGAGCATTTCATTGGTCTCATGTGCTTCTCTTCAATTTCACATGCCTTCTGAAAGGTGGAGGAGATTTTAAATTTCCTGAAGCATAAAGAGAACAACCATAAATAGTCATAAAGCTGGCACTTGGGCATCATCTGCCTACTTGGACAGCTCTTTGGGGTCACAAAGTTATTTCAGGCAGGGGGTAGCACAGCCCCAACCACCCCCAGAACATAAGCAATGTTTTAAGGCACTGTGAAGTCCGCTGTGCCCAGCAGACCCATCACGGTGCCCTGGCGGCCACTAGGTATGCCATAAGTAGCCCCAACTGTGGCCTGTGTTTTGACACAGCAGGCCGTGCCCCCTGAATGCTCAGATTGTTCAGACAGGAGACAGCAACAGATCAGTGACACTGCAGAGTAGCTCATTCTCTCATAACAGCAGCAGGGTTTAATTGCCAGCTACCTCTGAAATAACTGGTCTCTCCTAAAAGCCCTCATTATGGTGGGGTGCTGCGAACTCCTCTCTGCAGTCTTTGAAAGGTCTCTCTGTGTGAACTAAGTTGATGTCAAGCCTCTTCCCCAGCTTTTTCCTTATGAATTTATATCACGGTACAAGCAAATCACAGTGTAACTGCCCCAACATTTGAGTTCTTCAGATGTTTCTTTAAGACGTCATTGGTGGACTTGGCAACTTGTAAAATAAATGCTGATTAGAAAAGCCTAATACCTACATAGCAGGAACAATGATGGACTAGAAAGCAACCTCAGAATAAATGTGTTAATTGTCCCTCAGCTTCCTGAGTCTTGTCTTTTCTCTGACCTAAACACAATGTTATAGGGGCTCTGTGCTCCTAAATTCGGTGACGAGGCAGTGTGCAACATAGCTGGAGTGAAACAAAATGCCTACATCCTGGTTAATTATTTGGTGAATATAGTTAAACATGGGACATAAATGACGGCTTGAGCTCACTGGAAATGGCACGTTTTCACTTTAAGTGTATCCAAGTCAGAGGCAAAAGTCTCAATCTGAGGCTTTTAACCTGGAGTCCATAAATGCAATGGGCTATGAACCCCATGAAATAAAATCATTTAACGGATACAGAAGTCAGAAGTGTGCACCTTTTTTTTTTTGTTTTTTTTGGAGACGGTGTCTTGCTCTGTCACCCAGGCTGGAGTGCAGTGGTACGATCTCGGCTCACTGCAAACTCCACCTCCTGGGTTCACGCCATTCTCCTGCCTCAGCCTCCCCAGTAGCTGAGACTACAGGTGCCCGCCACCACACCCGGCTAATTTTTTGTATTTTTAGTAGAGACGGGCTTTCACCGTGTGAGCCAGAATAGTCTCGATCTCCTGACCTCGTGATGCACCCACCTCGGCCTCCCAAAGTGCTGGGATTACAGGCGTGAGCCACCGCGCCCGGCCAAATGTGCACTTTCTTACGAAGGGGTTCCTCAAGTTTTATAAGATTATAAGAGATCTGTGATCCTAAAGATAATAAGAGCCATGACTAAATATTCTCAAAACCTTACAATTATTAACCCTTTCCCCTCCTTCACTGAAAAAGCAAACACTTGCTGAATGCCTAGGACTTCCGCAGTCCCGTGACATCTGCTTTGGGGAAACAAACATGAACTAAAGTTCTAGTGAAGAAAAAGAATTAAATTAATATATTTGAGCTCCTTCCAAGGGCTAGCCAGGCACTATCCTGCATGTAATATACATTTTTCTTGTCAGTCTTCATAGTAAACCCATTGGAAGTCACTATTAGTACTAGCCATTGTAGAAGAATTTAATTGCTAATAATGGTCACAACAATATTTCCTGCCTAACTTGCCCATCAAGAAGTGGAGTTGCTGTTCTGCCTCTTAAGCCCAGGCAGGCTTGGCAGCTGTCCTGACTAATCGAGTTTGGTGGAAGTGGCTCTCAGTGACTTTTCAGGCCTGATCATAGAAGGCGACACAGCTTCTGCCTGGCTATATTTGGTTACTAACCCTTAAACTCAACTACCATCTTGCAAGGAAGCCCAGGCCACATGGAGAGGCCCTTGTGGAGAGCAACAAGGTCTCCAGCCCTCAGCCCCAGCTAAGCAAAAAGCCAACAGCCTGTCCTGACTTGCCTGCCATGTGAGTGCACCACCTCATAAGCTGCTGCTGCAGCCTCTTGTGCCCCAGCTAACATTTTGTTTAGCAAAAATAAACCTTTCCTGCTACGCTCTGCTCAGATGTACCAATTCATGAGCAAAACAAATGGTGATTATTGTTTTAAGACACCATTATGTGGTTGTGTGCTATACAGCAATAGATAACTAGAGCAAGCAGCTTGCCCATATGAGCAACTGCCACTTAGAAGTTAAATAATTTGCCCACAGTTACAAAGCTAATAAGTGTAGAGCTGGAATTCAAAACAAGATCTGCCTGATACATAAAATCAAGTCAAGAGGATGAAGGAGAGAGTTTTACCTATATCTGTGATTTGGTACACCTTTTTTTTTTTTTTTTTTTTTTTTGATACAATGTCTCACTGTCGCCCAGGCTGGAGTGCAGTGGCGTAATCTCGTAATCTCAGCTCACTGCAACCTTCTCCTCATGGGTTCAAGCAATTTTCCTGCCTCAGCCTCCCAAATAGCTGGGAATACAGGCACACACCACCCTGCCCAGCTAATTTTTGTATTTTTAGTAGAGACGGGGTTTCACCGTGTTGGCCAGGATGGTCTCCATCTCTTGACCTCATGATCTGCCTGCCTCGGCCTCCCAAAGTTCTGGGATTGCAGGCGTGAGCCACTGCACCTGGCCAGTAGTTCTTAAAATAAAAAGAAATTTGAAGAAAATATAGCAAAAAATATTTAATCCTAAAGAGGAAACACAAGCATCTGCTATTTTATATTCTACACTTTTCTGTGTATTAGAAGTGATTTACAACTTAAAAGTATCTTTTCAAAGATGAAAACAAAGTACTTATCAAATTTGAAAATACGTTTAAGATCAGACTTGAAAAATAAGTTAAAATTTAAATTGCGTAAAGTTGCCATACTTTATAAAACCAGAGGCATTACTAATGTAATGTCTAGATGATAAAAGAAGATATTGCTTGGATTTGCCCAATTCCAACCTCTCTTTCTTCATCTAATGGTGTTAATTCACATCTTCATGCCTATGTTCTGAGCTTTCAGCTCAGCAGAATCTTGAAAATCTGAGGAGATGTGCATGAATGTACAGGAAAATAGACACCAGCCCACAGAGGAGAATCCAAGTATCGATTCTGGATTTACAATAAGCAGCAAGCATTTCCATAAGAGAAGGAAAACATTAGCACTTAGACTGCCTCTGAGGAGCATAGGAAATTTCTCAGGGCTGAGGGTGACTCTTCCCATAGCCCCCGAAGGGCTACATCTTCAACTTCACATGACATGTAGTGAACTATTTATCATAGGAAGCTGCCCGGTTGAAAGCCAGCCACCTTGCACATGTTGCCTCCTGAACAGCAGCACGGGATGAAGGAAAATCAATTGCCTTGAGTTCCCCTTTGATTCTGCATAAAGTCAATCAGGTTTGCCATGGCTGAGTGGGGAACTGAATCAGTAGCACTGAATTATCTAATGGAAACTTCATCTGTGACCCAGAATGTCCCGTAGACAAACAGAACAGTTGCTATTGGTGGTGTATTTTTTACAAGTAGAATACAAGTCTGTATTTGCACAGTAGGATGCTGCTATAAATCTAAAGTAGCTCTGTAATTTCTTCGGTTCTGTGAGAATCCTTGTCAGGAATTGGTGATGGCTAGAGCGAGTAACCACAAAGATATTTTGTTACAAGTAATATTATTCCTTCCAAGAAGTTGCTTGGCTGTGCTGCTGGAAGTTGGCACAGCAAGAAGATTTGAAAGGACTGCAAACAAAGGGATTTCCTGGCTACAGGCTCTCCCCAGGGGATCTTTGATGGTAACACCTCAGGTTCTGAGAATGGGTGTAGAGAGTGGCCCTCTGTGTGGCTGACTTTTCTGGACAGTTGATGCCAACTCTTAATTGTGTTGTTATTTTTTCTAAAATATATTTTTCACTTCCAGGATCTAATAATCAAAGCACATGGAACTCAATTTCACTGTCCTGCAGGCTCCCAGCAAGCTGTGCCCTGATGCTTCCTTCTGTTGCTCCATCTTTTCTGCTGAAGATCCCTGTATAGTGTTCTTGCTGTTATAACTACAGATTTCCTTGGATGTTTTTATTCCAATCTACCTTTTCTAGTACTTCTGAAAACCTGTCCATGCCTTTTCTGTTTATTTTCGTGTTTCATTGAAATTTACACCCTTATTTCCACTGAAGAAAGTACTTAATTCAGCATCTTCTCTTCTCCTATCTTTCTCAAGAAAGTGAATTTTAAAATGCAGAGTTGCTTTACTTTCTTATCGGTATAATATGACTGCCTTTCCCCAAACATAAGTAAAAACTGAAGGTCTTTCCTAATGAGTTGTTTTCAAGTCTTTTGTTAAGTCTTCTATTTTTAAAATTTCTTCATTTTTAAAGCACTTGATGTCATTTTAAAAAAGCTTTCATAATCTGTAAACTTGCCCTCTGTGTACACTTTCATTTGCCCCTTTACTTGAACTGTCATCCCACTCTAGCAAATGGGAAATATTGATGCATGCATGCCAAACTATTTTTTAATATGAAAACATCCTCATCTTGAGGACTTGGTGGCTTCCGTGGCCAAAAAGCCTCATTTCTCTGTCCCATCCATGAAGAATTCTTGATATTTCAGTTTCTTTATTACTTAACTTTTCAATGATTCCTCCTTAATAGTTAAATTTTTGGTAGTCTTGTCTAGTTCTAGAATCTGATAATTTAAGTCTTACCTATATGTGACATTTTATTTCTAGAGTTTACAACATTTACATCATGCTAAGTTTCTGATATGCAGAGAAGGTATAGCCGAAAAACAAATAACAATTAAAAAGAAAGAAAAAAACAAATAACAAATAACAATTTAAAAAAGAAAGAAAGAAAAAACACATAGGTGTGGCTGATTTATAGTGCCATCAATTGCAGGGACCAGATGTCCTAATTTGGTTAAAACAGTCCTTACTTACACAAATTGCCCTGGCACTTTATCTGGTTTAGACTTTGTCCTGCATTTTTTAGTTTTCAAATGAAATATTACTATTGATAGTTGTATTAGGAAAATCTAGAACGGGCATGTAGGCAATTCTTCCCGTTTCTATCATAGTCTTATCAAGATATGTGAGATGCCTGAGCAATCAACAGAATCCTTTTTTTTTTTTTTTTAGAATTCTCTTTTAACTGTATGGTTAAATCTGTAAGAAAACCAACAATACCACTCTCTTTTCTCCAAAACTTAAAAGACAAAACATAACTAGCATCTTCCTTTCAAAGGCAGTATGCAACCTGATCCCTGAGAAAGATACCTACTTCAGTAGGAGTAGTGGAGATGGCCAACTCCTTCCAGTCTCAGGTGGATGTGGGAGAGGCACTGCAATCTACAGCTCCTACCAGCAACTCTTCCCACCATATCCAGCTGGTAGGGTCAGTGGAGAGCAGCTGGAAGTGTAGGTTAATGCACCGACACATTAGGAGAAGAATTTCTCAGAGTTAAAATAATGATACCAGTCTTATATACCAGTTTATAGTACTGGAATTATATTAGTTTATCAGATGCTTTCAACAGACCACCAATTAACTTATTTAAATGATTTTACTTTTTTAATCCAATTCATATAATTAGCATAAGCCTTTTAAATTTGATTGTTTATTTGTTTTTTAGACAGGATCTGGCTTTGTCTCCCGAGCTGGAGTGCAGTGGCACATTCTGGGCTCACTGCCACCTCGACCTCTGTCTTGTAGGCTCAAACCATCCTTCCACTTCAGCTTCCCAAGTTGCTGGGACTACAGGCACATGGCACCACACCCAGCTAATTTTTGAATTTTTTTTTAAATGGGGATGGGATTTCACCATTGTTGCCCAGCTGGTCTCAAACTCCTGAGTTCAAGCAATCCACCTGCCTTGGCCTCCCAAAGTGCTGGGATTACAGGCATAAGCCACTGCACCTGGCTTAGCATAAGCCTTTTTTTTAATTTTATTTTTTGTTTCTTTTATTTTTATTATTTTTGAAAACAGAGTCTCCCTCTGTCGCCCACGCTGGAGTGCAGTGGCATGATCTTGGCTCACTGCAACCTCCATCTCCTAGGTTCAAGCAATTCTCCTGCCTCAGCCTCCGAGTAGCTGGGATTAGAGGCGTGTGCCACGATGTCCAGCTAAATTTTTAATTTTTAATAGAACAGGGTTTCACCATGTTGGCCAGGCTGGTCTTAAACTCCTGACTTCAAATGATCTGCCCACCTTGCCTCCTAAAGTGTTAGCATTACATGCATGAGCCACCGTGACCAGCGAACATAAGCCTTTTAGATGTTCATTCTGTCCAAGGCAAAACTCTGATATTATTTTAAATCCTGTCATAATCTAATTAAGTAGTAAATATTAAAGATAAATTTATTTATTTTGTAGAAATAATACAATACAAATTTTGTGAAGTACAACATATGGCTTAAAAAAACAACAAAAAATATTCTTACTAGGTTAAAAAATACATGAAGCAGGACTGTATTTGGAATTCAAGTGCACAAGAAACTTACAATTGCATCCTAATAAAGCAGCACTATTTTACTGATGAAAACAGAAATTCTAAGTGTCTTCAAAATGTGTGTGTGTATATATGTATATATATATATACACACACACACACACACACACACATTTAGAGTAAATAAAATAGAATGTTTTTGTGATGAGGCCAATGTTGAAAACAAAAAGAACTTCAACATAAA
Source organism: Papio anubis (assembly GCF_008728515.1). NCBI lineage: Eukaryota > Metazoa > Chordata > Mammalia > Primates > Cercopithecidae > Papio > Papio anubis. Next base: position 58,700,044 of record NC_044983.1, read on the forward strand.
AGAATAGATTTTCTCTCTTCCCTTCCCTTTATCAATCTGAGTTCTGACTATTTCGGCCTTTGAAAAACTACTTTGTAAATCAACCTAAGTTTCTTAAAATGTCTGTATTTTTATAAACGAATCTTCTACATTTTAGTTGCATTACATTCAAGATCAATTGCAAAACTTAAATTGATTATTCAACAAACCAAAGCACCCCCCAAAAAAACTTTCAAAACTCTTCATAAATTGTAATAATTGAAAGGTTACAGAAAACATTGAACTATATCCTCACAAAAGCAAAAGACAAATGAGAACTCAAAATGTTGCACAATAATTGATGTTTTAATTTTATAATTTCCCTTTGAGATATCTTGACTTGAGAAAGGACATTTTAGAATGGAGTCCCAGTTTTTAATTGGACAAATGTATTTTCTGCACCTGAAGGAACAGAAGTTGATTTGAGAAGACTTAGAATTTTGTAGTGTCTGTATTTGGTGAAAAGAATCATAAACAGATACTACTTATGGGTTTTGTTTTATAAAATTTTTGCCAAAAACTGATACTCTGTATGGAGGCAAATATTTGGGCTAAAACATACTACACATGTCCTCCATTTAGCAAACTTGCTTGGCATTTACACACACACACACACACACACACACACACACACACACTCTTGAGAGTTCAGTTTTCCTACACGCCTGTATGCCTGTTAATGTTAGAGTGCTATAATACAACCAAAGCTTGGTTTAAAGTAATTAGTATCTTTAATGGACTATGAAACAGGAGAAACAAAGATCACATATGTACACTAGATTTGGGAGAAGAAAAGATTGAGGCTTTGATCAAAACCAAAAGAAACTGTAAAGAATATTACAAAGATGAGAGGTCTATACAGACAGCCAGTTACTCCGCCATTAGGCAGGAAACAAAACTTTTGCAAAAGGCAGATGTTTATTTTTGGGGGGTGGCTTGGGGACAGAAGGCATGGAGATAGATTGTGTGGCTTCTCAAATGCCTTTCTAATGATTCAATACATATTCTTAAGGAAACAAAAAGGATTCTGGCAGCAAGAGGAGACAGTATATCTTTTGATATGTAAGGAGAAAGGGCATGTCTGTATGCCTAAGGACAAACACATTATTTAAAATCTCATGCTATTTAATATTACTTCATTTTTTACTGAAACCAATAACAACTTATTTTTCAGATCCTATGAATCCAGGTTATTTGTGTATTTTTAAAATTTCCTCTTTTTGGCTCATTGACAATATTTTTAGTAGTCCTTTTTGCTAAATATTTTTTCATTTTATGGTGAATGGATATTTTTGTTAAACTTGCTCTTATGCATTCTACCTGAAACATTAATATTATGTGTATTTTTCACACACTTATTCATATTGGCCTATGTTATATTTTCAGTTGATTTCATAGGTGGACTTGATACACACTCCTACTACCAGGATCATGTTGAGTTAAAGCCTGTTAAACCAGTAAGTAAAGGTGTGATGATATGGAAAATATTAATCCTTCTAACTCAGCAAAAACTAACCAAAACTGGAATAATTTGAACCTACTACTACTAATCATTGGTTTAATTTTCCACTCATATTTAAAGCACACCTTTCACATGTAACCCAACATCACCATTATTATTATTCATTCCAAAAAGGATTTGAAGCTGGTGACATTATTTATATTTCAAAAACAATAGTTTTATCTTATTCCCCTTATCAATAGCTAGTTACTGAATTTTTTTAATGAGATTATTTAATCTGCAGAAGTGAAGACTGAATATGTGTCCTGGGGCAGCACAGCAAAGTAAAAAGGGGAGAAAGACCTGCAGTGAATCCAAGCCCTCTATGTGACACCCAGACACCTTCCTCAGTGTCTCTAAGACTTGTTCTATCACCATACTATGGTTTCACAGGAGGGAAACAGATTAAATTGGATAATGTGTGTATGGTACATGTAAAGTTGCCCATTACTCTTCCTAGTACTCAAACATTTGACTAACAAGTTCAGAAACAAGTTTTCTATGTTCTTAGAGGACATGGAAGGAAGTCAGCATCAACAAAACCACCCAAAACTGGTTAGATTTCAGTTGAGTACAAGAAAGAAATCTTAGTCACCTGATTAATAAAATACTAGGAAACATGGAAATAGATAACAGTGACTCCATTCCTAGAAAATTCCAAGTAGCACATATAAAACTGTATAAATTAATAATAACTATCACACTTGCATATATTATCTCACTGAATCTTCATGAAAACACTGCAATGTGCTAATTAATATTCCCACTTTATAAATAAGAAAACTGAGGTTCATAGAGGTTAGGCAACTTTCTCAAAGTTCCACTATTAGTAAGTTGTGGAGCTGAGATCTTTCCTGGGTGGCAAACTATCACCCAACCTGATATGATGGACTTGCTCAGATGATCTTTTGTTCTTTCAGCTCGGTGTTCTGTAATTCCATGGTGATAGAAGAAATTATGTAAAATAGTCGCTTGTATAATAAACACATATGAAAAGCTTCATCTGCTGCCTCTTTGCCACAGTGGTTCTTACCCAATTATGTAGCCCCTACACCCAGTGTCTGTGAGGACTGAAGCTCTGAGAAGGCTACTCTGACTCCTCTACCTCCCCAGGTTGAATTAACTTCATTCTGGTAGAATGATCTAAAGTAAACATAGCTCACAGGCAGCACAAATCAGCACCGTGCCTGTCATATGATAGATGTTTAAATAAATTTTGGTTTCTTAAAGCAAATCCAATTTGGAAAAAACATTCACCCTATATAACCCTCCAGAACCAAGCAGTCACCACCTCATTACTCATACCACTAAGTGCTCATAAACGATATGTTCCAAAAGTTGATATTTGTAGATTTGGGAAACTTGTCAGGGATTGTGACAATAATCAAGGTGATTGGTGCATTGGGAGTGAGAAAAGAACGAAGACAATGCCTAGTGGTGACTTAGAGAGCCTTCATATATTTGTTATGTGATAAGAGGATGATGAATGGTTTCTTTCATCTCCACTGTGGGAAAAAAAAAGTCAGCAGAGAAATTGCAATATGAAAAATGCTGCAATTTAAGAGAGATCTTTCTATTAGGGAAAGTTATTAACAACTCCATTTGATAAATGTTGATAATGGAATTTTCTTCTTGAATGACTTTTAAAAACTGGATGCCCATGTACCTATGTACCTCAAAAGGATGTTCTGTGGCATGACCCAGAGGCAAGCGACTTCCACTTATGTTCTCTAAAGTCACTTCCATCTCTGTGAATCAAAAACACCTAAAACATACTTTTAAGATCACCTAAAAGGCTTTGATCAGCTCCGCTATCTGCTCCAAGGCTTTTCTTAGCATCCCTGTTCACTGCTGACCTAGCAGTGGATTGCTGAATATAGCATAAACTACAAGCTATTCTCTACAGAAAGCAATAGAACAAGCTTCTGCTTTGACAGATTATGCATATTACCATGTCAGATGAATATGGAATGCCTTTCAACCATAAAGGAAGCAAAAATCTAAAGGATCAAACTAAGCCTGAATTGAAATCATTGTGCATGAAACAATTTAAGAGGTCAGTATCTGTACTCTCCACCAGTATGCAAATATTTCAGCATTTATCCAATCTGCCTCTGTCAGTCTACTTGATTTCTTTTAATAAGGCTGTTATATTGAATTCCATTGAACCCAATGATGCCATATCACTACCCAGCAACAGCTTGGAGAAAAAGCCAACCTTCTGTGCAAAATTGTTAGAGAGGGGAATGAATGCTGGCTTTAACTTTCATTAAGCCTCTTTTATCACCATTCAGTAGAAAGCCAGGTGTTGTGAGGAAGCCACTTTATTAAGGGGGTCAGAAGAATCCTTAGCATATTCCCAGGCACATGTCTGTGAACAGGTAGCTTTGAACTCCATATGCAGAGTTTCCAGCCAGCAGCTCATTCCTAGGTAATACTGCAGAATTGCACAGGAAGCCTTAATTCTCATGTTTGAGTATGTCAATGCTCCATAACCACAAAGTGCACCTTTCAAGTGTCCACAGTCAAATTGTATGTGAATATGTATATGGGAAGTAGGGTTGGGATAGGGGTAAGGTGGTTCACAGATGCATTTGGTCTTTCATGTTTTGTTTCTTCCTTTTTAAAGTAATGATATCAAGCTTAAAAAGCCCACTGATTACATCAATCAGTTTAATTCACTTTACAATCACTGATTGATTACCTACACTATGCACGCCAGGCACATCCTAAGTGCTAGAGATATAAAGATAAATAATACTTGAGATTTGACCTTTAGGAGCCAATAATCTAGGAGGGGAGATGTACATTGAAAAGGTAGGTGCAAAACAATATCTGTCTCCAAGGAAATTTTATGTGGGAGGGGGAATAGTTAACTCTCTCTTGGCAGGAAAGGCTTCCCGGAGAAATAACAATTGAGCTACTTTGAAAAGATGACACAGAATTTATCAAAAGCAGAATAAATGTAACTACATTGGAAGATACTTTGGCAGTTTCTTACAAAACTAAGCATACTTTTACGGTAAGATCTAGCAATCAAGCTCCTTGGTATTTACCCAAAGAAGCTAAAAAGTTTGGTTCACACAAAAACCTACACATGGATATTTATAGCAGCTTTATTCATAATTGCCAAAATTTGATAAAGAACAAAGATGTCCTCCTCAGGTGAACAGATGAACTCTGGGACATCCATACCATGGATTATTTAGTGCTAAAAAGAAATGAGCTACGGCATCATGAAATGACATGGAGGAGCTTTAAATGCATGTTATGAAATGAAAGAAGTCAAACTGAAAAGGCTACATACTATATAATTCCAACTATATGGCATTTTGGGAGAGGCAAAACTATGGAGACAGTAAACAGATGAAGGGCTGCGGGATGGCAGACATGAATAGGCAAAGCACAGAGGATTTTTAGAACAGTCGGACTACTCTGTATGACATTGGAATGATGGACATATTTCAGCATACATTTGTCCAAACCCATGGAATGTACAACACCAAGGGTGAATCCTAATGTAAACAATAGGCTTCATGTGACTATATCAATGTAGGTTCATCAGTTGTGACACATGTAACACACTGGTAGGGAATGCTGATAATGGAGGAGGCTGTGCAAGGGCAGGGACAGGGGCAGGGACCATTTGGGAAATCTCTGTACCTTCCTCTCAATTTTGCTGTGAACCTAAAACTGCTCTTAAAATATTAAGTCTTTAAGAGGAAAAAAAGCAGCAGAAGAAAACAGGTATCCCCAGCATGGAGGCTGATTCGCTTGGCCATTCTAGAGAAGACAAAGTTGAAGCCCATGACCCCCTAATCTGATGTTTGCCATAGTTCTCGTATAAAGCGAGTGAATGGACAGGAAGCAGAGGCTTAAGCAGAACAGGTGTCTTGACAGCTCTCAGTGAGGACCCTAAGAGACCTGCAACAGCCATGGCTCCACCATTATGCCTAAAGCTATCAAGATGCTTTCAGTGTTGGTTATCTGGGTCTGGCCTGTGGACATGTGACACACAGGTCAGGAGTAATCTGTGCTGGGATTCAATATCTTATCACAACTGCCAGCAAGGGAGGTGTAAGTCTCACCATAACTGCCATGGAGTCTCTACCAGGATCTACACTGAAAGCACCACCCATGAAAGGAAAGAGTAAAGACTGCTCTTATTGTAAGAACGCAGAGCCCAGTGGTCAGCAGTGGCTTTGAAGAGGACACCTACACATCAGCTTACAGTAGGGGCAGCAGTAACACCAGGAGAAGAGGGTTAACAGAAGCAGATTTACCCCTCGGGAAGAAAAACAGCATGGCGTAAACATATGCAGCTATCAAAGAGATATGGAATTTCAGAGAACATAGTGAGTAACTAAATTGAAGTTTGTCAAAATCATGACTGGTGTATTTCCATCCAAATGGTTAGCAACTGGGTACCAGGAAGATTAAGCTCCATGTAGCAGTAATTCTTCACATAAAAATAATTAGAGCAAGGCAGTTTATCAAAGAAGGACAGCAGCTGGAATTCCAGAACTGTTTTCTACAGTAAAGGTAGAGCTAGATCTGATTATGTTAGAAATTTCCATGAGGATGATGCCTATGACTGCAGTTAAGAAAGACTTGATGAGAAAAGCTGACCTGAGATTCCCCCATACCTTTCAGCTAGTCTTTTTCTAAGGCTTACAAATGAAAACTTGACTTTTCTTTGGTATCTTAATTTGTCTGATTGCCTTTGCTGGAGGCTAATTTTTCTTCACAAAAATTGCTACATACTATGTGGCCACTGCTGATTGAGTGGCTGCTATTGCAACTAAGTACTAGAAGACAGCCAAAGCTAATCCGTACTTCAGGGTAGCCCTGCAGCCAGCTCCACAGGTACTTTCACTGCCTGCTTTCTATCTCTGACAATCCAGGTACACAGGAAACACACCTCTGATGATCAGGCTGTAGGACAGATGCAGAGGTGGTCACCTCTTTCTGCTCTTTCCTGAGAATAGCTGTTTTGCATTAGTACCCCCGTATGTAAGTTGATGTCAGGCCATTTTGCATTTACAGCATCGACATTAAGCACCAGCTAGTAGGACAAATCAGGGTGTGTGTGTGTGTGTGTGTGTCTGTAGGAATTGGTGGGAAGGTGGAGTAATGTTCTTTCAAACCTTGATTTAAAAACCAACAATCACCAGCCATATGTTAGTAAACTGTAGCTGGAGGCACCTAAAGAGGAATAGAATCACTGTATCTTTATACTGTTTTCATTTGTCCTTGATTAGCCTTCACATCTTATATTTATCCAGATAGAGTGCACGCTGAGCTATGTCAAATTCTGCCTGCCATCTCTCCCCTGCGGCATGTGACTATAAGGTGACTGCGATCCGCTCATATCAGTGGTTGTCTCACTGTTTCCACTACTAAAGGTGGAACTCTGTTCCCTGAGGCTCACCATCAGTCCCTGGAAATGGAAGGGACTTCGTGAGGCATTAACTCTCCCGGGCTGTCTCAAGAGCACTGCAGCTGTAATGCACTCAGCGCCTTCTTAGTTATCCCGAAAGGAGAGATGGGCTTCCCTGTGTGCCTGCCTTACTTAGCACCAGTGCAGTGGCACTCAGGGCTCGTTGTTCTCACTAGCTTCGGACCTCTTTCTCCTTGTCACTGACATTAATAACTTTTTGATGCATCATAAGAATGGTTGTACCATGTCACAGAATACTGTAAGAACACATCCTGATGTATACTTATTTGACCATGTAGCAGTGAAATGGCTGTTTATACAGCTTATGCAGTTCAGACTTATCACTGTAGTGTGCGGTTTGTGCACCTCTGTCTTTGTTAGGATGGAATGATGCCACCAATAGTGCAACTGGCAACATGCAAGAGGGTTTGCTGTGACCAGTGACCAGTTACATGTCAAAGAAAACTGAGATCATTTCCTTTGACCTGTGACTTCACTCTCTGCCCCTAAAATTTGTGGACCTGATTCTCATGCTTCTTTGTGAGGCACATAAAGCCCTTTTCCAAATTCAGAAAGCTCATATCTGAATAGTGTTCTCCAGGGAGAATATCAATTCCTGGCTTTCTCAGAAGTTTTCTGGGTATTTGCCATTGATGCCAATGGCAAGAAAATAGACTTAGGCAGTGATGTGGAGATATAGTCCACCATCACCCCCTGAAAAAAAATCAACAACACAAATAAAAAGTCATTTTACCCTGTTTCCAAGAGAAAGTGTCCTCTGATTTTAAAATTCAAGTCAATGATATAAACCAAATTTTATGTTAAATACACATATTTTGCACTTAATATTGACATCAAAAAAATTTATAATCCCCATGTTATGATAAGTTCTGGGAAGAAACAATATACAGGAAAGATTACACAATACACAGGAAAAAAGCATACACACACACACAAACACACACACAGAAGTGATTAGAAAAGCAATAGAAAAAGAAACATTTACAGTGCTATCAGAAGAAACACTCGATTCCATTCTGCCTTGAGGACAGTTACCCTTAAGTAACTACTAACATATCTACAAACATCTGCAAAAAGAGAGAGAGAGAAAGAGAAAGAAAGAGGAAATGATGTTATGGATCCCCAAAATTGAAGTATTCTATGCAGACCCATTGATCAATCATAGCATCATTAAAAGTAGGACAACCAGGCCAGGCGTGGTGGCTCACACCTGTAATCCCAGCACTCTGGGAGGCAGAGGCGGGCAGATCACTTGAGGTCAGGAGTTCGACACCAGCCTGGGCAACATGATGAAGCCTTGTCTCCACCAAAAAATAAAAAATTAGCCAGGGGTGGTGGTGCATGACTGTAGTCCCAGCTACTCGGGAGGCTGAGGCAGGAGAACTGCTTAGACCCGGAGGCAGAGGTTTCAGTGAGCCGAGATCGTGCCACTGCACTCCAGCCTAGGTGACAGAGTGAGACTCCATCTCAAAAAAAAAAAAAAAAAAAAGTGGGACAACCAGACATGTGTCCCCAGATGTGCTACAATAAGAAGGGCACAGCACCACCTATAAAATGTCTTGCCATAAAGTCAAGCCTGACCTTGGACTGATACTATAAAAATATATAAATAATTAAACCTCACCACAAGGAAGCAATCAGCCAAATCTAGCATGTGGGAAATAGTATAAAGCAAATTAAAAAAAAAGAAGAAGAAGAAAGGAAAGGAAACTGTTATTGATTTAAAGAGACACAATAGTCAAACACCATTGTGTATATGTGGTTTGCTTGGTTTTAAAACTTTTTTTAAAACAGAACTAGATTATATTTCAATATACAACTTCTGTATAACCAAAAAATAAAACACTACAGTAAAAAGAATGAGAAAAAACACATTTGCAATTCTTGACAAAATGTTAATATCTTTAATTGTAAATGAACTCTTCAGAAATCAGTACTAAGAGACTAACATTACAAGAGAAGTGAAAATAAAAGGAACAGAGGAAAATGGAATAGCACAAATGAGTTATAAGGCTATATGAAGATAATATGGTTAACATTAATAGCTGAGAAAGAATTTCATTATAAATTACATTATCGATGCTTACAAATACTGATATCTGATGTTTGTACAGCTTTAGGAAATGAAGAATTCTCAAATGCTGGGGCAAGTTACCCTAGTCATGGGGAGTTTACACAAAAATGTAGATTTTTGCATAAATTTGGCCCAGGCAGTTCTCAATCATAGGAATCACTCCAACAAATAGTTGGATACACACCCACACACATAAACATACATGTTTACTACACAGAAAATGTGTAAGTAATCTATCATCCCCAAAGAAACTATTTATGTATCAACTGGTTTATAAAATAATAGACTGGGGGGTAGAAATAGAAAGAAAAAAAAAGACGCTTAAGTAAAAATACTACATTTCACAAAATTCTGTATCCTTTGAATTCTTATGAAAGATTTTTAATGAATCAGTTTTATATTTACCTTGTTATTAGTGAAAATTATAAATATATGCACTTCATAGTGATGCTTCCAGACATATAAGGTATAATTTCAACAAACCAATTGTAATGAGATATTTCTAGATGATTGGGGAAAGTGATTATGGGCTGGATATTAAATGATGTTAAGAAATTTTTGTCAATTTTGATAGGTATGCTAATGAATAGGTAAAAAGAAGAAAAGAAATTCTTACCAATTGAGCAGGTTATTTCAACCTCTACACTTTTGACTCTGGACGAGGTAATTCTTTGCAATGGATCTGTGCCACTGTGGGATACTTAACAGCATTCTTGGCCTGTACCTCCTAGATGCCATGTTAACACCATTCCCTACCAAACTGCAACAACCATTGCTGTCTCCAGATACTGGCAAGTGTCGATTGGTTAAGAATCACTGAGTTAGAAATGCATAGAGATATGAATGAAAGAACATAATAGTTGAGATTTTATTTTAAATACTCTAGTCAAAAAAGGCATGGGGGTGCTAGTTGATAGGTGAAACTTTAATAGCATAACTTTCATTTTAGTTGAAGCTGAGTGATGAATACATAGAGATTCATAACACTAATCTGTCTACTTTTGTGTCTGACGTTTTTTTCTTTTTTTTTTTTTTTTTTTTTTTTTGAGACGGAGTTTCACTCTTTTTGCCCAGGCTGGAGTGCAATGGCATGACTTCAGCTCGCTGCAATGTCCACCTCCCGGGTTCAAGGGATTCTCCTGCCTCAGCCTCTCTAGTAGCTGGAACTACAGGTGCCTGCTGCCACACCTGGCTAATTTTTTGTATTTTTAGTAGAGACGAGGTTTCACCATTTTGGTCAGGCTGCTCTCAAACTCCTGACCTCAGATGATCCACCAGCCTCGGCCTCCCAAAGTGCTGAGGTTACAGGCGTGAGCCACTGTGCCCAGCCCTGTTTGATTTTTTAAAAGTCAGTCTGCTAATAAAACCTAACACAGGTTTGTCAATAGGTTTTCCTTTGAATGCCCCCTTTCAGAGTTGCCCCACTGTCTTCTGCAAAAACTCCTCACAGACATGTTTCCCAGCTCCTGAAGTAACACTGTCAGAATTCCTACCTGACATCATAGGAACAGGCTCAGCCTGTTTCACTGCTTCACCAATCCATGTTGCTAAAGCCCAGAAGCAGAAAATATTAGCTTGAGGCAGAGCTGGCGTTAAAGATAAATGTAATGGGTACCTAGAAGTTCCCCCAAACCCTCACTGACACTACTGCTAACAAAGAAAAACACCTTCTCCTGTTGCCTTGTCCTCACTCAAAGAGATTCATGTATTGGATGGAAAAATAAACCCTGAAAATTCCTTCTAATGTAAAGATTGCATAAAACTATTCCACCATTATAATCCCATCCCTTTCTCTTTTAGTTTAAATCCCTGTTAAAATGCCAAGGAGTAGAAAGGGTAGACACTGATATTCAGAATGTAGAGAATAGATGAGCAGAGGAAATGTGATGGGGCACAGGGAGAGGCCTGGAGGATTCCCACTCGTGAGGCATGCAGGAGGGAGTTGTTCTCTAGAGGAGTTCTAGGCGCTTGGGTGGATATTTTGTGGTCATTTTCTTCATGCTCTACAATGAGAAGAGTGGCAAACAAAAAGTAAAACTGTTGGGAAATTTTTCAGCCATTTCAAACTATAACCGAAGAGTTCACTCCAACGCATAAAGTCATCAAACTGAAGTAGAGGAAAAGGAGTTGCTAGATGTGGTTATGAAGAGAGTGTGAAACACAGTCTGTTGGAATGATGCTTACAATTTAGTTGAAGGAAGAAAACTTGCATGTCTGGGTGAAGAAATTAATCATGAGGCCTGGATGCCACTAGCTGTACATAGGGAAGAGTTGATAGCCTGAGAGTTGCTCTTAGCAGGATGAGAAAGCAAAATGGCTGAGGGAGAAGTGGAAGTCTTTGCAGTGGAGAAGAAATCTCAGCCAAACCTTCAAAGGTGAGTAGGGTTTGGATTAGCTAAGACTTTTCACAGGAGAGAAACTGTGAGAGCAAAAGTGTTCAACAGATGTTTATGAAGTATCAACTACGCAGTAGGTACTGTGTTAAGGTTGACATTGTGCAAAGATGCAGAAGATGATGCCCTAACATTTCAAAGGCTTACTGCTTAGGATAGAATAAGCAGAGTCGTTTTCAAAAGTGTGGAGACAACAGTGATTGGAGATGGGGATCTGTATGAGTCAGGGTTCTCCAGAGAAACAGAACCAGTAGAGTGTGTGTGTCTGTGTGTGTGTGTGTGTGTGTGTGTGTGTGTGTGTGTCCGCACATGCCTGCATCTGGGGGCTGGCAGACTGGAGGCCCAAGGAAGAGATGCAGCTCAAGTCCAAAGACAGTCTGGAGGCAGACTTTCTTCTTCCACAAGAGACCTCAGTCTTTTCTCTTAAGGCCTTACACAGATTACATGAGGCCCACCCACATTACAGAGGGCTATCTGCTTTACTCAAAGTCTACTGATTTACATGTTAATCTCTTTTTAAAATAAAAAAAAATTAAAAAATAAAAAATAAACCTTTACACTGAGAGGTAAACTGAAGTTTTACCAAACATCTGGACACCATGGCCTGGCCATGCTGACACATAAAAGGAGTCATCACAGGATGGGATGTGTGTAAGAAACATGAGTCATTGGTTGGGTGTCATGAAAGCAAGAGCAGGATGATCTTGAGCACTTAACCACCAACATACTGTAGAAAGAACAGGCTATGCAAATATCTCATAGTTTGGGGACACAACATTACCCTGTTATCTTTACTCTTAAGAAAAGCAATAGCGACTACTCCACATCACACAACAATTACTGTGTGACTGGCACTTCTCTCCCAGGAAATCATCCAGCACTCTGATGATGATGCCCGATTACCATGCCCTAATCTGAAAAGTGGAAGGCTCAAGTTTCTAACTTTCTTATTGCTACAGTCAGACAGCACCAGGTGCACCCAGGAGCTATTTTGCATTTCAAAAGACCTGGATGAATATAAAAGATATTGAGCTGTCAGCTTTGAAGTTCTTGAAAGCAATTCGTATTTTCTGTTTTAGGTCGAAATAAGTAATGACATTGAACCAGAAATGCGGCTGCTGAACTTGACTTAGGGAGCAAAGGACCATTGACTGCGCACCTCGGTGGATCCGACCTGCCTCACGTTCCTTCCAGAGGCTGGACTGTGCTTCCTGGCTTTCCCACGAATCATGGAGTTCTTTGGTCACAGCCTTTGTATTATTAGCATTGTTCTCTAGATAAGTTCTAGGTGCTTCAGTGGGTAATTTTTTAGTCGTTTCCTTCTTATATGAACACTTGTAAATTGTAAAAAAAAAAAAAAAAAAAAAAAAAGAAAAGAAAAGAAAAAAGAAAAAACAGAATTTGGTTTTAAATTTTTAACAATATTTAATGTGAGGCATGCAAAATGAAAAATCAAATCTGTGAAAACCTTCTACAGTCAATTCTAAGAGAAATCTCAGTGTGTGCTGTGGAGATATTAAGTCAGCACTGCTGACTGTTGAAGTTATTCCAGGCCTGATGAATTTGTTTTAGCAGACATTACCTTTGGTTATCAGCCACCAAGGTAGACCCTGTGACAGCTGATAAATGGGTACAAATAATGGATTCAGCTTTTGAATTGAATATGGGTAATTGTTTCAATGCCATAAAACAAAACATGGAGTCCTCCTTTGTTCTTGACGTCTTAAAACCCAGAACAATATTATGGTAATCTAAATTTTCAGACTTGTGCATATCTTGTTTTTCCTGATGTATACACACACACATATATATACATATTGTGGGCACATGGAAGAATAAAGGATTAGCAGAGCCCCTTTCCCCTTTGGAGGGAATATGGGTATCTCTGAGGTCCATATTTTCTAGTCATTATTCCATTCCTGACACTGCTGTCAGTCCTAAACATACAGCTCATACAGCTTGGGGGACAGAAATCACAAACATAGACCTGCAGTCAGGAACTTTGCTCTTAGGATATTCAAAAGAAGCATGAAACTACTGTGGTATTCTTTATAAATGCTTCTAAAGGAGAATTCACGTTTTAGCAACATCAGCTTTTCTTTCTCCTACCCCTTCCCAAAAACCAAGAAAATGATATGGGAAGCAATTATCGGTGGGGAAAAAAAAGTGTCTTGAAAATGCATCACAGTTGTGTTTTTTAACTGGCACAAAATTTACATATGGTAAAATGCACAATTATTAATGGTATGATTTGATTAGTTTTGAAAAATGTACATATCCATGTAGCCAAGGCCTCAATCAAAATGCAGAACATTTCCGTCACTTTAGAAAATTCCCTTATGCCCTCTTTCACGCAATGCCTACATTCTCACAGACAACCTCTGTACTAATTTTCATCATCACTGATAATTTGATCTCTTCTAAATATAAAATATATACTCTTTTCACATCACTTTTGCCCACACTTCTCAATCACTATTTTTTATATGAAAATAAGTTTTGCTCACTTCGTGTAACAACCACAGTGAAGCTCCCTGTAGGCCAGAAAGCTGCGAATATGTGGTGGTTAACTCAGCCCGTGCATCTCTAAGAAGTCAGTCTATTAACCACCTAAAACTGTTACAAATGTTTGTATGTGTGTAAAAGTCTTCTTTTCTTCTTGTTCTTCTTTTGGAGCCTGTAGGTTTCATGAGACTCTGTTAAGAATCAGAGTTTAATGTGACAAAATTTGCCTTCATTCCTCCAAGCTCATCACAACCATGGTGAGCCATTTGGAGACCTAATTTACTCACTAGCCTCCAGATTATACCCCTTTGATCCACTGGTACCCACAAACTCCAATCACTTTTTATTCTACTTAATACATCCAAAGTCAAATAAAGAAAAGCTGGCAGGGACTTTGAAGATGGTGGAATCTAAGCCACTATTCTGCAGATGAGGGGGCTGAAGCCTAAGGGATTTGGTGAACTTGTCCAGAGCCTGTATCTGTACACAGTGTCAAGAGCCATAGCCAGTGAACAGAGAACATGGGAGCAAAAGTTGGGGTTTGGGTCCTATCCACCACCGTGTTCTTGGACAGTGTTTGACATCTCTGCACTACAGTTTTCCTCATCTATAAAATGGAACTATGATCCCTACCTCCCAAAGGTGAGGTGAGAATTTAATGAAAATTAAAAAAAAAAAAAAAATCTCAGTACACGGTGGAGCACTCCACAATTAAAGGAGGTGATTATCATTAATAATGTCAAAACACTCCCCTGTACCCTGTCTGGAGCTCTTGCTTTCCACTCAAGCACTATGAAGAGCCGACGGAAACAACAAACTCTGTTTTTTAAAAAGCAGCTGGGAAAATGTTGCCCAAGTTTAAATGATTGGAAATAAACTTAAAAAATGCTTTAATTTAAAAGTAACTTTTATATTCAAATTCCAAAACTAATGCCAATAATTATTTTTAGTATTGTTACAATTATTGAAAAAGCTGATAAAACATCAAAACTGTAGAGGATCAGTAAAACAGAAGGATAAAGTGAGTATTGAAATATTTTAAACTATCACTTAATTACGCCCACACATACACATGCAAGTAAAACATGGTTAACATTTCACAAAATAGAACCATACTAAATTTTGTTTCTATTTTATCTTCACATGAATTTGTACATACTTCTGGTAGGCATTGCAGAATCTGAACTTTGTCTAAGTGCAGAAAACAGCTTTGAGGAGAAAATCCTTACATTAGTGATTTGTCTATTAATATGCAATATAGGCAGCTATTTAATATGGTATATATGTTTTCATTTTTAATCTTTCTTGACTTAAATATGAAGTTATAACTGTTTCAATCCCCAACCTCAGCAGTCCATAAAGATTGTCCTAACATTCTGGATATTTGCCACTCATCAGAAACAAGTTAGATTGATCTGCCACCTCCTCTTCTCTCTTTTCTTCTCCCTGCCTCTCATCTTCCTGGCTACTCTTTGGGGGCTATGCTTCTGTAAGACAAAGGGAAAAATAGAAGTGCAGAGTTGTACAGTAATACTCGGCAATTATCCATTAATCTGGGTAATTCCAATGCAGTACTGTCACAGTTACTGTTCCATAGAAATGAGCATTTGCAGTTCTTGCTTTTGCCTCCAGTCTTAGAGAATGCACTCTGCATTGTGCATATCCATTAGGGTTTTCAGCAAAGACGTGGTCCCTACACGCACTGTGTGTTCTTGCCAAACCTCAGCTTCTCCATATGCAATTGTGTGTCAGATCAGAGTAAGGGAAAATGAATGCACCCCTTAGCTTGTATTCATTGGTCAGAATCTTAACTATCTTAAGAGATGGTGTAGTTCTAGATTCAATAGCTCTCCTCAGAAGTGGCCCTGGCAAAACTGAAGATAGGACATCCACTGCTCTTTAGCCTCTAGTGCTGACTGGAATGGAGACGTGAACATTTAAAGCCTGTGTTTTTCCTCCTGGAGCCACCTTAGCACTGAGTCTTGTAAACCTTGGCCAGCCCTTCCCCAGGCTGTGCCTTCTATCTTGTGTGAATGATGCATCCTTTCTTAAGTGTCTTCTGCTGACCTCATGCAGCACCGCAGGAAGTTGGGATGCTTTCCAGCTTACATTTTCTTTATTTGAGCTTCTGGTCATGTTTCAAAGCCAGCAAAATCTAAGCAAGGGAGTTATAGGGAGGGTTAGAGAATTACCAAAGGACACAAAATGTCTTGGGGTGTGGAACAGCACACATCAGAGAAATCTCAAACATCTCTTAGGAAAATCTCTAAATGTGTATATCCCCAAGTATCTTAGCCTTCCACCTGCCACACAAAGTGAGGGTACGTGTCCCTCAAATGAAAAAAAAATGAAAATACATTTTCTCACCACTTCAAATCTGGGAGGTGGTTGGCTCATTTGTTTTGAAGACAACTCGACAATTTGCCCTAGCAAAATACTGACTTCTTTGATTTTTCCTTCAGAAAAATAAGCCCTGCTATTCCTATAGACCTAAATAAGGGAGGCAGCCAGCTTCAAGAGGCTGGCTCTGACAAAATATATGCCAAGGCTGCCATCTGTCTCACTTAATGAATGGAAAACTCTGATTGAGAAGAATTTGTCTTCATTAAAACCAGCTAAAATGTACATTGCAAATCTGAGGAAAACCATCATGACTCCTTTCTAAGTTGAGAAGCAAAAACCAAAATTTCTCTTTTCAATCTTTGCAAATTAAAAAGGAATCTTGCCGAGAATAAACAAATCTTCATTTCTTACTTAATTTAAAAACGAATGGGGTCCCCAAATGTGGTCTATTCTGGCTAATTATTTTTTAAGCAAATTCTCGCTTAGTCTTTCTGAGTCACTTTAATATGTAACTAGGATAAATTTAATAGTTGATTAGAATGCAAATGTTCTAACTTGACATTTTTGCCCAAGATACGTTCTTTCCAGGTATAGCTGAATTAAGTAGGAAAAATATAAATAATTGCTCTTTTAAAACTATAGCAACTTGAATGCCTGGGTTTTACTTCCATCTAATTTAAAAGTTATCTGTAACATTTGTTTGATAGAAGATCTGTTGAAGTGTCTAAGAACCATGTTGAAATATTTGTGATAAACAGGCCCACAACTTAAGGATATTATGCCCAAAAGTGAACTGACAGCGGAAAGTACTCCTCATATAACTACATAGTGAGCAATTTAGAAAGGGAACAGATGACCAGACACAGTGGCCCATGCCTATAATCCCAAAGCTTTGGGAAGTTGAGGTGAGAAGATTATTTGAGGCCAGGAGTTCAAGACCAGCTTGGGCAAAATAGTGAGACCCTATCTCTACAAAAACAAACAAACAACAACAATAAATACCTAAAAAAACTTTAAATTAGCCAAGTGTGGTGGCACGTACCTATGATCCCAGCCACTTTAGGGACTGAGGGAAGAAGATTACTTGAGCCCAAGAATTAGAGGCTGCAGTGAGTGCACTACTACACTCCAGCCTAGGCAATAGAGCAAGAGCCTGTCTCTAAAAAGAGAGAGAGAGAGAAGAAGAAGAAGAAATAGATATGTTTTAATTATTAGAAGAATGTATTTAGCAATAAAGAATTCGCAAAAAAAAATGGAATTATCAAAAAATTCTAAAGTTATAGGTAGTGTCTCTTTTTCATCTTAAAGAGCTTAGCTTCTTATTGAAGACTAAAAGAAAAAGCCCACTTCTTGAAGGTGGATACAGCTTCTTAAATATTAGTATTTGTAGAAAAATGTGGTGGCAAGCAAAATAATAAATCATCTTTCTTGAACTTGCATTCATATAAAGGGTAAGAATCATGTTAAATGCTAAACATTTTTAAAAACTGAAATATTTAAAGAATCCAAAATATACTGTAGTTTAAACTTGAGTGCTAAGTTAAGTAAAAAGAAGAAAAGAATAGAAGGTAGAAAGGAAGGGAGAGGGAAATGGAGAGAAGGTGAGGAAGAGAAAGAAAAAGAAAGGGAATGGACAGGGAGACAGGAAGGAAGAATCCAAAGTTGAAAGTCACCTAACTGGGATTTGAACAATGTCAATTCTTAACTCAGAATTTGGTTCTTGTTTCTTTGATTGACTAAAAACATTGAATCATTTTCCATGTAAGGCATATTTTTCCTTTCCTCTTCAGAGTTATTAAGAAACAGTTGGAAGAAACCAATAATCTATCCATTTCTTCTCATAGAATTTCCTTTGGCAGACAACTTAGTCTATATTAGTTAGGATTAGGCTTACCTACAAGTGACAGAAAATGAAAAATGACAATGGATTAAATAAGAGATATTTTTCTCTTTTTATTTCAAAATTCTAGAGAGAGTCAGCAAAGAGCTGGATGTGATTTCCCTAGAGACAAGGACCAAGACTTCTCTCTTGTTGCTTCATCCTCTGTGGCCACCATTTTCAAGACCATAACATGACTCAAAATGTCTGCTGAAGCGTCAGCCATTGGTTTTATATTCTGACCTTGGAGGTGGAAAAGGAACAAAAGGAGTGTTTCTTTCCTTTAAGGATATGCCTCAGAAGTACACACACTACTTCTGCTTACATCTCATTAGCCAAAACTTGGTCCACCCCCAACTTTGCTGCAAAGAAAGCTGGGTATTATAGTCTTTATTCTTAATGACTTTATGCTTAACTAAAAATTAAGAGCTTTGCTGGACATGATGGCTTATGCCTGTAATTCCAGCAATTTGGAAAGCCAAGGCATGCAGATCACTTGAACTCACAAGTTCGAGACCAACGTGAGCAACATAGCAAAACCCCATATCTATAAAAAATACAAAAATTAGCCAGGTGTGGTGGTGAGTGCTTGTAGTCCCAGCTACTTGGGAGGCTGAAATGGGAGGGTTGTTTGAACCTGGAAGACGGAGGTTACAGTTAGCCAAGATCATGCCAGTGCACTCCAGCTTGGGAGATGGAGCCAAACCTTGTCTCAAAAAAAAAAGGGGGGGGGTTTCATTTTTTAGTAAGAAGGAAAAATATTTATAAAATAATACTTAGCAGTTTCAATCACACAGTTCAAACTAATTGACACTTCTTGGAATAGTGTTTTCATTTATAGTACTTTAATTATAACACATTCCAGAAAAATGTACATATATTTTCAGTACTGTGAGAAATTTAATGATCAAGTCTGAGAAATGAGAATTTCTGCCTCATCTTGTTTCCTTATCTTGTCTTCCTTTCCTTATCTTGCTATTGTCTTTGTGGTTAGAAAGAAATGAAAATAAATCGATGGCACTACATCCTTCTATGTTTCCCATAATTTTGCAGACAGGTTTAGCTATTCTTCTCTAGAATTTAAAATTCTAGAGCCAATCTAACATTTTGCTTGGTCCTCATTATCCTGCCACAATAAATTAATTCTTCTAAGGTTATAACACTTAGCTATTTTATTTTGGTAGGACCTTCTCTTCCGAACTGATTAGTAATGTTATTATTTTCTTGTTATTCAGTTTAACAAGTACATAATCAACATCAGTGCTTAGGAAGTCAGGGGTAGGAGAGATAAATAAGAAACGTATGATCTTTTCTCTTATTTTCTCTCAGTAAAAGTTGGAACTATTTTTCCCTTCATCTATTTTTCTTCAGGAACATAATATTGGCTGAAGTGGAATGATTATTCAAATTGTCCAAAAAATATGCAAGTGAGGGAATTTATAAAAGTTTGTAATTGTGTATGTGTGTATATATGTGTATATATATATAGGGGTAAAATAGGACTTTTTATTTTTATTTTTAACCACCAGATTGAGTATGTTGATACATCAAATGTCAGTCTTTGTCTTCCTAGTTTTTCATATAGAAAAGTGATACTAACATCAATAATTAAACTTCCCAAGATTTTTTTGTCTCTCTCTGAATCAAGTTCATTGTCTGCTTACATGCTTCTCAGTTGACATTTGCGAAGGCAGATTACACGCATGGCACAGTGGTGAATAAATCCACCCCAAAATTCCTTTGCAGATCTTGAGTATTTGCCATTAATCTCCATGATTTATTTACATTCTTTTTTCATATGTATACTTTAAGTTCTGGGATACATGTGCAGAACATGCAGGTTTGTTACATAGGTATACATGTACCATGGTGGTTTGCTGCACCCATCAACTCGTCATCTACATTAGGTATATTTCCTAATGTTATCCCTCCCCTTGGCCCCATCCCCCAACAGACCCCAGTGTGTGATGTTCCCCTCCGTGTGCCCATATGTTCTCATTGTTCAACTCCCACTTATGAGTGAGAACATGCAGTGTTTGGCTTTTTGTTCTTGTGTTAGTTTGCAGAGAATGATGGTTTCCAGCTTCATCCATGTCCCTGCAAAGGACATTAACTCATTTTTATGGCTGAAGAGTATTTCATGATGTTTATGTGCCACATTTTCTTTATCCAGTCTAACATTGATGGGCATTTGGGTTGGTTCCAAGTCTTTGCTATTGTGAATAGTGCTGCAATAAACATAGAAGTGCATGTGTCATTATAGTAGAATGATTTATAATACTTTGGATATATACCCAGTAAGGAGATTGCTGGATCAAATGGTATTTCTAGTTCCAGATCCTTGAGGAATTGACACACTGTCATCTACAATGATTGAACTAAATTACACTCCCACCAACAGTGTTAAGAGCATTCCTATTTCTCCACATCCTCTTCAGCATTTGTTGTTTCCTTTTTAATGATCACCATTCTAACTGGCATGAGATGGTACCTTATTGTGGTTTTGATTTGCATTTCTCTAACAACCAGTGATGACGAGATATTTTTTATGTTTTTTGGCCACATAAATGTCTTCTTTTAAGAAGTGTCTATTCATATCGTTAAACCGTTTTTTGATGTTTTTTATTCTTGTAAATTTAAGTTCCTTGTAGATTCTGGATATTAGCCCTTTGTCAAATGGATAGGTTGCAAAAATTTTCTCCCATTCTGTAGGTTGCCTGTTCACTCTGATAATAGTTTCTTTTGCTATACAGAAGCCTTTAGTTTAATTAGATCCCATTTGTCGATTCTGGATTTTGTTGACATTGCTTTTAGTATTTTAGTCATGAAGTATTTGTCCATGCCCATGTCCTGAATGGTATTGCCTGGGTTTTCTTCTAGGGTTTTTATGGTTTGGAGTTTTACATTTAAGTCTTTAAACCATCTTGAATTAATTTTTGTATAAGATGTAAGGAAGGGGTCCAGTTTCAGTTTTCTGCATATGGCTGGTGTTTTCCCAGCACCATTTATTAAATAGGAAACCCTTTCCCCATTGCTTGCTTTTGTCAGGTTTGTCAAAGATCAGATGGTTGTAGATGTGTAGCGTTATTTCTGAGGGCTCTGTTCTGTTCCATGGGTCTATATATATGTTTTGGCACAAGTACCATGCTGTTTTGGTTACTGTAGCCTTGTAGTATACTTTGAAGTCAGGTAGCATGATGCCTCCAGTTTTGTTCTTTTTGCTTAGGATTGTTTTGGCTATACGGGCCCTTTTTTGGTTCCATGTGAAATTTAAAGTAGTTTTTTCTAATTCTGTGAAGAAAGTCAATGTTAGCTTGATGGAAATAGCATTGAATCTATAAATTACTTTGGGCAGTATCGCCATTTTTAGGATATTGATTCTTCCTATCCATGAGCATGGAATGTTTTTCCATTTGTTTGTGTCCTCTCTTATTTCCTTGAGCAGTGGTTTGTAGTTCTTGAAGAGGTCCTTCACATCCTTTGTAAGTTGTATTCCTAGGTATTTTATTCTCTTTGTAGCAATTGTGCATGGGAGTTCACTCACAATTTGGCTCTCTGTTTGTCTATTATTGGTACATAGGAATGCTTGTGATTTTGGCACACTGATTTTGTATCCTGCAACTTTCCTGAAATTGCTTATCAGCTTAAGGAGTTTTGGGACTGAGATGATGGGGTTTTCTAAATATACAACCATATCATCTGCAAACAGAGACAATTTGACTTCCTCTCTTCCTGTTTGAATATGCTTTATTTCTTTCTCTTGCCTGTTTGCCCTGACCAGAACTTCCAATACTATGTTGAATAGGAGTGGTGAGAGAAGCCATCCTTGTCTTGTGCAAGTTTTCAAAGGGAATGCTTCCAGCTTTTGTCCATTCAGTGTGATATTTCCTGTGGGTTTGTCATAAACAGCTCTTATTATTTTGAGATATGTTCCATCAATACCTAGTTTATTGAGTGTTTTTAGCATGAAGGAGTGTTGAATTTTGTTGAAGACCTTTTCTGTATCTGTTGAGATAATCATTTGGTTTTTGTCATTGGTTCTGTTTATGTGATGGATTACATTCATTGATTTGCATATGTTGAACCAGCCTTGCATCTCAGGGATGAAGCTGACTTGATCATGGTGGGTAAGCTTTTTAATGTACTGCTGGATTCAGTTTGCCAGTGTTTTATTGGAGATTTTCACATAGATGTTCATCAGAGATATTGGCCTGAAATTTTCATGTTTTCGTTGTGTCTCTGGCAGGGTTTGTTTTCAGAATGATGCTGGCCTCAAAATATGAGTTAGGGAGGAGTCCCTCTTTTTCTACTGTTTGGAATAGTTTCAGAAGGAATGATACCAGCTCCTCTTTGTACCTCTGGTAGAGTTTGACTGTGAGTCCCTCTGGTCCTGGGCTTTTTTTGGTTGGTAGGGTATTAATTACTGCCTCAATTTCAGAACTTGTTGTTGGTCTATTCAGGGATTCAACTTCTTCCTGGTTTAGTCTTGGTAGGGCGAATGTGTCTAGGAATTTATCCATTTCTTCTAGATTTTTTAGTTTATTTGGGTGGAGGGGTTTGTAGTATTCTCTGATGGTAGTTTGCATTTCTGTGGGATTAGTGGTGATCTCCCCTTTATCACTTTTTATTGTATCTATTTGATTCTTCTCTATTTTCTTCTTTATTTGCCTGGCTAGCCATCTATCTATTTTGTTAATCTTTTCAAAAAACCATCTCCTGGATTCATTGATTTTTTCTGAAGGGTTTTTCATATCTCCTTCAGTTCTGTTCTGATCTTAGTTATTTCTTGTCTTCTGCTAGCTTTTGAAATAGTTTGCTCTTGTTTCTCTAATTCTTTTAATTGTGACCTTAGCATGTTGGTTTTAGATGTTTCCTACTTTCTCCTGTGGGCATTTAATATTATAAAAGTCCCTCTAAGCAGTGCTTTAGCTGTGTCCCAGAGAGTATGGTACATTGCGTCTTTGTTCTTGTTGGTTTCAAATAACTTATTTATTTCTGCCGTAATCTCATTATTTTCCCATGAGTCATTCAGAAGCAGGTTGTTCAGTTTCCAAGTAGTTGTGTGGTTTGGAGTGAGTTTCTTAATCCCGAGTTCTAATTTGATTTCACTGTGGTCTGAGAGACTGTTTGTTATGGTTTTCATTCTTTTGTATTTGCTGATGAGTGTTTTACTTCTAGTTATATCGTTGATTTTAGAAAAAGTGCTATGTGGTGCTGAGGAGACTATATATTCTGTTGATTTGGGGTGGAGAGTTCTGTAGATATCTATTAGGTCTTCCAGGTCAAGAGGTGAGTTCAAGTCCTGAATATCCTTGTTAATTTTCTATCTCGGTGATCTGTCTAATATATACAGTGGAGTGTTAAAGTCTCCCACTATTAATTGTGTGGGAGTCTAAGTCTCTTTGTAGGTCTCTAAGAACTTGCTTTATGAATCTGGGTGCTCCTGTATTGGGTGCATATATATTTAAGATAGTTAGCTCTTCCTGTTGCATGATTCCTTTACTATTATGTAATGGCCTTCTTTGTCTGTTTTGATCTTTGTTGGTTTAAAGTCTGTTTTATCAGAGACTAGGATTGCAACCCTTGTTTTTTGTTGTTGTTGTTGTTGTTTTTGCTTTCCATTAGTTTGGTTAATATCCCTCCATCCCTTTATTTTGAGCCTATGTGTGTCTTTGCACACAAGATGGATCTCTTGAATACAGCACACTGATGGGTCTTGACTCTATCCAATTGCCAGTGTGTGCCTTTTTATTGGGGCATTTAGCCCATTTACCATTAGCCATTTACATTTAAGGTTAATATTGTTATGTGTGATTTTGATTCTGTCATTATGATGCTAGCTGGTTATTTTGCCCATTAATTGATGCAGCTTCTTCATAGTGTTGATGGTCTTTACATTTTGGGTTGTTTTTGCAGTGGCTGATACCAGTTGTTCCTTTCCATATTCAGTGCTTCTTTCAGAAGCTCTTGTAAAGGCATGCTTGGTGGTGACAAAATTCCTCAGCATTTGCTTGTCTGTAAAGGATTTTATTTCTCCTTCACTTTTGAAGCTTAGTTTGGCTGCATATGAAATTCTGGGTTGAAAATTTGTATCTTTAAGAATGTTGAATATTGGCCCCACTCTCTTCTGGCTTATAGGGTTTCTGTTGAGAGATCTGCTGTTAGTCTGATGGGCTTCCCTCTGTGGGTAACCTGACCCGTCTCTCCGGCTGCGCTTAACATTTATTCCTTCATTTCAACCTTGGTGAATCTGACAATTATGTGTCTTGGGGTTGCTCTTCTCAAGGAGTATCTTTGTGGTGGTCTCTGTATTTCCTGAATTTGAATGTTAGCCTGCCTTGCTAGACTGGGAAAGTTCTCCTGAATAATATCCTGAAGAATGTTTTCCAACTTGATTCCATTCTCCCCATCACTTTCAGGTTCACCTATCAAAAGTAGATTTGGTCTTTTCATATAGTACCATATTTCTTGGACGTTTTGTTCATTCCTTTTCTGTTTTTTTCTTCTAATCTTGTCTTCATGCTTTATTTCATTATGTTGATCTTCATTCCCTGATATCCTGTCTTCTGCTTGATCAGTTTGGCTATTGATGAAGTTCTTGTGCTGTGTTTTTTGGCTCCATCAGGTCATTTGTGTTCTTCTCAAAACTGGTTATTCTAGTTAGCAATTCCTCTAACCTTTTATCAAGGTTCTTGGCTTCTTTGCATTAGGTTACAGTATGCTCCATTAGCTTTGAGGAATTTGTTATTACCCATCTTCTGAAGCCTACTTCTCTCAATTCGTCAAACCCATTCTCCATTCGGTATTGTTCCCTTGCTGGTGATGAGTTGTGATCCTTTGAAGGAGAAGAGCCATTCTGGTTTAGGGAATTTTCAGCCTTATTGAACTGGTTTTTCCTCATTTTTGTGGATTTATCTACCTTTGGTGTTTGCTGTTGGTGACCTTTGGATGGAGTGTTTACATGATCATCCTCTTTGTTGATGTTGATGCTATTGCTTTCCGTTTGTTAGTTTTACTTCTAACAGTCAGGCCCCTCTTCTGCAGGTCTGCTGGAGTTTTCTGGGAGTTCACTCCAGACCCTGTTTGCATGGTTATCACCAGCAGAGGCTGCAGAACAGCAAAGATTGCTGCCTCGTGCTACTTCTGGAAGCTTCATCCCAGAGGGGCACCTGCCAGATGCTAGCCAGAGCTCTCCTGTATGAAGTGTCTGTCGACCCCTGCTGGGAGTTATCTCTCCATCACGAGGCATGGGGGTCAGGGACCCACTTGTGGAGTCAGTCTCTCCCTTAGCAGGAGATCTGCTGCTGTCTTCAGAGCTGGCAGGCAGGAATGTTTAACTCTGCTGAAGCTGTGCCCACAACTGCCCCTTCCCCCAGGTACTGTCCCCAGGAGATGGGAGTTTTATCTATAAGCCCCTGACCAGGGCTGCTGGCTTTCTTTCAGAGATGCCCTGCCCAGAGAGGAGGAATCTAGAGAGGCAGTCTGGCTTCAGTGGCTTTGCAGTCCTGCGGTGGGCTCCACCCAGACTGAACTTCCCCGCAGCTTTGTTTACACTGTGTGGAGAAAACTGCCTACTCAAGCCTCGTTAATGGCAGACGCCCCTCCCCCCACCAAGCTTGAGTGTCCCAATTCCACTTCAGACTGCTATGCTGGCAGTGAGAATTTCAAGCCAGTGGATCTTAGCTTGCTGGGCTCCACGGGGGTGGGATCTGCCAAGCAAGACCACTTGGCTCCCTAGCTTTAGCCCCCTTTCCAGGGGAGTGAATGGTTCTGTCTTGCTGACATTCCCAGGCACCACTGTGGTATGAAAAAAACTCCTGCAACTAGCTCAGTGTCTGCCCAAATGGCCACTCAGTTTTGTGCTTGAAATCCAGGCCCTTGTGGTGTAGGCACCCAAGGGGATCTCCTGGCCTGTGGATTGTGAAGACCATGGGAAAAGCGTAGTATCTGGGCTGGAGTGCACCACCCCTCATGGCATGGTCCCTCATGGCTTCCCTTGGCTAGGGGAGGGAGTTCCCCAACCCCTTGCACTTCCCAGGTGAGACAATGCTCCACCTTGCTTCTGCTTGCCCTCCATGGGCTGCACCCACTGTCTAACCAGTCCCAGTGAGATGAACTGAGTATCTCAGTTGGAAATGCAGAAATCACCCACTTTCTGCGTTGGTCTTGCTGGGAGCTGCAGACAGGAGCTGTTCCTATTCGGCCATCTTGCCTGGGAATCTGTAATTATATTGTATTGTATATTCTTCCTAGGTTGGAGGGGTGTGTGTGTGTGTGTGTGTGTGTGTGTGAGAGAGAGAGAGAGAGAGAGAGAGAAACAGAAACAGAGACAAGGAGACAGAGACAGTGAAACAGAAACAGAGACATCTTCCAGGTTCTGCTTATTAAGCAATATCCCATGAAGTCACTGAAAAGTGTTATATTCTCCTAATACCTAGTGTTTGCAAATCTGGCAGTTGTCACTGATAATTTAAACAAGATTGGGTGACTTATTCATGTACATACACATCCACAATCAAACTTTAACAGTCAAGTGTACCCTTTTCTAAATAATCACATTTGTAAAATGTGCCATATGGCCCATTTCTTTAAACAATAAATGGTAAATTATTATTTTAGGGAATGAAAGCTAAAAGAAATAATACGTCTAATACAATGAGTCATTTTCTCTATACAACACAATGTTAGCATCGAAAAGGACCTCAGTGATTCCATTTGCCCCGTTTTCAGATGAGGAGATTGAGGCTGGTAGTTACAGTGGTTTTGCTTCATGTCCCATCCCATCGGGGCTGCTATGCAAGCTCTCAGTCTAGTCTTCTTTCGTCTACACTTGGTGGCCATCAGCCTTAACAAGTCCTGACTAGACCGGGGCTTTGTTGTTGACTACAATTCAATGCCTTTTTTGCCTGTGCTTGTTCTGACCCTGCTAATCAAGGCTGCAGGGCAGCTGCAGAAAGACACCTGCTATTGGCTTACCCGCTCTTCGCCTTCCCTCTGCTTGGGTGTGAGCATCAGAAAGCCACCTTCCAGTGGATCTTTGTCTTGCTTTTGTCTTGTCTTTGCTTTTTATTCGTCTTTGCTTTTGTCTTCTCAGGACGAATAAGAAATCCTAGACCTCAGATCACTGTTCTTTGCTTCCCAAAAGACAGAACAGCTCAGTCCTGGCTGCCACCTTCTTTCTTTCCTCTTGGTTTAAATGTAATCCCACATGCCCTAGACAAGCCTCCTGATTATTTTTCATCAAACATGAAAATAGCTTACTTTTAACTGCTGGGTGTCAGTGTCTTCTAAAAATTTTGTTCCTAAGGAAGTGATTTTCCAAATCAGTGCTTAAAGTCACTTTTTAACTGCCTCACATAGTTTCATTTCTTTGACAACTCTTTTTAAAGGGGATTGCTCTCTTCTCCTTCTGGTTTCTCAAATCTACTTTTAACCTCAAATAGCAGTCATGCAATGTAGTTTTATAAGATAATATACTAGGACCATCTATCCGATATGAAACCAAGCATAATCATTGCAATTATTTCTAATGAGTTCAGATAATGACAATGCAAATAAGAATATGACATATGTAAATGTTGATTAGCTTTCTGGTTCCTTCATCGAAACTTGCGTTGTGTTGCACAGCCTTTTCTTTGCATTGTCCAGGGGTTTTGTTATTACAAACCATAATATTTAACCAATTTCTTCTACTAATACCTTTTAATATTTATGTTATGTTATAGCTTTTTATTTTTGACATGTATCTAAACCAGAAAAAAAATTCCCTGTACATGATATTCTTAGGCAAAATATAATATCTGGAGTACCAAGTGAAATAACAGTGGAGAACAGAATGTTGGACAATTTGTGTGGCATGCTTAGCTTAATTTGTTTCTATGGCACAAGCGAAGCTCATTAATTCCATTTATTATTTTAAACCACTTGTTTAATGTTATGGATTTTAAAAATCAGTTGGTGTTAGAATTTTTAATAACAAAGAGAAAAGCCATTGATTATGGAACTCAAATTATCTAAGGTTTACCCAGAAGACAAAATCACTTGGCCCTCTGTAAAGTTCTCTTTGTGTTCCTAGGCCCGCAAAGTCTTTAGTCTGAAGTCTCAGAGCTTAAATTGCATTGGCCCTGTTAATCTTTGTCAAAAAGGAAGTTTGGGCAGCAGTTTCAGGGTAGGGTTGAGAAGATAATTCCTGGTCCTGTTTTATTCTTTCCTCATTTGTTCAGTGCTCATGGCCATCTACAACATTCCTTAATTCTATTCTGCCTAACCCTCTTATTTCCACATCTATAAGTATAGTGCTACATAATAATTACAACCTTTAAGAAAATGGAGAGTTTTCATTAAAGGGCCCCTGCAAATCTACAATGCTAGATGACAGATGCTACTAGAAGGCCAGAGTATTAATAGCACCCATGATAACTGTAGTAAGAATATGTCTCATTTTCTTTTAAAGACATAGATATTCTATTTTAATCCTGTAAAACTCAAAGAAAATTTGGGTGTTAACACTTTGAAATACTTCTACCTCCTTAGGGGGAAATCCATACTGAAAGGAGTTAATATCCACATCAGTTCCTAAAGCAAAATGCCTGACACAGACTAACAAAGCTCTTTCTCATCCTGTGGTAGGAACTTAGGGGTGATAACTCACACTGAGAACTTCTGATCTGAAAACACTAAGGAATTTGTGCCATTGGAGGTAGAAAAAAAAGACAAAAATGGTCTTCTCGGGTGAGCTTAACTTTCAAATTTTTCTGAGACTTCCTAAATGTGACAAAAACTCTGCTGTGTGGCAACCTCATGTATCCACAACAGAACTAAGAACCAAAAAACAAATAGATCTCTATCCCAATAGATTTTATAAAATCCATACTCTCAAACTCCTGAGTTTTATTTATAGAAAAGCTCTTTAACCCTTTGTTTAAATCCTATCTACTCTTAATGATACACAGTTCAAATTATCTAAATGAAATAATCTTCAAGCACATTACAGATTAGAAACAGAAAATGAGAAAGGTATAGTAGATATTATGTAAATAAGCAGAAAGAGTGGCAATAATTAAACACACTATCTCTACCTAAAGGAACAGAGATAGAAAACTCATATAAAAATGTAAACTACAGTTTTATGGGAATAGTTAAGGTAAGAGTCTGCAGGCAGTACTGTATTGCTTTACAAAACAGCATTTCATTTATGTTATGATGATTTCAGATTATCAATTTAAAAATTCATTTGTATGAATTAAGAACAGGTACCATTTCCTCCAGGTACTTTCCCTTCATCTATCCTGAAATTATTAATTATTGACTTTTATTTAAATAAGATATCTTATTTTCATCTACTGGAAAACTTTTTCTGATAACCATATATATCTCCAATGTCTATAATTTGAATGGAGAGCCCTTTCAATGTGGCATTTCTGTTTCTTCCATAACCTCACAACGATATGTGGTGGCCCCGCAGTCATCATGGCCTTGTTAATAATTAGGTTGGTATAAACTATATTTTAGAAAGAGCCTTCCAAATTCCTCTCCTTCCAAAATGGCTGAAAGGGCAAAGTGTCAGTAATTCTGCAGACATGCTCTGTGCATGTTCTGAATAAAAGCCATGGTATAGTGAGATGCTATCTCTGGGGAAAAAAAAAAAAAAAGAATAGATTTTCAAGATTGTGGGCACTGACATGAGTTCTCTAAAATTTTCCCCTTTGATAAATTTTCCTTTACCTAGCTGTTGCCAAACTGTCTCTTCTAGAAGAATGCCCTGGTTTTTTTCCGGTTCCAAAGTTACCAAAATCCCAGGATCATTTCACACAAAAGAGAAGCATTTATAGCAAGCATGGGTGTGGCATGTTTTCCCTGTGGGAAGTTGTCATCCTCCACAAGATCTTGCCCACGCTCAAAACAAACTTGCTTCCCATCACATTCTTGGTCTGTCAGCACTCTGTAAAAGGAAATCTCATCTCCTCTCTGTTGATAGTAGAGCTTATATCAAACTGGGACGTGTTTCTTCTTCATTCATGGACAAGTCTGATTTTCTCTCTGGTGTGTAAAATTGACAATACCCACAAGATACTACTGACTTGGAAGTTTCACTGCAGGTTGCCATCATACCAGCATTTGGCAAACTAGCTCCCTAGGTGAGACAGCATTAGATGACCTCCTTCGAGCTACACTACTTGCCAATATCCACTGGGGGACAATTTATGATCGCTGCTTCCTTCTTTGAAAACACCCCTGCTGAGTACCTACTGTATGTGAGTCACTGTGCAGGCACTAGAAATATAAAGCAGAAAAAAAAAAAAGCAGATTCTACCCACAGGGAGCTCCTAGTCCAGTGGTGAAGAGGTGTATATAACCCTCAAGGCCCTGAGAAACTCCCCAATAGTGCTCTGCACAAGCCAGGCTCTGATAGGAGGTGCCAGTGCTTTTCCAGATTCAGAGCCCCAGCAATCCCAGGATGACAGAAAGCCCATTTGCAACCCTCTTCTGTCTCCCCAAGCATTCAACAAACACTTAGTGAGCATCTGTCTTGTGCAAAAAGCTTGGAGAGTGATAAAAACAAATCAAATTCACATGTTTAATTTACGGCATTTAGGAGATAAATCCTAGTGTGGATTTCACATGGTCAATGATTTGCTTTCCTTGAGTTTGCCCTCTGCAACCAATACCTTTGGTGCTATGTCCCAGAAGTCCTCCTAGACCGCCCCATTCATCTGAGTAGTTCAGGCTCTGGATGAAGGAACAAATGGACAAAATAAGCCCCCTCTTGTTCAGGACTTGACTAACATTTCAGAACTGCGGTCACCCATTTTAAACAAACCAAAGCACATCTGACAGATCTCTGAATTTGCATTAAAAAGAGCACATCTACAGCTCCTAACAATCAAAAATGACTGTGAACACTGCTTGCTTCAGTGATGCCAACAGACATTTTCTTGTTACATGTGTGGTGATCTGAGAGAGGTGACATTGGACCCAGTTTGACTGGTTAGTGTTTAAATAAAACTTAACAGAACAGGCAACTAAAGGAACTCAGTAAAAGACCAAAAGCAATGCTCAAAGGGAGTGTCTGCGTAACCATGATGTAATTGCAGATTGACATATATCTGGGTTTTTCATTATTGTTTTTAAAAACTAGATATTATTGCTTTATTATTATGTTGATGATGATTATTGAAAGCACGAGAGCAATGTTTAAATGGTGAGAATGACTCTAAGCCTCTTTTTGTTGCTGTGACTGACAGAACTAAAGTGGTTTGCTCTCACATTCACAATACCAACTCTGCCATCTTATGGAAAATACTGGAAGTACCTAGAGCATTTCATTCTATTTCAAAGGCACAGGTTGCTGGTAAGAGGGACAGAAAGACAAGAACATTGTACCTTCTATTTCTACTACGTATTTTTAATCTTTAACATTTTTACCAGCAGAAATCATTTTAAAAAAAACAACTCTCAATCTTCAAATAATTCTTAGATTGCTTGCCAACAAAGATGTCTCTCGATCTTGACACTGGAATTCAATGTAAAAATCTTCAATGATATTTTGTACTGATATGAATTTCTACTGTCCCATAACACTGTGTAGTGACTTCACTGTATATTAACTTCTTTTCTACAGATGTTTGAGCTACGAGATGAATTAATTGAAAAAGTCAAAGCCTATCAGGAGCTATCCTATATGATGTTGGTAGCTTGTGAAAAAATAAATGTCTTTTTTCTTATACAAACTGATAACAAGACTTGCTTTCACAATTACTTTTTACATTTTTGTGCATATAATACCTGTATATTATAATCATATTTGAAAGTGACCAGAAAGTGTTATTTAATAGAAACTACATACATTTTTTATGTCTCTCTGGACCCTTTGATTCTAAGTAAATTTACAGTAAGTTAGCAGTAATAGACTATTCTTTTCAACTATGAATAAAAATGTACATTGAAGTACAAGATGACTACTGTTTTCAATACATTTTCCTCACTGTATTATATATTTATTGTAGTAAACTTGGAAACCACATGCATTTTGAATGCTCCTGAATTCTTCAGATTTTGGAGGATTACCCACCTATTTCATACACAAATAAAAGTCTTAAGCTACATGACTATAGGAGACCAGCCTATCCCCTAAAAATTTCTGAGCAACGCTGGAGAGGATTTAAATGTTCTGCAAGTGCACCCAGGAGATGCCACTGCCCACTGCAGACAGCTGCTCTGGGCTTCCCCACCAATGCCCCAACTCCAATTACTTCTCACCCCTGCCGCTCACTCCACACTGCCTCTTCCCAAAACAGGTACTCGGCCTCTCTTTTGATTCAGCAACCAAAGTTGGAACAAACCTTTGTAACTAACAAATGTTACTAAAGATTTGTGGTAAATATACTCCAGAAAAGGAAAGCTTAAAGTAGGTCTCAGGTACCAATGGGTCCAGAGACACTCTGAACCCACCTTCAGAGGCTGGTCTCCACCAGACTCTCTCTTCTTGTTCCCCTGCCTCTATCTTGTTGCTCCCAAGGACATCTGCCCACTTTTGACTTGTTCATTGCCTCTGGGTCGGGTCACCAAAACATCCTCCACCACAGCCTAGCCAGGGAGTAAAATCCCCTTAGCATGAGAATACTGTAATCTCCACAAAGATTATTTAAAATAACACTGTATTCTTTACATTATTTGACAGAACATTTAACATCTGACCTGAGTCATCTGCAATGGGATTCCATCCCAAGATCAGACTTTCCCAAAAACAATGAATGAATTTGTCTTGAACCAACTGCTAGTACCTCACAGTGCATTCATCACACACACAAAAAAAGGGGGAGGGTGTTAAATTTTATGGGAACTTTCTGTATTGCTTTTGCAATTTTTCGTAGTTCTGCAACTTTATTTAAAAGGAAGCAGGGAGGCTTGTTTTAGTGACATATTCCAGATTCTACTCTTAGAGATGAAAGCACAACAACATAAAAATTCATACATTTTTTTCCATTTCCATTTATCAAAGTCAAAATATAGTCTAGTCTCAGAGTGTCTATCTACTTACAAGCCAAATTTTAAGAAGAAAAGTTTACATTGCTAATATGACTGCCTTTTCCCTTGGATGAGCATTTGAATTCCTATGCCTCGTTGGACAAATGGAAATCATATCGTGTCCGGAATTGGTGGGTTCTCGATCTCGCTGACTTCAAGAATGAAGCCGTAGACCCTCGCAGTGAGTGTTACTGTTCTTAAAGATGGTGTGTCTGGAGTTTGTTCCTTCTGATGTTTGGAGGTGTCCGGAGTTTCCACCTGCTGGTGGGTTCATGGTCTCGCTGACTTCAGGAGTGAAGCTGCAGACCTTCGAGGGTGAGTGTTACAGTTCTTAAAGGCGACATGTCTGGAGTTGTTCGTTCCTCCCGGTGGGTTCGTGGGCTCACTGGCTTCAGGAGTGAAGCTGCAGACCTTCGCGGTGAGTGTTACGGTTCATAAAGGTGGCGCGTCCGGAGTAGTTCGTTCCTCCCATCTGCAGTTGTTCATCCCTCCCAGCGGGTTTGTGGTCTCGCTGGCTTCAAGAGTGAAGCTGCAGACCTTCGTGGTGAGTGTTAAGCTCATAAAGGTAGCAGAGATCCAAAGAGTGAGCAGCAGCAAGATTTATTGCAAAGACCAAAAGAACAAAGTTTCCATACTGTGGAAGGGGACCCAGCAAATTGTAGCTGCTAGCTCAGGTGGACCGCTTTTATTCCTTTATCTGGCCCCACTCACATCCTGCTGATTAGTCTATTTTACAGAGAGTTGATTGGTCCATTTTACAGAGAGTTGTTTGGTCCATTTTACAGAGAGCTTATTGGTCCGTTTTGACAGAGTGCTGATAGGTGCATTTACAGTCCTTTAGCTAAGACAGAAAAGTTGTCCAAGTCCCCACCAGATTAGCTATACACAGAGTGCTGATTGGTGCATTTACAATCCTTTGGCTAGACAGAAAAGTTCTCCAAGTCCCCACCCATCCCAGAAGCCCAGCTGATTTCACCTGTCACTGGCAGGCCTGGCGGGACTTTGCGGCACCTAGCCCAGGCAGTCTGGCAGCCCAGAGGGAGCTCGTCCCAGACAATCAAGAGGAAAAGAGGGGAAGCGAGAGAGAGACGGAGACCTGCTATCGTGGCTAATGATACCGTGAGGAGGGAATGGCGGTCCCGCACGGGATTCAGCCTCCAATCAAGCCCAGCAGTTTCCAGCCAGCTGCGCCAAGTGTGGGGCTTGCCAAGCCCCCGCTCACCTGGAACAGTCACCGGCCGGTGAGTGCAATGCAGCCCCGCCTCCCACCTGCGCCTCTCTCTTCACACTTCCCTGCAAGCAGAGAGAGCCGGCTCTGACCTTGGCCAGCCCCAGAGAGGGGCCGTCATAGCCCAACAGCAGACTGAAGGGCTGGAGCACGGCCCGAGTGGTGCGAAGAGCAAGAGAGGGCTGCTAGCACGCTGTCACCTCTCAATATTGTACGGCAGATACATTTCATAGCAAAAACTTAACTTAAGCGTACCCTAAGAATGACCCTAAGGCTTAAGAAGAATGTGTGTTTGGAGACCTGTGCTAAAGAATCCAGCAGTGGCCAATGCAGAGATTAGTCTCTTATGTATGAGGAACATCTGAGCCCCTAGTCCATCCTGTGGAAGGCAGTCCATGCAGGAGATTGAGGCCCTTTGTTTTGGGTTAAATGAAGGTTGCCAAGTGGAGGTTGCTAGCAGAAGGGTGATAAGTGAAAATGTCATATAAACTGCATGCTTTTTACAACTGGTTGCAGTCCTCTTCTCCAGCCTACTATCACTGGA
Organism: Papio anubis; assembly: GCF_008728515.1. Taxonomy (NCBI): domain Eukaryota; kingdom Metazoa; phylum Chordata; class Mammalia; order Primates; family Cercopithecidae; genus Papio; species Papio anubis. The sequence continues at coordinate 58,735,017 of NC_044983.1, forward strand.
CTGCCCCATATGTAAGTCCCCTCAATAAACTCTGTGTCTTATTCACTGGCTTCAGGTCTCTTATTCAGCCTCTCAAACATGGTGCCCTCCCTACCGAAGTGAATGACATCAGGCTTGACACATATTAGATGTTCCTATAATCTAATCATAAGTATGATTTAAACTACAGACTAGTATATATTATTTTTCTTCTCTTTCATGTTTTGCCTGTGTCAAAATAAGTTAATCATCTCTTTGCTCCTCCTCTGCAATCCCACTACCACTACATTTATTATGGCACTCTTTGTTAGTCTCTTCATGAAGCTTAGACCCTCCCCCATCCCCCAAAACTCTGCTTTTCAGTATTATATTTCTAAAGTAAGAAATGTGAGCCTTGTTTTATCACCCTGCTTAAAATCTTGAAATAGAAGAAAGACTCAGATCCAAATTTCTCATCTTGATATATAAACTCATCCATTATCTGACTCAACAAAGATTATCAGCCTTGTCTATTACACACAATGTATTTCTTTCTTGCTCTTGTCCAAACATTGCCCTTGTTTTTCATGCTTATATGATTTGGGAGCTCTTCATGTATAATGCTTATATCATCTTGAATGCTAGATATATTTCACATTTTTTAAGACCAAAGTTCAATTACATCCTACTAAAAGTGGACTCAATATATAATTATTGACTGGGTGTGGTAGTTCATGCCTGTAATCCCAGCTCTTTGGGAGGCCGAGGTGGCTGAATCACTTGAGTTCAGGAGTTTAAGATTAGCCTGGCTAACATGACAAAACCCCATCTCTACTAAAAATACAAAAAAAAAAAAAAATCAGCTGGGTGTGGTGGTGCATACCTGCACTTCTACTTGGGAAGCTGAGGCATGAGAATCACTTGATTCTTGGGAGAATCACAGCTACTTGGGAGGCTGAGACATGAGAATCACTTGAATTCAGGAGGTGAAGTATATTAGGCTGTTTTTACACTGCTAATAAAGACATACCTGAGACTGGGTAATTTATAAAAAATAAGAGGTTTAACAGACTCACTCAAGGTTCCACATGACTGAGGAGGCCTCACAATTATGACAGAAGGCAAAGGAGGAGCAAAGTCACGTCTTACATAGCAGCCGGGAAGAGAGCATGTCCAGGAGAACTCCCCCTTATGAAACCATCAGATATCATGAGACTTATTCACTATCAGGAGCACAGCACATGAAAGACCTGCCCCCATGATTCAATAACCTCCCACTGGGTCCTTCCTATAACATGTGGGAATTATGAGAGCTACAATTCAAGATGAGACTTGGGTGGGCGACACAACCAAATCATATCATTCCGCCCTGGCCCCTCCAAAATCTCATGTCCTCACATTTCAAAACACAGTCATGCCTTCCCAACAGTCCCCCAAAGTCTTAACTCATTCCAGCATTAACACAAAATCCCAACTCCAAAGTCTCATATGAGACAACTCAAGTCCCTTCCACCTATGAACCTGTAAAAATCAAAAGCAAGTTAGTTACTTTCTAGATACAATGGGAGTACAGGCATTGGGTAAATACTCCTGTTCCAAATTGGAGAAATTGGCAAAAACCAAAGGGCTATAGGCCCTCTGCAAGTCTAGAATCCAATGGGGCAGTCATTAAACCTTAAATTTCCAAAATGATCTCCTTTGACTAACCATGTTTCACGTCCCGGTCATATTGATGCAAGAAGTGGGCTCCCACAGCCTTGGGCAGCTCCACTTCTGTGGCTTTGCAGGGTACAACCTCCGTCCTGGCTGCTTTCATAGGCTGGCAATGAGTGTCTGTGGCTTTTCCAGATGCACCGTGCAATCTGTCAGTGGGTCTGCCATTCTGGGGTCTGGAGGATGGTGGCCCTCTTCTCGCAGATCCACTAGGCAGTGCCTCAGTGGGGACCCTGTGTGGGGGCTGCAACCCCACATTTTTCTTCTCCTCTGCCCTAGCAGAGAGTCTCCATGAGGGCTCCGCCCCTGCAGCACACTTCTGCCTGGACATCCAGGTGTTTCCATACCTGGACATCCAGGTGTTTCAGAGGATCTCTGAAAGCTAGATGGAGGTTCCCAAACCTCAGTTCTTGACTTCTATGCACCCACAGGCTCAATACCATGTGGAAGCTGCCAAGGCCTGGGACTTGCACCCTCTGAAGCCACAGCCTGAGCTGTACCCTAGCCCCTTTTAGCCAAGGCTGGAGCTGCTGGTAGGCAAGGTGCCAAGTCCCTTGGCTGCACACAGCAGGGGGGCCTAGGGCCCAGCCCAGGAAACCGTTTGTTCCTCCTAGGCCTCTGGGCCTGTGATGGCAGGGGCTGCTATGAAGATCTCTGACATGCCCTGGAGGCATCTTCCTCATTGTCTTGGTGATTAACATTTCAGCTCCTCGGTACTTATGCAAATTTCTGCAGACAGCTTCAATTTCTTCCCAGAAAATGGAGTTTTCTTTTCTATCACATCATTGGGAAGCAAATTTTCCAAACTTTTATGTTCTGCTTCCTCTTGAATGCTTCATTGCTTAGAAATTTCTTCCTCTAGATTCGCTAAATCATCTCTTTCAAGTTCAATGTTCCACAGATCTCTAGGGCTGGGGCAAAATGCCACCAGTCTCTTTACTGGAGTAAAGAATGACCTTTATTCCAGTTCCCAAGTTCCTCATCTCCATCTGAGACCGCTTCAGCCTGGATTTTATCATCCATAGCACTATCAGCATTTTGGTCAAAGACATTCAACAAATCTCTAGGAAGTTCCAAACTTTCCCACATCTTCCTTTCTTCTTCTGAGTCTTCCAAACTGTTCCAACCTCTGCCTGTTACCCAGTTCCAAAGTAACTTCCACATTTTTGGGTATCTTTACAGCAGTGCCCCACTACCTGGTACCAATTTACTGTTTTAGTCTGTTCTCACTCTACTAACAAAGACATACCTGAGAGTGGGTAATTTATAAAGAATACCAGGTTTAATGGACTCACAGTTCCATATGGCTGGGGAGACATCATAATAATGACAGAAGGCAAAGGAGCAAAGTCATGTCTTACATGGTGGCAGGAAAGAGAGCATGTGTAGGGGAACTACCCCTTACAAAGTCATCAGATCTCATGAGACTTATTCACTATCACAAGATCAGCACACAAAAGACCCACTCCCATGATTCTATAACCTCCTACCAGGCCCCTCCCAAAACATGTGGGAATTATGGGAGCTACAATCTAAGATGATATTTGGGTGGGGACACAGCCAAGCCATATCACAGAGCTTGCAATGAGCTGAGATCATGCCACTGCACTCCAACAGAGGGAGACTCTGTCTCAAAAAAAAATATTTTTTAATAAAAAGAAAAATATATACATATATAATTATTGAACATTTATTGTGTGGAAGATGTTGGTTCTACTCGGCAGAATTGGTCTTTCTACACCCTAAGAAATTTAGTATTACTTCCATTATTAGACATTGAACCCTAAATACACCTATGACATCATGAATTCTCTGAGTGCTTTGTAAATAGGAATCAAATTAGCTTTTCTGGCAATCACATTACCTTGTTCATTCTCATCAAATAGTTCTAACCTGGAGCCATAAGGTTATCATTCCCCCCAACACACACAAAGGTAACTGTTAAGTAAAAATTCCCCATTTGTGTCTGCTCAATGAATGTTTAGACTTGATTTCAGGCACTTATATTGACTTTTATTAAACTTAATTTTGTTTGATTCAGCAAGTCATTTTAATTGGATAAGATCAATTTAAATGTTGATATTTTAAAAATAAACTTATTTGTTATTCTCAGATTCATTTGATCTGCAAGTATGCAAACATCTTTTTATCCAGATGCTGCAAATCATTGAACAGAGCAAGAGTTAGTAAGATATTATCACCAAATTGTCACATCGGTCAGGCCTCATGTGCTTCCTAAGAACTGAGGTGATGCATTACTTTAGATAGAGTGTCATCCTAAACCCCAGATTCAACATCTTCCTAATCTTTCTAGTGCAGTCTAATATATAAATTTTATGAAAAACATAGGTTTTTTTAACCTGCAGTGCTCTTTGAGAATGTATATTGATTCCTAAAGATTGGCATTGGTTTTCATAAAATGTTATAAACTATTATCTTAGCATCTTACCAGGAATTTCCACTAAATTCACCAATTTATGATTTGTGAAATCTAATTCTTTTACTTTTTGAAAATTTTCATGTGAATTTCCCATTTTCAGTGTTGTAGCACCTCTCTCTTCCTCTAAGATCCTCCAAACTCACCAAAAGCCATGATCTTATTATACCAACAGTTTTATTTATTCAATCCTTCAACAAGTAGTTATTGAACTTCTATAATGTGCCAGGCTCTGGGCTTGGCACTGGAGCTTGCCTTATGCCAAACAGATACAATCGATCCATTCAAAGTGTCCTAATTACACATTGAGGGACCAACTATATCTTTTCTCATTGTAAACTTGGAGCAAAAGCAAATTCATTAAAATAAATTTACATTATAGTACCACAAAAAAAAATGAACAGAACCAGAAAGCATTTTTTACAAAAATTAACAGAACAGCATCCTAGAGGGGAAAAGGATGTGAGATCATGGTGCCCTACCTTCAATAGGGTGGCCAGAAAACACCTCTCTGAAGAAGCAGCATCTGACCTGAGACCTGAAGAACAAGGAGTCAGTGATGCAGAGAACCTTAGGAGATGGCTTCCAATCTGAGAAAACAGTAAGCACAAAGGCCACGAGATGGGAAAGAGGTGAACAATATTCAGGAAACTGAGAGGAGCCCTCTGTGGTTGAGCCCAGTAAGTTGAGGAGAGAGGCTTGAGACTGGACAGGTGGGAGGTAGGAGGTAGCTGCATTATTCAGAGCCTTGTAGGTCAAGGCAAGAAGGTGAGGTTTTATTCACTAGGAAACCATGAGAGGGTGTTAGGTTTTAATAGCAGTGGGAATGCCTAATCACCTCAATACTACCTCTTTAGTATAAAATACTAGGAACTGCATGTACCTTTAAAAACCAGAATTGTTGGCAAAGAATAAGGGTACTGCACTCTTCCTCTGCTTGAGCAGAAATTAAATTTAATGTCATTCCTCCCAGCTTTTGCCATCTTAATCCTTTGAGAATACAAAGATACTAATGTAGAGCAAAATATGTGCTTGTTCAGCTCACTGACACATAATAACCTGACATTAGTCAATATGTTGGAAAAGGAAATTTAATCACAAAAGACATTTTTGCTTCCAGATTATGTAGAAGTGACTTCATTAAGTTTGCTTTCAGAGTGTTTTACTGAAAAGCTGATGTCTCTTTAAATGATTACATTAAAGAGCTCTAATGAAGACTTACATGAGCTGAAATATCAGCACTAATGGTGCTTGATTCTGTCTTAGTCATTTTGGTGATGAAAAATAAAAGAAGACTGGATATCTCCAGTTAATGCAATCCTTTTAGAGCTCTTTAATTGAACATGTCTTTAAGGGACAAAGTGTCCTGGGGAATAAAAAACAGTTCAAGCAATTTCCTTGAGTTGCAGGCATTGGTACAGAGCAAATATGTTCAGAAAAAAGAGGAGTCAGTAGCCGGAGTTGAGGTGTCACTGAGACCCCTGAGCCCATACCTAGCGTTATTCTCCTCACCACTCCCCTTACTTCTCTTTTCTTCTTCTTCTTTTCTTTTTTTTTTCTTTTAGACAGAGTCTTGCTTTGTCATCCAGGCTGCAGTGCAGTAGCACGACCTCAGCACTCTACAACCTACATCTCCTGGGTTTAAGGGACCCCCCTACCTCCTGAGTAGCTGGGATTACAGGCATGCGCCACCACATTCAGCTAATTTTTGTATTTAGTAGAGATGGGCTTTTACCATGTTGGCCAGACTGGTCTCAAACTCCTGACCTCAAGTGATCCACCCACCTCAGCCTCCCAAAGTGCTGGGATTATAGGCATGAGCCACGGCTCCCAGCCACTTCTGTTTTCTTCTTTACCTTTCCTTCCTGTATCTCTGATCTCTCTGCATTTGTTATACTTGGGGATGCCCCTCTCTCTGTTACTTTAGTGCCAGTTCTACTATTCATTTACTCCATATTTTTGGATCAGTGAAACTTCCCAGAGTCTGAGTTCTCTTGCCTTTATATAAAGAGAGGCTGACACCTGTCCCATTGGGTTGCTGTGGAAAACAGACAACACAGGACATGACATATTGATAAGTCCCCTCCAAGTGTTAGTGTTCCCTCACCCTCATCCATCCCACCCTTTCAACTTTCCTTTTTCTCCCCTTCCCCTGCCCATGCCATAGGTCAAGTTTTTCATGTAGCCGTGATTCACTGTACCTGTGGCCCATGGGTTCCAAGGGCTGGAGGCCACCAGTATAGAGTTTATACACTCAAAAGTATATTCTAGCATGCAAATTCTAGGTAATTCTTTCTGAAAGAATTACCTAATCCCTTCTGCTAGTTAAAGGCAGAATTTTTTTTTTAGTTGGGGAAAGCTGCATAACAAAGTTGAATCCTATACTTGCCTTCGTGCATAAGAGCAATCTGTCAGCAGAGGCCAGTCCTAAAAGAAAACTAACATCTGGTTAATGAGGGCATAAAACTCAAGCTTTCTTGAGTAACTCTCCTCCAAGCAGATTCAGGGACCCAGTCTCATTGTGTGTTCTGGTTTTGTGAAAACCTAGGACCCTGAAGGTTTTGTTTGTTTTGTTTTGTTTTGTTTGCCTCCAGGTACAGAGGAAAAAAAGAGTGAAAATAGGAGTGATTGCATGGGGAATTTTTTAGAGGCCAGGCCTTGAAGTGGTTCACACTACCTCTTTCTGCCCACATTCCTCAGGCCAGAACATAATCATAGTATCCCACCAGACAGCAATGAAAGCAGAAAAACAGGATCTAGCTCTGGCCCAAAAAAGAAAAGGAAATAGAATATACTGAACACATAGCAAACTCTACCACACAACCTTTTATTACAAATAGTTTCATTTACTATTTTTTTCATTGTAATGTGTATTTGATGTATTAGGATTTTACCAACATTTAAGAAAATTGGAAAATTAGGAGAAAAAGAAAATGTACTCAAACTTTAAGTTTCCATAGAATAATCGTGACTGTCTTAATCTTCATCCTCTGTGCATGTTACCAAAATAATATGTCAACCAGGAGAGTAAATAATGCCACCACAACATTATTATCGAGGGGCACCATATGGCCCCCTTTCTCCTGGCACTAGAGAAATCTCTCACATGTCCAGTCTCTCTTTTTCAGCCTTCCGTAGCCCCTTTGTCTCTCCAGTCTTTTGGCTAACAAATCACTCTTGTCCTCGGCCTCTGGTATTTGTTCTGGTTGGGCCTGATGTTGGGGTTGGGAGGATGCAAATGACAAAAATACTGTGCTAAAAGAGTCTTGGTAACTATCTCTTCTTTGAGCTGCATTACCTAAGGCAGCCTATGTTACTTTGTGACTTAGAGAAATGAAAAAGAATGAGACAGATAAGGGGGTAGAAGTAACTACCTTTTCTCATTGAGATAATTTCTGCCTTGTAAAAGCAAGTTGAGAGCAAGGAAGAAAAACACAAATGAAAGAATCATGTCCCATAGCTTATAAACCATCTTATCTAACTTCAGGTCACTGATTTAATGCCCTTACATTATTCCAGAGCCTTTTATAAGCTCTTTAAATGCATTAATTACTTTGAGACGACTTTAAATTGGAATATTAGTAGTATAGATTTGTCACTATGTGTTAACATTAAAGATGCACATACCCTTTGACCCAGAAATTATTAGAAAGTTGTCCTGCAGATATACCCACATATGTGTAAAAAAGTCATTCACTGCTTTCATCGAAGCATTTTGATAGTAAGAAAATATTAGAAACAACCCCAATGCCTACCAGTGGAAAACTGCTTACATAAATTATGGTACTGCCATGCAATGGGTCATTATGCAGCTCTCAGAAAAGAATGAAGGAATCTGTGTGCTGGAGTATTTCCAAGATAGGGTAAGAGGAAAAGTCACATGCAGAAGTAGGTGCAGTATGCCACCATGTTCGTGAAAAGTGGGGAAGGGATTGTATGATGATTTTTCTAAGTGTAGAATGTCCCAGGAAGGATGTAAAAGAAATCAGTTGCACTGATCATCTCTGGGAAAAAGGATTGAGTGGCTGGGCACCATAGATCAAGGAAGGAGATGTTTTAGGCTTTCCTCATAAAACCTATTTGGAAAATTCAAGTTCATTCATTCATTCATTCATTAAATGTTATGGTCTTTAACCAGCAGTGTCAAAGGCTACTGAGAGTAGAGTTTCAGCTCCTCATTTAAACTGGAACATTCCAGGGAAGGAGCATCTCCTTGAAGGGAATTTGACTAAGGCATTAACTGAGAGAAGAGAAATGTAACCTACATTTCCTCCATCTCCATCTGGAAAGTCCTTTCAGGTGTCATCTTAGGAATATCTAGGTTTACCCTTTACAAGGAAGGTAGCATTTTATTTCATGGAAAATCAGACTCTGTTTTCTTATAGTTGTTTCAGCTTGGCTCAAGCTCAGCAAAGTAAATAGCAAAAATAGGTGAACCGTAAAATTAAACCTACATCATTGGGGTGTTAACTAAGGCCATTAAATTTGTCAATGGGATCTAAATATTGGAGTAGGACTTTGATGATACTGTGAAATTATACCTAAAGTAGACTAATCCAGAATAATAATATAGTAAACAGCATGATTGAAAAATTTGAAAAACTACTTAAGCTTTCCAATTGGTATTTACATTTGCACATTCCCATCCTTAATGACATAAAATGAAATAGCTCTACAGATGCTTAATGCACCAGGGCTCAGTGAATCTGGAGGAAAAGCAGATGGCTTATGTATATCTGAGAGCATTTTAATATTAAGCAAATAAACCACAATTAGATGGGCGTGGCAGAGGCATATCCTGTTGCATGCTTAATGGTGAGAAATGGATATTTCAGATGTCTGTCCTCTGTACTTTACAAGAGTTTATTCAAAATGGCTGCAGGGTAAGGGTTGGGGAATTAAGCAAGGCTAAGAAGCAAGACAGTAGGGGAATGAGAATCTTCACTGTGGTATAGATGAATGCTACAGTAGACGCTGTTCAGCTGGCTCCTGAGAGGGAATGGAGGACCTTTGTTCACACTGTTCTGTGTCTGTTGTGCTGAGCTGTGACTATGGTTGTTGCCAAACTAAAAACAAAGAAAAGCTAAACTGACCTATATCAGAAATGTCATAGAGATTTGTGGTAGAAGGAAGATGGAGGATATGGGAAACACAAGGGGGAAGACGGAAAGGTAGGTTGGGAGTTTACAGACGTAGGAAGAAAAAAAGGCTAGAGCAACATAAGAAACTTCAAGAGTGAACAATCAATTCAGAATTTATATGCATATCAAAACATCAAGTTGTTCACCGTAGATACATAAAATTTCTATTCAATTATACTTCCATAAAGCCAAAAATATTTAAAATATTAGAATAATTATAATAGTATTCAAAAGAGTGGTACCCAAATCAGCAGCATCAGTATCACCCGGGAGCTTGTTAGAAACGCAAATTCTCAAGCCTCACCTCAGACTGAATCAGAAACTCTTGGGTGGGCCCAACAGTCTGTGAACAAGCTCTGCAGGTGATTCTCATGCACTCTCAAGACTGAGAACCACTGGTCCACACCTTCTAGTTAACATGATAACCAGGTTGACCTATGTTATAAATATTCCCATTGAACTTAAAAGTGATGTAAAATTGCTAGAAGCTGTCTGTATTCGTCTTTTTTCACACTGCTAAAAAGATTCTACCTGAAACTGGGTAATTCATAAAGGAAAGAGGTTTCATTAACTCATAGTTCTGCATTGCAGGGGAGGCCTCAGAAAACTTACAATCATGACAGAAGGCGAAAGGGAATCAAGGCACACCTTACATGGTGGCAGGAGAGAGGCAGAGTGTGCAGGAGAAAGCTGCCACTTTTAAAAGCATCAGATCACATGAGAGCTCCCTCACTATCATGAGAACAGCATGGCCGAAACCACCCCCATTATCCAATCACCTCCCATCAGGTCCCTCCCTTGACACTTGGGGATTACAATTCAAGATGAGATTTAGGTAGGGACACAGCCAAACCATATCATTCTGCCCTGGCCCCTCCAAAATATCTGTCCTTTTCACATTTCAAAACCAATCATGTCTTCCCAACAGTCCCCCAAAGTCTTAACTCATTCCAGCATTAACACAAAAGTCCAAGTCCAAAGTCTCACCTGAGACAAGGTAAGTCCCTTCCACCTATGAGCCTGTAAAATCAAAAGCAAGTTAGTTATTTCCAAGATACAATGGGGGTACAAGTATTAGGTAAATGTTCCTATTCCAAATGGGAGAAATTGGCCAAAACAAAGAGGTTACAGGCACCATGCTAGTCCAAAACGTGATGGGGCAGTCATCAAATCTTAAAGGTCCGAAATGATCTCCTTTGACTCCATGTCTCACATCCAGGGCATGCTGATGCAAGGGGTGGGCTCCCATGGCCTTGGGCAGCTCCTCCTCTGTAGCTCTGCAGGGTACAGCCTCTGCTGCTGTGTTCACAGGCTGGTGTGGAGTGCCTGCAGCTTTTCCAGGCACATGGTGCAAACTGTCGGTGGATCTACCATTCTGGGGTCTGGAGGATGGTGGCCCTCTTCTCACAGTTTCACTAGGTAGTGCCCCAGTGGGGACTCTGTGGGGGGCTCCAACGCCACATTTCCTTCCCACACTGCCTTAGCAGAGGTTCTCCCTGAGGCTTTCTTATGAAGACCAGCTTGGGAGGCAATAAAATTATTTACTGAAAGAAATATTAAGAAAAATATTCTGCCCCCTACCCCACCCAGCTTTGGAAAAAAAAGTTGCTTCTGGCACATTTCTAGAAACTAAGCTCCAAATGAAATTTGTAAATTGTAGATGGAAAGTGATAATAAGGACAGGCAGGTGATAATGGGAGTGTATTTGGATTAACTTCTGAAAAAACAAAAAACTAGAAATTTTGGGGGGGATTTTAAAACCATGGCAGTGAATAAGAATGAAGAGGTGAACAGAAAAAAAAATTGGGGGGGTTTGTTTTAATTAAAAGGCGAAAAGGTCAATAATACACAAGGCACCTAAATAAAAGTGATAAAGAAAAACAAATTAAGAGGATTTGGAACTCATGATTCACTTGAGGGTCACCTTGGTAGTAGTGAGGAGTAATGGACTGAGAAGAGCCTGGGTTTTCAGAGTCAGTGTTCAGATCCACTAACTGTAAATTATATCATTCTAGATAATTCACTTAGCATTAGGGATTGCCATGCTTTCATTTGTTCTTACTTTGCTCTATAGCAGGAGAAGAAAAGTGCTTAATTAAGGCTATTATTAGTTTTCAATTTACCAAGTAAATGAGCTCTTTTCTTAAAAAAAATAAATAAAAAAGAGGAGGAGGAGGAACAATGGTTGGTGAGTGTGTTACAAAATCTTAGCATATTTTTGACAATGCAATAGCCCCCTCCTCCAGAATCTCATAAAAATGAAAACTGCAACTAAAGACTTGTATTACTCCTTAGGGATTTTTGGAGTCAGATTTATGGGTTTTTCTGTGTATGGTACTGGGTTGACATGAGGTTTGAGTTGGAAGCAAGAAAGCCTCATGTTATTTGGGTTGAATTAAAATTGAGACTATGAGCCCAGTACATTTTATCCAGTATATTTCATGTTTAGGGCCATTGACATCAGCATTCATTTGCTGTTTGTAGTCAGAGGCTTTATACCCCCTTGTGTCTCCAAGTTCTTGTCATCTATTTTATGAAAGAGGCCATATGGACACTGTCGTCTATAATGGTGTCAAATATTAGTTAGAGGGTTAAGTTGTAAAATGAGTACATAAAGCAAAAGCTAAGTGTAGTCAAAATTTCCATTATATATGCTGTAATTCACCCCTCAAGTGCAGAATCCACAAACCTGATTGTCCACTCACATTCAGCCAGGTCAGGAGTTTCTCTGGCATTGAATGCAGAGTTCTTCATCACAGGCAGTGATGGGGGACCAAATAAAGTCCCAGTCTTCATATAAATTACATTCTAGGTAAGGTGGCAGAAAATAATTATGTAAGCAAGTAAATAAAACTACTTCAGATCGTTTTATGTGCAGTGGAGACAAATAAAGCAGAGGAAGGGAGCCATAGGGCCAAGATAAGAGTAGTTGCAGGAGGGTGGTCAGGAAAGGCCTCATTGGGAAAGTGACGTTTAAGTAAAGACTGGAAGGAAGGCCAGGACGTGGGCATGGAGTGAGGAAGGGCAAGGTGGCCGGAGATGAGCTGAAAGTGGCAGCAGGGGCCAGATCACTGAGGCCTCAGAGGCCTCAGAGGCCATGCAGTCCACTGTTACTGTGAGTAAGTTAGGAATCTGTTGGAGAGTTTGGCACAGAGGAGTAACATGATGGGACCCGGGTTTTTGAAGGATCTCCCTGACTCCTTTATTGAGAAGAGATTATTGGGGAGCAATCACAGGAACAGGCAACAGGCAACAGATCACAGACTCACTCTGTACGTGGCTGCGGCCCCAGACAGGTGGTTTTTGTTTGTTTGTTTGTTTGTTTGTTTGTTTTTTCATCTGCCAAAGAAATGGCCACCTAACCTGTTGAGGGTGACGCAGCGGCCCAGGGAATGCAAGGAGAAAAGAAGAAAGGAAAGAAAATCGGGCAACAGGTGAGTAGACTGTGGCAATACTTCCGGTGAGAGTTTGTGGTGGCTTCCGCAACATGTGTGGTGGCAAGAGTGTGTAGAAGTGACTGGATTCTGTGGTCACCAGAATCCCATGGTCACCAGTCAAATGAGTTAGTTGACAGAGGTCTGTTATGGTGTGACTATCCCTCATAATTCAGGTGTTAAAACCTAATCACCCATGTGACTGTATTAAAGGGTGGGGCCTTTAGGAAGTGATTATATCATTAGGGTAAAGCCCTGGTGAACGGGATCAAGGCCTTTATCGAAGAGGCTTCACCCAGTCCTTTTTTGCCCTTATGCGTTTCTGACATGTGACGATGCAGTAATAAGGCCCTCACCAGACACTGGACCTGCCAGGACTCTCATCTTGGACTTTCCAGCCTCCAGAACTATGAGAAATAAATTTCTTTATAAATCACTCAGTCTCTGTGGTATTTTGTTATAGCATATCGAACAGACTAAGACCAGATCTTCACGGTGGAAAAATCAAGCTGTCACCCCTGGAAGTACTGATCAGTCTTCCCACCATTCAAAGTGGGAAATCACACCTTAGGTCCCTTCTGATGTGATGCAGGATGCTATACTCATCCAGCACTAATACATAGTATTTCTGCCAAAGAATCAAACCTGCTTCCAATCCAACATGGAGAGCTAACTTCTGGTTTACAGAAAATGTAGTTAGCAGAGGAAAAGTAAAATGAAACTATGAGAGAGCAAACAAAATCAGAGTCGGGAAGCATTCCACAAGAAAACTGCTGTAATTTCTCCAACAAGGTGGTAGAATTTTTAAAAAATAAAAATGGAAGAATGAGGATGGTTCAGGAAGGTTTTCTGCCTGTGACGCTGTTTGCACTCAGTTTTGATAGCACCTTCTGGAGTCCACTTTCCCTGACTTCCTCTCCCACCCAGCAGCCACTCCCTGAACCTTATCTCTCTTTGCCTCAGGGCTCCTGTTCAGTTCAGTGTGATTTCTATGATTCTCCCCAGTTGCACACAGTTTTCTGTACTCACTTGCAACTTGGGACCATGTGAGGACTTCTATTCACTAGTTGTTCTCATATCCATGTACTTGGGTTCCACTCAGGGTGGCTCTTCTATGTTTGGGAATATGTGTGGGTTTGTTTCATTGGTTTTAGTGATATTCCAATTTTACAACTTGTAGGGCTTGTTAGGTTTGTGTTTCATTTTTCTTTCTCTCTCTCTCTTTTTTTTTTTTTTGCGGCAGGGAGTCTCACTCTGTCACCTAGGCTGGAGTGCAGTGGTGCAATCTCGGCTCACTGAAACCTCCACCTCCCGGGTTCAAGTGATTCTCGTGCCTCAGCCTCCCAGTAGCTGGGATTACAGGCACTTACCACCACATCCAACTAATTTTTGTATTTTTAGTAGAGACGGGGGTTTTACCATGTTGGACAGGCTGGTCTCGAACTCCTGACCTCAAGTGATCCACCTGCCTCGGTATCCCAAATTGCTGGGATTACAGGTGTGAGTCACCGTGCCTGGTTGCTTTTCATTGTTCTATCACTTGCACTACACAACTGCTGATCCCTCACCAGTCCTGTTGCTGGTAGGCGTTTGCCTGATATGCCTGAATTCTGTGATTTGGGAAGATTTTCTGTCATCCAGTTTTCTTGAGGATGATTTTCATGCATATTTTGTCCTTTCGCTACGCTGGTTGGTCCATTTGACTTTCAGTAATAACTTGAAAGATGTCTTAAAAACTACCTGCATTATGACCCTACCACCTCAAACTGGATGAAATTTCCTGCTTGGTAAACCAACTAAGACTAAATCTAGCAGTTAGTGAGATCAGAAGAGAATAAAAAGAGTGTGTCTTCCATTCTAACAGTGTGAGATGATATCTCATTGTGATTTTAATTTGCATTTCCCTAATAATTAGTGATTTTGAGCAGTTTTTCATGAACCTATTGGCTTTTTTTATGCTTTCTTTTGAGAAATGTCTGCGCAGGTCCTTTGCTCATTTTTTAATTGGGTTATTGATTTTCTTATTGACCTGTTTGGGTCCTTATATATTTTGAATGTTAATCCCTTATCAGATGTATGGTGTGTTAGTCGGTTTTGCATTGCTATAAAGGAATACTCAAGGCTGGGTAATTTATGAAGAAAACACAGTCGATTATTTGACTCATGATTCTGCAGGGTGTACAAGCAGCATCGTGCCGGTACCTGCTCAACTTTTGGAAAGGACTCAGGAAGCTTTTACTCACGATGGAAGGCAAAGCGGGAGCAGGCACGTCACATAGCAAGAGTGGAAGTAAGAGAGATACCATGCTGTTTTAAACAATCAGCTCCCATGTGAACTAATAGAGTGAGAACTCACTTATTTCTGTAGCGAGGGCATCAAGCCATTTAAAAGGGATCCATCCTCATGACACAAACACCACTATCTCCCACCTCCAACACTGGGGATGACATTTCAACATGAGATTCGGAAGGGACAAATATCCAAACTATATCATATGGTTTGCAGATATTTTCTTCCACTCCTTGAGTTATCTTTTCATTTTGTTAATTGTTTCCTTTGCTGTGCTGAAGCGGCTTAGTTTAATGAAATCCCGTTTGTCTATTTTTGCTTTTGTTGCCTGTGCTTTTGGGATCCTATCTAAAATATTATTGCCCGAAGCATTGTTGTGAAGCTTCCCCCTATATATTCTTTTAGTAGTTTTACAGTTTCAGGTCTACTATTTAAGTCTTCAATCAATTTTGAGATTTTTTTTTTAATATGATATGAGATGGATATCCAACTTTATTCTTCTGAATGTGGATATCTGATTTTCCCAGCACCATTTTTTGAAGAGACTGCCCTTTCCCCATTGTATGCTCTTGGCACCTTTGTCAAAAATCAATTGACTGTAAATGTGTGAGTTTATTGTGGTGTTGGTAAGAATGTAGAGAAATGGGACCCCTTTGCACTGCTGGTAGGACCGCACATTAGTACAGCCATAATGGAAAATAGTATGGAGGTGCCTCAAAAGACTAAAAATAGAACCACCATATAACCCAGCAATTCTGCTTCTTGATATGTAGTCAAAAGAATTGAAATACGTATGTTGAAAAGATAGCTGCACTCTCATGTTTACTGCAGCATTATTCACAATAGCCATGATATGGACTCAAACTAAATGTTCATCAATGAATGGATACAGAAAATATGGTATATATACACAATGGAATACTATTCAGCCTCTAACACGAAGGAAATTCTGTCATTTATGACAACATGAATGAAGCTGAAGGAAATGATGCTAAATGAAGTAAGCGAGGCACACAAAGACAAATACTGCATGGTCTCACTTATACATTGAATCCGAAAGAAATCAAATTCATAAAAGTAGAGAATAGAATGGTGGTTACTAGGGGTGGGGAGGGAAGGCAAGAAAGGAAATGGGGAGTTACTGGTCAAAAGGAGCAAAATTTCAATTAGGCAAGATAAATAAGTTTTTCATTGTTGTTGTTTCTTGGTTTTTGGTTTGTTTGTTTGTTTATTTATTTATTTATGTAGAGATAGAGTCTTGCTTCCTCATCCAGGCTGGAGTGCAGTGGCGTGATCTCAACTCACTGCAACCTCCGCCTCCCAGATTCAAGCAATTCTCCCACTTCAGTCTTCCAGGTAGCTGGGACTACAGGTTATTTGCCACCACATCTGGCTAATTTTTCTATTTTTACTAGAAATGGGGTTTCGCCATGTTGCCCAGACTGGTTTCGAACAGGAGTTCGAAACTCAAGATATCCGCCTGCCTCGGCCTCCCAAAGGGCTAGCATTACAGGGGTGAGGAATAAGTTTTTGAGATCTGTGGCACAGCAGGGTGACTATAGCCAATAATAGTGTATGATATATTTCAAAATAGCTATGAGAGTAAATTTCAGACGTCTCACTATAAAAAATGATAAGTAAATGAGGTGACGGATGTTAGTTAACTGAATTTAGTCATTCTACATTGTATACGTGTATCAAAAGATCACATTGTACTCCATAAATGTATACAATTATAATTTTACAATTAAAAACAATATTAATAAGAAAAATATTTTAAGGAGCATGTCTTCCTAGTGCCAAAGTGTTTCCAGAAGCAAAGAAGGACAACCACACCAAATAACAGATAAAGTTACATGAGGACTTGGGACATTGGATTCAGCCACCTGGAGGTCATTGGTAACCTTGACAAGAGTAGTTTCTATGGAGCACAGGGGTGAAAACACCAAAGTCCTGTGGAATAGATTTGAGAGACGATAGAAGGGGAGAAATGAGAGTCATCAAGTATAGATGACTCTTTCGAGAAGGTTTATTGTAAAAGTATACAGCAAATTAATGAGATAATGCGAGAATGTGCAGAGTCAACAGAGGACTTTTAAAGGTAGGAGGTACTATAGTATGTAAGTGTGATTACTGGAATGAGTCTGGAGAGACGTAAATATTGATGATGTAGGAGGAGGGGCCCATTTGCTTGTGTGATGCCCCTGGGTAGTAGAAAATGGAAAGGATCTGGTGCACAGTGGAGGAGGTGGTCTCAGCTGACAATACGTGATTGGCCAGAGCTTCAGGTAGGGAAGGGAGAGAATATGTGTACAGATGATGGTGGGGGAGGACTGAACAGTGGGGCTTGTTGGGGGTTCTTTTCTAATCCTTTTCAATATTTCTGAGCTAACAGAAGGAAGTTCATCAGCTTACAGTGAAGAGAGAGGAAAGGTGTTGGAGATTTGACAGGAAGGGTGAGAAGCAGTTGCTGGGGAGAATGAAGAAGGAAACAGACTAGGAAAGTGTATTCAGATGGTGCAGCAGCACTGAGGTCCTGCTTATCGTAGTGACAAAATCAGCTCAGTCCTCTTCAGGTGAGCACCAAATGAAAGAATTGGTTTGCATTTAGGGGCCATTTATACACAAAATACAGTGTTTTGGTTTTTATCATTATAGCTTTTTCAATAGTTTTTTGTTGATTGTGCACAGTAGAGTTTGAGAAAATTGAGAAATTATATGCACATCTGATGGCATTCACTGACCTTCCCTTTTTACTGATATTTATTCACCTAAGGATTATGGTTCCAGACTCATATTCAGTGGCTGTCAATATTATCCTGCTCTCAGCAGTTTCTCATGGGTGACACTTAAGTAGAACAAGCAAATATTAAAGAAAAAAAGACTTAAATTTCCTAGAAGCAGGTGACATTTCTCCTATTTGTTTCACAAACTTTCACAAGTGAGAAACATCATGAAAGACTTGGTCCTTGATCTCTTTCACCTCTTGAAAATGATGCAACTTTTCTTTCTAGTTTACAAGGTGAGTATTTTTTTGAATGTTTTAAATCTCAAAATTCAAACAATGGTGTCAAAGTGCCAGGCTGGGGATCACCATGGGGAGCCAGCTGGGGTCCTGTGCCCTGGGTGGCACTGAGGCTCACGCTGTACACGGGGCATGGGGACAGTTCTGGAGCTCAGGAAGAGGCTTTGGTCCCGAATATGGACCACAGGCCCAGGATGCACTGCTTATTCCTTAGACTTCACACTCTCAAATGCTTTCCTTCAAGAAATACAGTTTAAATTCCAGGCTTTGATTTAGGCACAGGGTTTACAAAAGTAAACAACTGTGGTCCTTCCTCCTCAAGAGCTAACTCCCAGTCCAGTGGAGAAGAAACGTATTAAATTAGTGAGCTCCAGGGAAGGCTAGAAGAGCCTGCAAAAGTCAAAGTCTATATGGAGCCAAGTGTCAGAGAGGGCCAAGGTAAATTTCATGGATCATTTCAGAAGGAGTGTGTTGAAGGGGAGGATTTAGATTACAAAATGTCTTATCTCCAACTGTGTAGCTTTAGGCAGGTCACAATCTCTGAGCACCCATTTTCCCATTTGCATAATGGGGTAGTAGTAATAATAATAAGTTACAAGAGGATGTGCTAATTAAATGTTTATCAACTGCCCTCTACGAGGGCTTTTCAAGTGCTCAGCAAATGTTAATTCCCTTCCCATGTTTCTGCCCTTGTATGTTTGAATTCTTTAACAATAAGTTGGAGCTAAATGTTTTCAGATTAGACATGGAAAAATTAAGATAATCAGAGAGTTCAATTGCAAGTTAAAAGTCATGCCTCTGGAATTAATTGAAGATTTATAATTAAGAGAAAGTTTCTACAAAATACCTAGCCTATAGTCTTCACAAATGTCAAGGTCACAAAAGACAAAAACTGAGGAGCAGATTAAGGACTATGGAGACATGAAAGTTAAATGCAACTTGTGATTCTGAATTGGATTCTAGACCTGAAAATACTTTTATTATTTACATAGTGGATGATGTCAGGACAATGTGTAAAATTTTAATAAGGTCTATTGATGTTGATAATTATGTAGTATTATGTAAGAGAGTGTCATTGCTTTTAGGAAATATACATTGAAGTATTTAGGTGTAAAAGGCAACACATCTGCAAGTTAATCTCAAGTGGTTAAAAATAATATGTATATATGTGTCGGTGAATATACACACACACCACACACATACACAGAGAATAGAGAATAGGAGAGAAAGAGAATAATAATGCAAATGTGTAAAATGTTAACATTTGGGTGTGGGTGAAGGGAATATGGGAATTTTTTGTACAATATTTGCAATTTCTCCATAAGACTAAAATTATTTCAAAATAAAGAGTTTCCCATTATAAAAGGCAAAATAAATGACTTTTAAGTCATAATGATCCAGGAAATCCTACAGAAAAAAAAAAAATCTAAATTAGCAGCCAGGCTTTAAAATGGAAACACATTAAAATGACCCAAGCCAGAATCCTGGCAAGGTTCACAGAATTCGAGAAGCCCTAATTAGAAGTGATGAGACCTGAACTGGTAATACCTTGACACACTCTCATTAGTTCAGCATCAGTTCTTGCCTTAAGGTACAGTTCAACAGGAGGGCACCATTTGTGTGGTTGCTGGGCACCCTGAGGCCCTTCATAGTTTGTCAGGCCTTTCTGTTTGAAAGTAAAGAAAAAGTAAAAGCTTAATTGTAGTAGCAGAACAGCAACAAAGTACATACAACTGATCCTACATGTAAATAGCTGGTTTGGGATCATGCCTTCTGGAAAACTTCATACTGTGATGATCACCTCTTGGAATGCTTTTATTCGTGTAAAGCAGAAGTCTGTAAGCCTTAACCAGGCTACTTTAATTATACCATTTCAATGTCAGAATGATTCAGGCCCCTCTTAATTTAATGAGCACAATCAATTTTTTATTTCTGACAAAAATCCATTACATAAAATATGAAAATATTCATATGTATAAAAATATAAATTAATAATTCTAATGTATTATATTTATGTGCAATAAGTAATTATATATTTATGCATAAATATATTATATATAATATAATAAGCCCTTAGGAATTAATTTAAAAGTTGCTAGAATTAATAAATGGCTCAATAAAAAGAACAGGTACAAAATTCACAGACAAACATATCAGTGGAATGCTAGTAAACAAACTCCCCACTCCCACATCCCTAAAAAATCTGTTAAAAAATTTTAGAGATACTCTTTTGATAGGTTCAAGAGGTGTATGTTTAAAACTTTCTATTTAAGATAGTAAACTAATCCCAATTGAGAAATACCAACAGATAATGAAATAACTGATCCAATGAGAAATGTATCATATAAAAAACTACTTAGCTGAACTAGGAGATATAAAAGACACTTTGTATGTTGCCATATCAAAAAAGCTAAACACTGTAAAGATATGGGGTTTTTTTCCAAATTAATACATAGGCTTATTGTATTCCCAATAAAATCCATGTTGTGGGGGAGAAGGGAGAGTTTGAGAAAATAATTGTAAAATTGATCTTACCGTATAAATAGGAAAAGATATCAAAACAAATTCTTTAAAAGAAAACAAATAAGAGTCTGTCTTATATTAAAATGTTACAAATATATTGCAATTAAATGAGAGGTATTGGCATAAGAAAAAGCACAAATTAATGAAACAAAATAGATGGCAGAAAACAGACAACAGTGTTTATAGTAATTCATTATATCCTATAGACAGCATCATGAATAACTGGAGAAAGAAATTATTTGACAATGATTCTGGAAAAACTAGTTGTAAATATGGAACAAAAAATTAGCTACTAACTTCACTTCATACTCCAAAATGAACTGTGGTTGAATTATAGCATTAAAAAATTATAATACAGAAAATCAGAAAAAAAAAATAAAACAAAAAGGAGGGCAATACTTTCTAGGCTTAAAAAAAGAGCTAAACAAACATTGAAAGAACATCTAAAAATGTGGCTACATTAAAAACAATGTCTTTATGTCAAGGAAAAAAGAAGACATAAAGTCAAGGAAGACTGAGATACAAACATTTTCTATAAAGATGACAAATAAAGGGTTAATAATGTTATGTAAAGAGCTATATACCTAACTTGTTAGCTTGAAAGTAGGGTAAAAGAAAAATAAAATAAAGTAAGAATTACATACCAAAATAAAAACAAACGATATACCAAATAAGATAAACATTAAGAAACTAATAAAAAGTAAAACAAACAAACAAACAAACAAAAATGAATAATTTGCAATATAGATAAAACAAATATTGAGCCTAGTGTGGTGGTGTGTGCCTATAGTCCCAGCTGCTTGGGAGACTGAGGCAGGAGGACCACTTGAGCCCAGAAGACGCTATACTATGATTATGCTCATGAATAGCCTCTGCATTCCAGCCTGAGCAATACCAAGAGACCCTGTCTCTAAAAAAAAAATTAATAATTAAAGAAATAAAGAAACAAATACTGCTGGGCACAGTGGCTCCTGCCTGTAATCCCAGCACTTTGGGAAGCCAAGGCAGGTGGATCACCTGAGGTTGGGAGTTCGAGACCAGCCTGACCAACATGGAGAAACACTGTCTCTACTAAAAATACAAAATTAGCTGGACATGGTGGTGCATGCCTGTAATCCCAGCTACTCTGGAGACTGAGGCAGGAGAATGGCTTGAACCCGGGAGGCAGAGGTTGCGGTGAGCCAAGATTGCGCTGTTGCACTCCAGCCTGGGCAACAAGACTGAAACTCTGTCTCAAAAAAAAAAAAAAAGAAAAGAAATAAAAAAAAAAAAATACTGAGCTCATTTATTCTCACTAGCCATCAAAGAAATGAGAGAAACAATAATGTACCTTTCCTCATTTATTAGCAAATAATGAAATAAAATGTTTCTCTTGCTTGGTCCATTCAGGCTGCTTTAACAAAACTTATTTCTCACAGTTCTGGAGGCTAGAAAGTCCAAGAACAAGCGTCTGGCAGATTTGATGTCTGGTGAGGGCCTCTTTCCTGGTTCATAGATGGACAGCTTCTTACTCTAACCTCACATGGTAGAAGAGGCAGTAGGTCTCTTTCAGGCCTCTTTTATAAGTACACTAACACCATTCACAAAGGCTCCACACTAAACACCTACCAAAGGCCCCACATCCTAATACTATCACCTTGGGGATTAGGATCTCAACCTATGAACTTGTGGGTGAAACAAGCATTCAGACTGTAGCAGTATTCAATAATATTCACGGCTACTGAGGGTCTGGTAAAATTGGTGCCATAAAGTGTTGCCAGACACAGTGGCTCATGCCTGTAATCCCAGCACTTTGGGAGGCCAAGGTGGGAGGATCGCCTGAGCCCAAGAGTTTGAGATCAGCCTGGGCAACATGGCGAAACCCCATCTCTACAAAAAGTACAAAAAATTAGCTGGGCATGATGGCGTACACCTGTAGTCCCAGCTACTCGGGAGGCTGAGGTGTGAGGATCACCTGAACCTGGGAGGTCAAGGCTGCAGTGAGCTGTGATTGCACCACTGCACCCCAGCCTGGGTAACAGACCCTGTCTCAAAATAATAATAATAATAATAATAATAATAACAACAACTAATTTTTTAAAATGTTGTCAGATACACTGTAAAATACATTGATTCTTGTGGAAAGCAACTTTGCAACTGAATCAAGAACCAAAGGTTTCCCAGTAATCCCATTTTGGAAATCAAGGAAATTATCCCAAAGTTCCTGTTCAGGAACCAGGGCAGGATGTCACTTGACACTGGTAGCACCAGCTGTCAGATGCCGCTATAGCTAAGGAAGATGCCGAATCAAAAAGCAGCGACGATCCCTAATCCCTGTGGGTCAAAGGCACCCCGGAGGTCCCTTTGGGTGACCCTTTGGTTGTCCCAGGCAGTGACCAGCAGCCAGGTAAGTATCTTATCAGAGGAAGTGAGGAAGTAGTCAGGGTAAAAACCACCGTTTATGTGAAAGGGAAATGGGCAGCAATGGTGGCAGAGGTGTGCTTGACCAGATGCAAGGGGCTCTAGGCCCTAACCTGAAAGCTCTCTTTCGCTTTGGATCTATCAGTGAAGAATCCTGAACAATGAACCTGATTCAGACGTTTCAGAATCCAGGCACAAACTGAGCGCTGGGATCAAATGTTGACTAACTTGGCCATCCATAAAGCCATCAGCTGTTGCTGGTAATCAGTGGAGAATGGAATGGGGGACTTGCACTCCAGGGGACAGCATCCACCATTTTTATGAGGGTGTCACATAAATCTCACAACCATAAGAGGAGGCAAATAGAAAGAGAAGTCCAAGCAAGAACTTCCTGGGGGCACTTGGAGATTAGATATGGCACAAGTCATCTGGCCAAGGCACAGAAGGCACAGAAGTGACTGTATTAACCACCTGTTTTCTAGCTTCAATATCGGATGCTTTGACCTGAGAGGCCTTCCTGAAGGGGAGGGAGGCCTGTGGGGGGAGGCGGGGTGCTGCTCCTCCCAGCGCCAGCTAATTCTTAGAGGTAACAAACCCTCCTGTGAGGGTGCCTTTCATAAGCAAACTAACCAATTCAGAGCCCGCTCCCCACCCCCTGCTTAATGAGCTCTTACACTGGGGGACACTATTCCCCTGTCCTAATCACCTCGGGAGCAGGCGAGGCACCGAGTTAAGCAAGTGAGCCAATCTTAAACCTGCTTAGCCTGTTCACCCGGCCTCGCCCACACCTTCCTGCAAACACCACAAAAAGGCTCTTTCCGGCGGCAGTTCGCCTCACTCTCTGCGCCTACAACCGACCTCAGCACCCCTCCTGTGGCCTGCGTGGGTGGCTGACCTGCCCCCCTCCTCCTGGAAACTGTAATAAACTATCATTTCATTGGCAATTGTCTCCTGATCTGTTGGCCTCATGATACTTAAATAAATAAAATCTACATTTTAAAAGGGGCTCAGGGGCAGACTGTCAGCCTCCTTCCAAGCTGGCAAATTTGAGCAGTCTTGTCTCAGTGTTTTCAGGGGTCCATGGTATCTAACTGGCTCAAGACTTGGACAAAGACAGCTCATGTATACAAAAGGAATCAACCCCCTTGCGATGCTTTCAGCGTCTCTTATGCTTATCTTGGGAGGAGTTGGGTCTCAGGAAGGACAGACACATGGTTGTCTGTAGGCTGCCAGCCCAGACGACAAGGACTGCCCAGTGGTCCCACAGTATTCGAAGCTAAATAAAATGGTTATTTTAAACCACTAAAATAATAAGAGTTGCTGCACAACAAACAAGAGCTTCTGATTCGGCTTGATGTCCTGAGGTTAGCACTCCCTCAATCTGGACCTGGAGCCCCTTCCTGTGGGAGGACTAGATGAACATGGAACTGAGCCTGGCAGTTCTGCAAATGAGGCTCCTGCCAGCCAGGAGAAGCATCGATAGGAACACCAAGGGTATCCTGAGGAAGGCAGTGAGGTCCAGCTCCAGGAAGCTGCAGCAACATTAGGCCACTGCAACGGACCTCATCTTCAGAAGGATTTTAAGCCGAAGCCCAAGGTAAAGGGGAACAAGGACTTTTATGCAGCTTGTTTTTGTGCAGGTATTAGGGACTCTGAGAAAGCCCGGTCCTTCCGGGTTTTTTTGTTTGTTTTTGTTTGTTTGTTTGTTTTCTATACACATGGGAGAAGATTCAAATGCAGTAATCACTTTCTTGCTCTTTTTTTTTTTTTCTTTTTAAATAGAGACAGAATCTCGCTATATTGCCCAGACTGGTTTCAAATTCCTGGGCTCAAATTATCCTCATGCATCAGCCTCCAAAACTGCTGAGATTACAGGCATGAACCCCCATGCTTGGCCAATTTCCTTGTTCTGTAAAGCTGCACTGCTTAAGCACAGGGCCAAATTGAGGTCTCTCACCACTTCTGCTTGAATAAAACCCACTCAGTTAATGCTGGGCTAGGCAGTCAGTCTTCCCCACATGTGGTAATGTTCTGCTCTCGTCATGTTCTGACCACAAGGCAGCAAACACTGGTGGAGCTGAGGCTGAGGCTGGGGCTGCAGACTGAACTTGTATATTACTCAGTTAATTACAAAGCCAGGCAAATCACCCCAAAGATCCAAACACCCAAGGGTGCTGGATAAGAAAAAAATCCTGAATATCAAACCCTCTCTGGGAGAGACCAGGGAGAGCATGGAAGAGAAGAGGTCTGGGGTAGGCAGTGGCTGGTGGCCTAAAGCAATTCTAACCCAGGAGGCCTCAACAGGGAGCCTACACCTGAGCATTGGAAGAAGCAGGGTTACTGTCAGTCTGTTGACTTTAAAGGCACCATCCTTCATGCTCAAAGGAGGCAAGTGTTTGGCAGCTTTTCCAGATGGAATGTCTTGCAGTTATTGAAAATTTTTTAAAGTGTAATTCTTGATACTGTATCTCCAAGACAGAGAGACAAGCCCCTAGTCACCTTCCTGAACACCATAAAGTTGTGATCTCCATCAGACACTGGGGCACTTGTCCTGGACACTCTCGGCTTGTGGGAACCTGCTTGCATGTCAAGCTTTCTTCAGTTCTGTTCCTAATTCCGAGCTCCATTGTCCAGTTACTAAATTGCTCTGGTCCTTTGGCTCTTGCACTTTGATTCCCCAGGTGGACTTTGGCTTGGATCTGCCTCCCTGCCCCACTTTGGGCCATAACAAGTAGAATTCCTGACCTGTCTGCACCCTCGATCCACCTCCTACACGGACCAATCCTAGCCTGCTGAGCTTAGTCACTCAGCAGGGCAATCCGACCCTCCCAGAGGGTAAAGACCCAGCAGCTCAGGCCGCCCTGCAGCAATAAGGAAATGTGCTTTTGATCTAGTTAAGTAAAAAGAGCAGAACACAAAGTATTGGCAACTGTGTGAAAACAGGCCAAGGGGAAATAACAAAAGGAGTTTCTTAATTCAATTCTTTTATTGTTCTAAAGTCCATTCTAAGTTCAAATCTTGTTTTATGTGGTTATTTTCCCTCAAAACTGGGGTCAATCATTATATTTAATTATATTAAGAGATTCACATATATTATTTGTTAGCTCCTTTGTCCTTGGGTAGAGACTAGCAAAGAGGAACCAAGTAATTTAGATTCTTTTGACTAGAGAAGAGAAAAAATGCAAATTCCCATCCTCACTTCATTTTACAAAACTGAAAGAGAAAGGATAGTTTTAACTAGTGGCAAAGTAAAACTGCTATTCTAGCTGCTCAAGGTGAATACTTTTATTGTGCAAATTATTAATTTTATTAAAAGTGTAGGAAATAATTTTTTAGATTATCAGAGACTATAAAAGAAAAAGTATCTTTCCTCGGTTTAAAAATGCAGAAAAAATGTAAAGGACTCAAAGTATGCAGAGTATAAACAGAAACTTTCATGGCTAAGGTTACACAGTTAGCGAATGGCACAAATAAAACCTGACCCTTGGCATCTGACTTCTGGTGCGCTTGCCCACTCTTCTCCACTGGGAAGCTGGATGGAAGGTATGACATACGAACTGGTTAAGAAAGAATTGCAATTTTTAGTTTGTGAACAGTTCATTGTAATAATCCAGGAGTGGTGTGGCTGGCCTAAAACAAATACTATGTAGGCTTCGTTAATGGAAATACAGTCTTCCCACTACCCAGTGTGAGCAACTAAATTCTCTTCCATTCTGAGATTCTCTAATTCCCTCAAACCCTTGAGTTTCTCCCTGAAAAACTTCTAAGATTAATTTGAATGCTGAACTATAGCAAAAGATGTTACAGTGTTATTGTAAAATTTTTCTAAAGGGAATCTATGCTATGAAACAAACTGACTCTAAATTAAGATTATGAGAAATTGTAATAAATGTCAGAGAACTGGAAGCCGAAAAGCATGCCAAATTTATGCAAAAAGGAACAAGTTCAACAGGAAAGCTAATGATTAGAAACTTTCCTTTAAATTTGGAAGAGAAACCATGACAAGATTTAGAGTACATTAAGTTGAGAAACCTTACGCTATAGGAAAAAACAAACAAACAAACAAACAAACAAAACTCAAGTTCATGCTCATTTGAAGCACTTCTCCTGCCCACACCCTTAGAAATGACCAAGGAATGCTTGATTGATTTGGTACCTTCCCTGCAGGCCTTCCCAGAAGCATCTCTCATTACATGAGGTGTTGATTCTTTCTTCAAACACACCCCCCCCAAAAAACACTCTGCTAGCTTAGATTTTGGACAGTTAAGCATCAGGGGAGAGAAAATCGGAATTGTATGTACAATCTATAGATTTATGTACATGATAGCACCTGGCCCTCAATACATGCTTAAAAGTGTTTTTATTGAGTCATCAGGACCTCCTCATAGATCAGAGTGGAAAACATCCAGTATTAGATGTAAGTCTATGTTTATGTTTATATTTAAATAAATATATATTTAAATAAATTAAATACAATATTTAACAAATGCAATTTACTTGTAAATGTTCCTTAGGTTTCTAACAATTTCCTAAAATCTACTATTCTAAATAATTGAGTGCAAACACAACCAGTTAAACATTAGGTTAGCTTGTTCTCTCCTGACATCTAGTGTTTCCTATACATTACTGCAAAACACCTCCAGTTTTTCATTTTTCATGTTTACAGGTTTATTATAAAGGACATTACAAAGGACACAGATGAAGAGACACATAGGGCGAGGTACCAGGGAAGGGGCACGGAGCTTCCATGCCCTCCCTGGGCGCGCCTCCCTACAGGAACCTCCCTGTGTTCAGCTATCCAGAAGCTCTCCAAACTCCATCCTCTTGGGCTTTAATGGAAGCTTCATGAGGTCAGCATTCCTTCCCCCAGGGTATACGGTGGGGCCCTCTCTGGAGAACCCCAGTTAATTTTTAACTACTAAAATAAAAATGCTGGCCAAGCGCGCAGTGGCTCATGCCTGTAATTCTAGCACTTTAGGAGACTGAGGCAGGGGGATCACTTGAAGTCAGGAATTCAAGACCAGTCTGACCAACATGGTGAAACCCCATCTCTACTAAAAATACAAAAATTAGCCAGCTGTGGTGGTGCGTGCCTGTAATCCCAGCTGCTTGGGAGGCTGACGCAGGAGAGTCACCTGAATCCCGGAGATGGAGGTTGCAGTGAGCTGAGATTGCACCACTGCACTCCATCCAGTCTGGGGTGACAGAACGAGACTCTGTTTCCAAAAAAAAAAAAAAAGAAGAAGAAGAAAAAGAAAAGAAAAAAGAAAAGAAAATGCTATGTGGAACAAAAATTTTATTTATTTTTGAAATAAATTTGTTTAAACGAAATAAAATCCCAAGCAAACAACAAAGTTGTGTCTGAGGAGTGAAAGACCTTTTTTGCTTAATTATTTCCATAGGAGAAAATTCTTTTAAATATTTTCTTGCAATTTGATAAAAATGGAAAGACCTAGCATGTAGGCAGGGCTGCTTGATTATTGCAATGGAGGGAGGGAACATGGGGGAAGCGCATGCAGCCCTTCTGTGCGCCAGGTTCCAGGTGCGAGGACTCCCATAGGACCATTTGTGCAACGAGGGATTCGGCCTACTGACAAGGTTTTGAGGATTTCCCTACTCTGCTATGTGGAAATGGAGACACTCAACATCTCCTCATAAAATATCTTGAGCCAGCCCTCAAGATACATAAAGCTGTGGGCCCTCAGAAACATCTGGCTCAACAGAAATGAGTGCAGGGCCTGCCTTTGAAGCCCAGCGTATCTACTCCATTTGGGATATTCCACACAGGAAGAGAATTGGAAATGCTGGAGGTAAGAGCTTTGGCAATCGCTCTCCAAAAACCCTTGGAAACTCCAATCAGTTTTGGCTGGGGAAGGGAACACATTAGCCGTCTCTTCCATACCCACCCAGTCCTTCCTGTTTCTGTTTTCTTATTCCTTTCTAATCCACACCTGCTCCCTCAGTCACACTTTCTTTCAGCCTCTGCCCTCTCCTGCTGACAGAGGGCTGTGACCTCCCCTCCTCCCCAGGCTCCCCACATCGGGCCGTCTTCCAGGAGTGGCCATCCATCTCTCAGGGCTTTCCAGACTGCTGTCCAGCAACTCCAACAGGCACCTCTAATCAACGACCTCTACAGCGTCCACTAATGGAGGGATGCCAGGCTTCTGAACGGCACTGCTCTCCTCACTTGCCTTCAAGCTGGCCTGTCTTTCCTGCTGATGGTGGTGGGCAGAGGCAAGGGTGTGGTCAGCTTTGAAAGAGATTCCATTCTTGGAATAAAGTTACCTAGCAAATAAAGTTTTCAAAAAAAAAAAAAATACATGATGGGAAAAACGATAAGCTGAACATGAGCAGAAACACATCTTCTTGCATTTGTGGTGGTCTATGAAGCACAGTAAGAACCTCTGGAAGCCAGTATTCAAGGAAAAGGATGGAGGATGCAGCATCATGAGTAACCAGAGTCCGGATGAAGTTGTTCTTGGGAACTGCACAGATAAGCAGTTCTGTATGGTTTCAACACAAATGGGTTGGGAAAAACCCCGGCACCGTGAGCAATAATAGTGTCACTACCTTTTTCTAGTGGTAGGAGACAAAAACTTAGCCAGGCACATTCAACAGTAAGACTCAACAAATACTCATGTTCACAGACAGAAACTAAATCTGCCACATTTCTAGTAAAGTTCTTTGTTAATTAAATGTATTAATCTCTTCCAATTTATATGTGCATTTGTCCCCACTCTCCAAAGATTACGGCTTAGCTCAGTGTCTGCAGGTGATTGTTCTTCTCTTATTGCGTGTGAAATCGTCCACGATGCCCTCCAACATCATCCCTACTCACGGTTCTCTATTTCCCCTTCTCTTGCAGAAGCTCTGGAAGCCCACAGAGAACAGATGTACAAATACCATTTACCATTCACAGCTCAGCAAACCCTCTCTCTCTTCCTTCCAGCAGCTTGGTTGTCCTCAAGGAGTTCCTAAATTTCATACTTCTGAGGGTTATATGGGATGGTGAAGGGTGGAGGAAAGTAGCACGGATTGAAAAATACATTAAAGTTGGCCAGGTGCAGTGGCTCATGCCTGTAATCCCAGCATTTTCGGAGGCCGAGGCTGGTGGATCACCTGAGGTCAGGAGTTTGAGACCAGCCTGGCCAACATGGCGAAACCCCATCTCTACTAAAAATACAAAATTTAGCCGGGTGTGGTGGCGCATGCTTGTAATCCCAGCTACTCAGGACACTGAGGCAGGAGAATCGCTTGAACTCAGGAAGCGGAGGTTGCAGTGAGCTGAGATTGTATCATTGCACTCCACCCTGGGTGACAAGAGAGAAGCTCCATCTCAAAAAAGAAAAAAAAAAAAAAAAGAAAAGAAAAAAAAAAGACAGAAAGAAAAGTACATTAAAGTGTGCCAAAATAAATATATGACAGCTTTTAAATTATTTTCCATGGGAAAAAACTTACAAGTAGTGACAATTACTTAGTGAGGGCCTACTGGGCTAGACACTGAAAGATAAAAAGTTCAAGACACAGACTCTGTTTTCAGGATGTGTACGCTTGAAATGTGAAGTTAACACAGGGCAGAAAAGGAGATACACACATACACACACATATCTATACACACATACCTACACACACACACACACATACTCCTGAGACCCAAAGGAGGGAGACATCACAATGAACAAGTGGTAGGATTTTAAAAGATTCTTTTCTTTTTCAGCAAGGAGGACGGGGTGGGCAGGTATTTATTTCCAAAGCAAATCAATTAGAAAAAAATTTGTATTTCAGTAAATTTATTTTTTCCAATCTTCAGATATAAGGCTTTTCCATGAAAACACTCTGATTATTTATGTCTCACTAATTATCAAACATTATATAAATAGTCCTATACTGAATGAAGAATCAGAGCCAGTCACATTATAGAAAAGAATCTGTGACTTTCTAATCTTGCCATGAGTAGCAAGTTATTCTAACAGTTTAATCATGGAATTATTCAAATTTGCTCTGTCAACAAATTGAAGATTCTCAATCAAATATATAACATTGCTGAAATGAAGAAATATTTCCAGTATAAACAGGACTGAACTGATAAATCAGTGCTTTCTCCTCTTCAGATTCAGATTGAAAATGATGGTTGTTTTTCCGAGCTGGAAGAAAAAAAAGTTAATTTTTAAAAATATTAGATGACAAAATCTTCAAGAGACTATTTTATAACATTTCTTCCTGCAATCAGCATTATTAAGTGGGAAAATATCAACAAGAAGAGAAATACGACTGCTCTGCCTATAGAGCAGCCATCTTTTTTTTTCTTTACTTCTCTAATAAACTTGCTTTCAAGGAGGAGGAGGAGGAGGAGAAGGGGGAGGGGGAGGGGGAAGAAGGAGGAGGAGGAGGAGGGAGGGAGGGAGGGAAATGCTTTACAACATTTCCCCAAATAAAGCAGTGCCCGATTTATGGCACAGTCGCCCACAGACACAGCAGCTGTGCTGCATTCGCCCTGCAGCATATCCCATGTGGTGCTCAATCAGCAACTCATTCAAATACTTACCAAGTGGCTATGTGTACACAAGACTTGATACACAGCCTGGGGATGGAACTATAAACAGAACAGATCCTAACACTCAAGAAGTTCAGCCTCGTAACCACACAGAATCATATGATAAAAATGTTTTTATGGCATATCATCACTGGATGCTACAAGAGTAAAAAGGATGGAGAAACTGGCGAAGCTGAGGCAGACGGAGAAGTGAGACATTTTCACAGGTAAGGCAGAATTACGAAAAACTAGGAGGCACAGTGAGAAGTTCGGCATGAGGGAAGCTGAAATGTGAGGAGGTGAGAGCTCCTAGAGCTCCCAAAGTCAAAGTAAATACAGGCTCTTACGGCATTTTTAGAAAGAAGAATGTTGGAAGATAAAGACCACATAGACTAAACGCCACGTGACTACTACTGCAGCAAATGCGGCACTGCCACTGCTGCCCTCATTCACTCCACACACACATGAAAACGTTCCTTTGGACTAATACTGTATATGGGATACTTTTTTTTTTTTAATTTGGAGTTTTTGTCATAAAACCACCCACTCAGCTTTGCATAATTCTAAAGCAGAGTAAACTCAGTAGGAAGTACTTAACTTCCCAGCAATGGCAGGAGAGTTGATAAAAACTTAGGGCAAGCTTGGAGATGGAATGACAACAAAGTTCACTGAAGTCTTTAAATGGCTATACCTCACCAAAGTGATCTCTATCCTTTACAAGTTGTTTCTGTACCTCTGTCTTACAGTCTCACTTAACATCATTGATAGGTTCTTGTACTACTTTTAAGCAAAACAATGTATAACAAAACCATTTTCCATCAATGTTATAATGAAACAGCTTCAAAGTAAACAATGTTGTTCAAGGACCTGCTATACACAGTTCTGCTTAAATCATAGGACTTATTGTACCTAAAATGCTCAACTAAGAAATGAGCATTTACAACCAAATTCTTGGTTTACCACAAACATAACACGGCATGAATATGTCTATGTTTTCATCACCAAAAAGCAGGCAGAGTTTATCTGCTTTCTCCACTATGCCAACGCCTACAGACAGGTAGCCTTAAAATCACCAACTGGTGGTATATATTCAATTTCTATCACTGTCTTGGAAAAGTAACACCTAATTCTCAGAGACTGTTATAATTAAAGCATTATTCTTAAAAATGGAGAGTAATGGGGAAGAATCTAAATGAAAAGTATCCGAGAAGAAAGAGCTCGGCATGGTAGTGTGCACCTGTAGTCCCAGCAACTCAGGATGCTGAGGCAGGAGGATCCCCTGAGCCCAGGAGTTTGAGGCTGCAATAAGCTATGATCACATCAATGCATTTCAGCCTAGGCAACAGAGCAAGATCCTGTCAAAACAAAACAAAACAAAACAAAAACAACAAAGAAAAAGAAAGAAAAAAAAAAAAACTCTCAACATTCTTTATGCTGTTGTTCAAGAATTCTGCCCACTGAAGCATGTATGATACTGTTAATTGAAATAACTGTCCTGGTTTTATCAGAATACCTAACATCTCAATTTCAGGGCTTTCACATTACTTAACATTTGTATTATTCATTAAAGTTAAACCTATAGAACTTTCAAAACATTTATAGAGCAAAAAGGTAGGTAAAAGTTCAGATGAGGGCAATTTTCTTCAAAACCACCCCAAAATGACAAAATTATATACCCTCATATTACCTTCATTAACAAAAAACTCTGCTAAATAAAATGCAGTTTTCACAGCATTAGGTGCATGGGAAATGCCATCCAAATTCTTCCACTCATAAGGTGCCTTCTCTGGATGCCACTGAACACCATATACTGGATATTTATATCCTGTAAGAACACAAATTAGTAAGTACTAAGAATGGTTTAAGATGTTACTTATAATGAAATTGGCTTATGTCTTATGTAAAACATATTATAACTCACAATAGCAGACAAGGTAAAATTGTACATATTCTCTCAGACACAAAATAATTTCCATTCACACTCACTGTGAAAATTCCCAGTAATGTACTTCACTGATTAGCAAACCTTTTACAATTTGTAGAGCGATTTGCTTTTCAAGATATTCATAGCAAAGTAGAAGCTGAGCTGAGGAATGTATCCCTGTCCAAAAGTCACATGCACATTTTATTGGTGATACAAGCTTCTTCCACAGTTGGTCTCCTTCTCTCCCGTCTCATAACATGCTTTCCTGTCCTCCCATAACGACTTATTCATATGAGAATGAAGTATGGCAGCACTTCTGGTGTCCTTTCACACAAGCCAGTTTGTCCCAGCCTGAACTGTGTCTCTCTCTCTCAGTCTATGGAATGACTGATGACTTTGTGGTATACATTTTTAAAATACTTTTTAGAAATTTAAAAGCAGACATAAAACAAGAAGGGACACAGAGCTACTGACAATCGTCGAAGCTAACTGAGACAGACACCCAGGGTTCATATTACTCTCTCTACTTTTACATAAGCATGAACAATTCCACAATTCAAGAAAATGTGAATATGTGTAATAGTTACCTTCAGAAAAATACACATATTCATCTCTTTTTCAGATGTGCCTTTCCCTCATTTTGATTTGAAAAAAATAAAAATCTCCCCTCTATTATTTTTTGCTTTGGAATTGTAACCATGACCACCATCAGAAAGTACTTGGAGGAATGAAGACAATTAATGAAAGAAGAGATATCTAGGGGTAAGAGCACTGTCCATTCTCATCCCAGTAAGCTTTCTGACTAGAGAGCAGGCCACAGAAGGGAAACATTTTATCCCAGCTTTGTGGATATTCACGAGAGGAAACTGCCGCCTCATGCAATTCCAGGCACTCAGCTCCCTGCCTCCCCCACTTTCGTGTGACACTACCATTTCTTCCTCTCTATTCTGGGACTACCTGTGAAGCTACCGGCAAGAGGCCCACAGGCTGGGGGACTAGCAAATTAACTGTGATGTACGGTTAACTGAAAGGCAGATCTTCTAGTAAATTTTCCAATGCATGAAGCACTATTGAGGACAAAAAATGTCTTAAATCATAAAAAGGATTTACATCCAATAGAATCAGAGACAGAAAGAGAAAGAGAGACATACATAACATATATATAAGAAGTCTTCAAAAAGCTCATGGAAAATGTGTATTATGAAAAAAATTATGCAAGGGTTTCAACTTTTTTGCACCAAAATAAACTTGAAGTAACTTGTATGAACAGGATCGAGTATGAGGCACTAAGAAGGATAAGACATCAGTTTTAAAAGAACCCCTATAACAGCAATATGAATTTTGCTAAAATTGAAGACAGAAAAAATAGCAAATTTATGGTGAAGCTTGGATGAAAGAATGGTGAAATCACTAACGCTTTATGAAAAATGTATGGGGATAATGACCCAAAGAAGTCAGCACTTTCCCAATGGATAACTCATTTTAAGACGGAATGACACAATGTTGAAGCCCTCCAGGCAGACTATCACATCAATTTGCCAGGAAAATATGTATCTTGTTCGTGTCTTAGTGGAAGAAGATCGACAATAAACAGCAGAATAGCCAATACCACAGACATCTCAATTGGGACAGCTTACACAACCCTGACTGAAAAACCAGAGTTGAACAAACTTCCCACTCGATGGGTGCCAAAACCACTGCACACAGATCAGCTGCACACAAGAGGAGAACTTTCAATGGACATTTTAACAGGTGGGATCAAGACCCTAGAGCATTACTTTGAAGAACTGCCACTGCAGATAAAACACGGCTTTACCAGTATGAACCTGAAAACACAATCAAAGCAATGGCTACCAAGACATGGAAGTGGTCCAGTCAAAGCCAAAGTGAACTGGTCAAGGGCAAAGGTCATAATGTTTTTTTGGATGCTCCAAGGCATTTTGCTTGTTGATTTTCTGGAGAACCAAAGAACAGTAACATTTGCTTTTTATGTGTTTTCAGAAAGTCAGCCAAAGCTTTAGCAGAAAAACGCCCAAGAAAGCTTCTCCAGAGTCCTTCTCCACCATGACATTGTTCCTGCTCATTCCTTTCATCCAACAAGGGCTATTTAGTGAGCATTTTGATGAGAACCCATTAGGATCTTATGGTCCTGATTTGGCTCCTTCTGACTTATTCTTGTTTCCTGATCTTAAAAAGTCTTTAAAGGGCACTTATTTCTGTTAAGAATGTAAAAAAGACTGCATTTGACATGGTTCAATTCACAGGACTCTCAGTTCTTTAGGGATGAACTAAAAGGCTGGTATCATCATGGGCAAAAATGTCTTAAACTTGATAGAGCTTGAGAAACAAAGTTTATAGTTTTTATTTTTATATTTTAATTCAATTTTTCCCATAAACTTTTTGAAGTCACCGACATTCAGTAACAAGTGAAATTTACTCTTCTTTAGTAAACTGCATTACTAAAAGACCAGTGCAGTTTCCTGAAAATGAGGAATCATACCCTGCCTCACTGATTTAGACAAAAGTATCAAGAGGGGAAAGAAAATATGCAAATAATAAAGCATCTCAAGTGTTCCTATTTTGGAGGTGGGAGAAAATTTTCAAATGAGCCTGGTATGGCATAGTCAAAAGCAGAACCAACATGGAACCTGATTCCCTAACTTCTAACCCAATATTCTATCATTTAAATAAGTAGGCATTCATTCAACATCTATGAGGTTTACATAAAGCCCTGGAAACACAAAGGAGAATAAGATACAGTTCCTGATCTCAAAGAGCTCTTCATCTAGAGGGATGGTAGAACAAGAGCAAATACGTGCTCTTAGGAAACATTCCCACATAGCACAAAGCACCAAGGTTGTGGAGAAGAGGAATGATGGTAGAGAAGGCCTCTAGGGATGACAAGTGGCCTGGGTTTTTCAAGACGGCTAAGAGTTCATCAGGAGAAACAAATAGGGGAAAGCGGGAGCTTTTCAGAGAAGAGGAAAGCACATGAGGAGCGCAGAGCCAAGAAGCATGGCTCTGTGGAAGGGCTGTGTGTAGCAGGGTCATGCTACTCTAGCAGGGTACAAGCTAGAGGTGAAGGCAGAGAGAGGGCGTGGAGGAAGTGAGCTCATAAATCTAGACTTCATCCTCCCATGAAGACGAGCCACTGAGGAGTTTTGTTCAGGCAATATTATCAGACTGGTTCTTCAGCAGAACACGAGTGGGTGGCTGGAAGAAGATGGGTTTTTGGAAGCCTTAGAAGGCTGCTGATGCAGCAATCCAGGTAGCAGGTGGTTAATGCTGATGTAGTGAGGTCTGCCGGATTGGGAGGAGGAAACATGACTAATACTTCCAAAGCCCTTCTACTGTCCTTCCCACCCCTTCAGCTCTCATATTTATTCATCACCCCATCCTTGCCTTAAATTTACCACCAAACAATACATTGTTTCTTTTTTGCTAAATTTTAATTATCATATAAATGAAAACATACAGCATGTATTCCCTTGGGACTTGCTTCAACTCAAAATTGTCTTCATAATTCATTCAGTGGTACACGCCAGTGTGCTCACTGATTTTAATAGCTATGTAGTATTACTTATCCTTTGCACTATTGGACTTTTGAGTGGTTTCCCATTTTTTTGCTGGTATGAACATAATGTCACGTACATTTCTACATACATGAAATTATTTAATTAAGGTATTTTTTAACCAATAAATAAAACTGCCAGGTAACAAAACTGGAAAATGTTTGATTTTACTAAGAAATGCCAAAATGTTTTCCAATCATAAGTGCATGAAAGCACCTGCTGTGCCACATCCTGGGTAACACTAGTTATCAGCAGGCTTCTTAATTTTGCCAATCTGATGGGTATAAAATGGTTTTTACTTTGGTTTCCATTTGCATTCCCTGATCATGAATTAATTCCCTGTAATTACACTGAGCAACTTATTTCACCAAGCCATAAGTGGACAAGTTTCTCTGGTATGGTATCTATTCAAATATCATATCCTTTTTTTTTTCTTTTTTTTTTTTGAGGCTGAGTCTCACTCTGTCGCCCAGGCTGGAGTGCAGTGGTGCAATCTCAGCTTACTGAAACCTCCGCCCGCTAGGTTCAAGCAATTCTCCTGCCTCAGCCTCCCAAGTAGCTGGGATTACAAGTGTGTGCCACCACGCCTGGCTAATTTTTGTATTTTTAGTAGAGACGCGGTTTCACTAGGTTGATCACGCTGGTCTCAAACTCCTGACCTCAAGCAATCTGCCGCCTTGGTCTCTGAAAGTTCTGGGATTACAGGCGTGAGTTACCATGCCCAGCCCTCATATCCATTTTTCATAAGTTATCTTTTCTTCTTAAATTACATAGCTTTACTGTATGTAAGCTAGACGCACAACTTTTGTCAGTTATATGCATTACAAATACCTCCCCTTTTTTTCCTTGTGTAATTTGTTTTCTTTTATGAACACAACTTCTTCATTTGATTGAATTCATCAATCTTTTCCTTTATGGTTTGTTTATATTTTGTCTTCAAAACTCCTTCCCTTAAACAAGATCATAAAGACAATTCTCCTTTACTTTTTCTAAAACCTTATTGTAGTGTGCCTTTCTCCTTAGGTCTTTTACC
The DNA here is from genome assembly GCF_008728515.1 of Papio anubis. Lineage (NCBI taxonomy): Eukaryota > Metazoa > Chordata > Mammalia > Primates > Cercopithecidae > Papio > Papio anubis. The sequence continues at coordinate 58,773,000 of NC_044983.1, forward strand.
CACCTGAATTTTTTTTTTTTTAAACACAGAAAAAAGAGTCTGTCTCTGTCCTACTTTTTCCCATTCCTTCAAGAGTTCTGGTTAGGTATGTAAGAAATCACTTTACCCTCCAGATTCCCACCTTTCTTCTGACACATTTGGCATTTACATTTACATGTCTGGCTATGTTGGATGCTGAATGGTTCCTTCACATCTATCTTCTATTCTAGTTCATTAACTTCTCCTCAACTGTGTCTAACCTTCTGATTAACATGTCTACTGAGGGTTTTATTTCAATTACAATTTCTTCTTTTTTTTTTGAAACAGAGTCTCGCTTTGTCATCCAGGCTGGAGTGCAGTGGCACAGTCTCGACTCACTGCAACCTCCAAGTAGGGGACTACAGGCACATGCCACCATGTCCGGCTTTCTTTTTTTTTTTTTTTTTTTTTTTGTATTTTTAGTAGAGACGGGATTTCACCACATTGGCCAGGCTGGTCTTGAACTTCTGACCTCAGGTGATCCACCTCGGCCTCTCAGAGTGCTGGGATTACAGGTGTGAGCCACCACACCTAGCCTCAATTATAATTTCTAATAGCTGAATTTGGTTATTTTCAAATCTGATTGTTTCATGCCTATATTTGCAAGCATTCTTATTTCTTTCTTTAAAACTTAAAATATATTATACTTTATCTCATAATACTAATATCTAACATTTATGCAGGTCTGCTTCCACATCTGTTATCTCTGCAAGTTCTCATTCACAGTACTTTGCTTGCTTGTACATTAGTAGTATTTTGGCTGTGAAGTGTTCATTTTCCTTCAAACTTCATATATGGAAATTCCATGAAGCCTGGGATGGACCTCTGGTCCTCTCAAAATAATTATTTACATTTGCTTCAGCATCACATGTGAGGGCATTACCAGTCTGAGACAACCCTGAACAAAATTACTTACTTAAGATTTGTCCAACTTCCCAGTTAGTATAATGCTGGCCACACTAGGAGAACAGCCCATCATTATAAACATTCAAGGCTTTATTCACTGACCCCCATCCCACTCCCTTAGCCCCAAGGCTCAGGATGGGCAATTCTCCTTGCCATTCTGTAGGGCGGATTCCAGCTGTATTTTGAGTTCAGCCTGACATTGCAGGTATAGCCTTCCAAGTCCTGCTCCATGTAGAGGGTCCTGACTGTCTCAAGTTCTCCTGATTCAGTAACAACACTGGTTTAAATATTCCACTCAACTCTTAAAATTTTGAACCTGAGTATCTTTATTTGTTTGCCAATTCATCAGCGTATTTACTATGTTTTTCCGTTATCACCCACATTTATTTTGTTGTTGGCTGGAGGAAAGTCTATCAAGTTATTTAATCTGCAATATTGCCAGAAACAGAAGTCATTTTCTTCATTTCTTTCTTCATCTCCACCCCCTTTATTCTTTTACTTTTCTTCTTCACCACTTCATTCAGGAAAATACCCAGGAAAACTGCAATTAATTTGAAACACGGACAAAACACGTCTCCTGTCTCCGAAAATGCCCTAACATCCATCTTCAGGCCCCAAAGTAACATGATTTTAAGACATACAAAATCAAAACTCAAAAATATAAAATAAATGAAATAAAGTGTACATGCTATAGTGATATACCTTCCATTGATGAAATAAACTCAATCTCGCCATCTGTATTTGTAGTTAAGACACTGAAAAACTTCTTTAACTTTTCATTCATCGTAAAATTCTAGAATACGAAAACAAAACAAAATGATTACTTCTGCAGTTATTCTAAACATAATAATTTCATTGTGTAATTAGTGTGATACCTTCATGGAGAGGCTCCACTTATGGAAATTGGCAGTCAGAGGTTCTACTGCTAACGACAGCAACAACTCAGTAGGAAAATTCTGGAACATTCTGCTGTGTAATTGACCTGAAATAATTTAAGTACAAGAGAAATAATTTAAACACACAAAAAACAAAATCCACCGAAATCGCTTATCTGCACCCAAAGAGAAGCCATTATGAAGATATAATCAAGATGACTAAATGATACGCAAAACACATCATTTCCATAGAAGTATTCCAATCAAGTTACAAAATGTGTTTAACATAAACTCAAATATGCTCCAGATATAAGTAATTTTCTTCTAGAATTTTAACATGAATAAGTAAAATTCTTCTGATATGAGTATTGGCAAGCTATAGAACAGGCAGGGAATCTTAACTAGATTTCCACAGACTATTCTGAAAAACAGTTAAAACTTTCCATGGGTGTACGTATTTGCCCAGGAAAGGATCCAAAACTTTCAACATATTTTCAGAAGTATCTGGGACAAACAAATAAAAATAAAAACAATGTAGAAAAGAACACGAACCAAGCCAAGAAATTTTGACTCAGTAAACAGATCAAAAAGCAATATATCTTAGTGGTCAACCCTGAAGGTACTGCACAGACTCAAACACCAACAAACAGATTTTGAAAAAAAGAAACTGACGTTTTCAAGGCGATAGTGCCAGCTGTTGCAAACCAGGCCCCTTATTCTTGCTAGAGACTTCCATGAAAATCGCAGCTCCCTGAAACATTCCTTTTCTGTATAAACTGGGTTCTGGCAACAGAACCAAAGTACTCTGACCTAATACATGTACTTCCCACCGGGTTTTTGCAATTATTAAGTGAGACAATGGAAGAAAGAGCTTTCAAAAGCATAAAGCATTCTATAAGTTTTAAGTATGACTGCTACTTTCCTTGCAAAATCCTCAAGAGAACAGAAATAGCTGGTGGCTTCAATTCTAAGCATTCAGAGATCAAGTAACCAACAACAATCATTATCTACTTATACAGAGTGGTATCATTAAGAATCTTTCTGGTCTTCGTCCTGGGTTCCTGACAGGAAGCTTCTAAAACCCTTAGAATTCCTGGAGTGATAAAAGTATTTTTGTTATGCTAATGTGGTAATTCAAGGTGGGTCCCTCAAATATTTCAGGATGAAGACTAATCATTAGAAACACTAACTTCGGCCGGGCGCGGTGGCTCAAGCCTGTAATCCCAGCACTTTGGGAGGCCGAGACGGGCGGATCACGAGGTCAGGAGATCGAGACCATCCTGGCTAACACGGTGAAACCCCGTCTCTACTAAAAAAATACAAAAAACTAGCCGGGCGAGGTGGCAGACGCCTGTAGTCTCAGCTACTTGGGAGGCTGAGGCGGGAGAATGGCGTGAACCCGGGAGGCGGAGCTTGCAGTGAGCTGAGATCAGGCCACTGCACTCCAGCCTGGGTGACAGAGCGAGACTCCGTCTCAAAAAAAAAAAAAAAAAAAAGAAACACTAACTTCATGATCAGAAAGTTGAAACTTCGAGCCAGCCCAATCAATCTCCAAGTATGAAAGAGGGGCTGGAGATTTGAGTTCAGTCACATAGGCAATGATTCAATCAATTATTTCATAACAACATTCCAGTGAAAACTCTAGACACCAAAACTCACTGGAGTTCCTGGTTGCTGAGTAAATACAGCGCTTCCCGGTGGATCCTCTAATCCCAGCACTTTGGGAGGCCAAAGTGGGCGGATCACCAGAGGTCAGGAGTTTGAGACCAGCCTGGCCAACATGGTGAAACCTTGTCTCTACTAAAAAGACAAAATTCAGCCAGGTGTGGTGGCGCATGCCTGTAGTCCCAGCCACTCAGGAGGCTGGGGCAGGAGAATCCCTTGAACCCTGGAGATGGAGGTTGCAGTGAGCCGAGATTGCGTCACTGCGCTCCAGAGTGACAGACTCTGTCTTAAAAAAAAAAAAAAAAAAAACTTATTTAATTCTCACACACAAAAAAACCCCTAAGCGTTAGACCCTTTTGCAAATGAGGACACTGAACCTCAGAGGTAAAAATGATTCCTCAAGGTCAAAGTGAGAAAACTAGGACTCAAAACCAGATTCCATTTCAGAGTTCTTCATCACACACAGTCCTGATATCACTAGAAGCAATGAGTTATTAAAATTCACAATTCCTTAAGTCATCCTCATAAATGAGTATAAGGATGGTAATTCACATCTTCAACCTGTGTAAATAAATTAAATGCTAATGTTGTAAGCATTTTTTTCTTCAGGGAAAAGGCTAAAAAGAAAATAAAAATAAGCACTTTTACTTTCATATTTGCTACTTACTAATCCTGCCCAGCAAATATTTTTTAGAGGGTTGAAAGAGTACTCTTACCTCCAGTGAAGTTCAGCGGCATTGCCACGTCAACAGTATTTGTGACAGTTAATAAGAACTCTCCACTAATCAGTAGTGAAAGCTCTTCAAATCCAAGGCATGTGCCCCACACAGGAAAATAGTCTCCATCATGAAAACTCTTTGCAAGTAGAAAAAGAGAAAACTAAGTTTATTCAAACTTTTCAAAATAAAAATTAGCCATATCTTTTGTCATTACCAAACAGGCACCTGAGTTACACATGGATTTCTGAAGCATTCTCCAGGATCCATAAGTAGGCTATCACTTACTCTCCCTTCAGACCAAGCTCCCACACAGGCTGGAAAACATGAGCTGTGGACACACTGTATATCTTGACCCAAAGACTATAAAAGCCTACAGATTACTGACCTTAGCTATTAAAAGTTTGAAACAAGTATTTCAAAGGCTAAAAACACTTATTTAGGGAAATATTTAAGCGGGGATTGGTAAGATACTAGGGCTAGCAAGATTAATTTAAAAATCACTGTTAATAGTTGAGGAGAGAAACAGTAAGGGTTTGAGCTATGGTACAAAGGCAGTCCCACTGTGACCATTACAAAGGAGAAGTCAGAGGCTCAGAAGCTCTGCTTGGTAAATGAACATGGAGTCTACGGTACCTGTGAAGAAAGTTCTAATAGGATTGAATGAGTTGGGAAGAAGAACAGATTTCAAGAAGTGAGAATTAATAACACAGAAACAATGCCGCAAAAAAATAAAATAAAATAAGAGGACAGAGAGAGACATCAAAATGTCTACACCACATGAGGACATGGTTCACATTAACAAGCATCAAGAGAGGACCAGTCAGCAGGGCTCTGAAGGGTCTCTGGAAGCCCAGGATTAGATGAAGCACATGGAAAACACTTTTATTTGGGTGCAGCCAAGAACAGGTGCCTCAAGGTTAAAGGTATGATGAGGCTAAGGGTAATTTTGAAGGGAGCATTACTATCTGCTTAAAACAAGAACTACTCTCACTAAAACTTACAAAACTTACAAAACTTACAAAAATCCATCTGGAATAACAAGCAATAACTGATATTTACCTGTATGGACAAGTCGTAAAATATTTTGGCCACTTTAGCATAATCTGAGCGCCTCAGGTCAACACTTCCTCCAGGGAAAAGGATTCTGAAACAACGTCACATAAATCAAATAGGGTGTATTTTGCCACCCCTGACCCATACACACACAGAAAACAATCTTTTTATTTTAAAACAATTTTTCTTATTACATATGCAATAAGATCCTTGAAGAAAATTAGAAAAACAAAAAAGAAATTATAAAATATTTACAATCCCAGCCATTCAGAAACTACAGCAGTTAACAACACTTTAGAGAATATTTTCCAAAAACCTCTTCAAAAAGTTTATTTGATGAAATAGAGTATGGGAAAATTAAAAGTAAATAAGTAGGGGAGGGGCAAGAGTACACAGAGCTAGATATCAAAGACGGACAAAATTCCAGGTTTAGCCAGGTTTAAAAGAAGGTGATCTGTCATGCCAAATCAATTGCAGGTGGGTAGGACTTAGCTCACAAATAATTTAACTATAAAGAACAAGCTGGTCATAAAAAAGATATTTAAGCTGGAATTAAATTTCTACAAGAACTTAATTCTTATCACCCTGAGTCTCTTCAGAAATACACATGGTATTAGAACATTTTTTTCAAGAAACATAATTACGATTCTACAAAAAGTCTAGGAAAAGGAGGCAATCAAAAATATTTGATATTCTTTTACACACTTATAAAGGTGAAATATAGAAAACTATTTTCATGTTTTTATATCAACTTTTAAAATTAAACTTTTAAATTTATAATTTATAGCAACGTCTTGAAAGAACCAAGGATATTCAAAAGAGGTAAGAAAAATGGTATTAAACATATTAAAATTTTGAAAATATTTAAATACAAGTTTGAGGTATGTGAAATATCACTTGTGAGATTGTTGTTATTCAAGAAATATATTCTGTTTCTTCCACGAGCTAGACTCAGGACTTGCCTAGAGAGACAAACATGAGTGGTTTTGCTGTTAGGAAGATCACAGTCTGGTAGAAAACATATAAGCATCTGTGTGGGAGAATATCTACCACAAACCCAAGCAGAAAATCCCACAATTAAAAGTGGCTTAGGGAAGACTCATTAGCGTTCTCTCTTTCCATTAACTCAGTATTTTTTAATTTTTATGTTTTGCATCCCAGGTCTCCAGCTTACAGACATTAACTTAGGATTTAAAAAGCTGCCTCTGATCAAATATGGTATGTCTAACCCCAAAGTCCTTTCATGCAGCAAAACCTGACTGTCCCTCCTATATGACAAACTCCTTAAGGCATGGCTCTGTCTTTTCATCTCTGTTATTCCCCCTGCAAAATACTATGGGGTCCAATGCATAATAGTGACTCAATAAAGGTGCTTTTGAAGTCACATTAGAATACAGCTCATTTTCTGGTGACACTCTGAGATATAAATAAGGCCCCCAATTTAACCCACTTTGGAGTGCAGCTTTCAGTGACTACATGAGAGAGAAAAGGGGCCTACAGGAGCAAGAATTAGTGGCAATGCAGAAAGCAAGTGAGGAAGATAGAAAATGGACTCATTTTGGTGGTTTGCATGAAGACATACTGATCAAATGGACAGGCTAGCTCCCAAAAGTATGTATTACTGTCTACACTGCTACTTGATTTCAGATTCCTCTCCAAACAGGAATGCAATTGGGGAGAGGGTGGGAAGAAAATGAAGTGATTCAAAAGGTCTATTTTTGAGGTTCTACTATTACATTCTAGCCTAGACTTAATGATCTTTGTCCATGCCAAAGTACCTTGCACACAGCACATACTGGGCATTGTAAATGTTTTACTAAATTAAAATGATTTTACAGTAAATATTAACTGAACCAAACTGAACTGAAAGCAAATAATTTTCCAAACATGGCTTTTTTTTTAAATTATTATACTTTAAGTTCTAGGGTACATGTGTACAACGTGCAGGTTTGTTACATATGTATACTTGTGCCATGTTGGTGTGCTGCACCCATCAACTCATCAGCACCCATCAACTCGTCATTTATATCAGGTATAACTCCCAATGCAATCCCTCCCCCCTCCCGCCTCCCCCCTCCCCAAAATAGGCCCCAGTGTGTGATGTTCCCCTTCCCGAGTCCAAGTGATCTCATTGTTCAGTTCCCACCTATGAGTGAGAACATGCGGTGTTTGTAAACATGGCTTTTTAAAAGAAACAATAAATTAACATGGTTTTAGAAGTAAAAATAATAAAGCTCATTTTAAAAAACGTTTTAGAGTAAAATACTTCCTCCCACCCTATTCCCAATCAGAAATGACTGCCATTAAAATCTGCTGTGTTGATTTGTAGAAATATGCATATCTCTTCACCCTGACTTTTAACAAAAAGCAAGCGGGGTGTATGCTATACACACCATCACATGCCTTGCCTTTTTCACATGGGGGACAATGGTGATCCAAGTCAGCATCTACAGATAACCTCATTTTTTAATTCCTGCATAGTATTCTATTAAATGTACATAGTCTGTTTTATTTCACCAATTCTCATCTGATGGACTACTGGGTGACAGACAATACTACTAACACAATGCATATATTTGAGTCTAAGTCTTCATGCAATGTGGGATATACTTATAAAATAAAATTCCTCCTCAAGTTCCCAGGTCAAAGGGTGTATGTACTTCTAATTTCAATAGGTATTGCAACATTATCCCAAAATAGACTACATGATTTACATTTCCTCTAATAAAGTATGGGCATGCCTGTTTCCTCACAGGCCCTATAGAGTATACGCAAATTTTCTGATCTCTGTCAACTTGGTAATTAAATGTTTTTGACTGCTGTAATTAGCCTTCTTTCCTAAAATTAAGAGTAATGGTGGATATTTTTTTTCATATGATTAGAAGTCTTGTTCTGTGAGCTAACATATCTTTTGTGGTGAAACCAGAGAACAGAACAGTTTTTTCCAATACACCCGAAAAAAAAAAAAAAAATCAACATCCTCAGACTTTGGACTTATAAACTCCATATGCAAGCAGTATGCCATGCCATTCAAGGTAGCTTCAAACATTTAAGACAAGCATTAAAAGAACAAAGATTAAGTCACACGTTTAAAAAAATTATGTGTGTCTACTATGTAACAATTATACATTTTCTAACCTGCCTCTTCCTCTTTTGAAGAACTTTTGCATCTCCCAAGAAAATATATCCTATAAAAGAACTCAGAAAATACTATACCACTCTAAGATAGTTACAAAGAAACATGTATAATATTTGTATGATTTCCTTCACAAAAGCAGACATATATGTAGACCACTCATATACCGCATCAAACCAATGCTGCCAACTTACCCATTAATAGATTTGAAAAGTATTTCATAGTCTTTCTCTGTAAGATCCAGCCTGAAAACAATAAAAACAGTTATTGTTATATTTGTGAAACTTACAAGTAAACCTCTAAACGAAGTCACCACATTACTTTTAAAAAGCCAAATAAAAACTAATTTTTAATTACTAGACAATATTATCTACTTTCCTAGAGGCATTTTTGCAAACCACTTGAAAGCCACATAATTCTATCCTTGTTTTGCTAATCAAACAAGTAAATATGCTTTTCTGTGATCTAACGTAATTTAATATTGTGAAGTATGTTTTAGTATGCAAAACATTAAAGACTGTGAGATTTAGGCACCAGTAATTTCTCTACTAACCAAAAACTACAAAAAGAAATGTAAGAATAGTCAGTAGTTTTATGTAAAGACTCCTTTAAGTAACTTTATTTATCATGCCTATTTAACTACAGGCAGCTCTGGCAGATGAAAAAATATATAAATAAATGTCAAGTCTCTGCTTCATCTTACCTCAACAAACTAGTTGCAAGAGTCTAGGGACTACTCTGCATTTCAAAGTCAGGACGGTTCAGATCTAGTCTGAATTGACAGACTACAGAGATGACTGTAGAACAGCCTAAATGCCCAGGTAATTACTCTGAAAGACCCTGATCAAACACCCCTTAAGGGCCTCCTAACAATTGCCATATTATTGGTGACTTTATTCCCTTTCTCCAGAAAAAAAAGATGGGATTAATCTGTGACATACGGCGACAACATTTACTAAGTCACAGTAAGACATTTGCTTTCCCAAAAGTTCAATAAAATGCAACAATAAGGGAAGAGAGCACCAAGTCGGTGAAATCCTTGCAAGAACTCTCCCACATTTAGCAGCCTTTGGTTTCTGCGAGAGAATAAATGGTACCTGTCCTCTCAACCTGCCCTAAAGGAAGTAGACTTATGACTAGATGTCAACTAGTCCATTTCTGCCCTCAAAGAAGTTTTCGGGGGAGGTGAGATCCCTCACACCGATTATTAACTAGACACCTGTGATATCCAGAACACAGGCTGTGTTTTGCCAGCAAACAACTTTGGGATCTACTCTCAAGTCCAAACAAGCTTTGCAAGTCCAGGTCTGTCTTTCACAAGTTCATAGTAATCTCTTCCTGGCAGAGGGCCACAAAAGCAATGGGTAATACCAGAATGGTGCTTACCATGGTCTTAAGTGGAGAAATACTGACAGGTAGCCCTGCCTTGGGAAGTGACAGGGAGGTGAAATATGAATCTACATGTACCCAGTATTCTGCCAATCTAATCTCCCCAGATTGTGGCAATAAAAAGGAACCAACCAGTCAGGACCCAGAATTCTCCCCATGGATATTTAAACCAGAATGGGCAACCACTACCATCACGGACCAAAATGGATTTAGATCACACAGCTGCACTCCAAGGACTCCTGCCAGCTAGCAGTGCAAGCTAGTTTCAGTCATTTCATTAATTCTAAATAAATGGCTCCCACATTGTCCATGACTATAGTTTTGGTCCCCACTTATCACTATTAAGAGGCTTAATTGTCACAGGGGAAGGAGTGTGCCATGTCACAACTCTGGTGCCTAGGGGCCCTGGCAGAGAATATAACTGTAAGTTGCACATTGTCAGACATTTCCTGAAACAAAAGCCCCTTTCAACAAGGTATGAGAAACAGTTTATTCTCTCCTTAACTGTCAGGAAATGGCTTAAGCCTGGTGATGATGGCAAATGACACAGTTTTAGCAGCATGAAAAGGATGGCAAAGCACTGTTGCCAATGCGGAGTCTTTGCCCCATTTAAAACCCAATCCAAATAACTGTCTTCAAAAAAACCAAAAATTCAGACTCTTATAAAGTCTGATTTGTGGTCTTTGGGGTTTTTTTTGAGAAAGGTCCGGCTCTGTCACCCAGGCTGGAGTGCAGTAGCGCCATCTCAGTTCACTGCAACCTCCACCTCCTGGGTTCAAGTGATTTTCCCACCTCAGCCTCCTGAGTAGCTGGGCCGATAGGTGCACGCCACCACTCCCGGCTTTTTAAAAAATTTTTTATAAATAGGGGTTTTTCCATGTTGCCCAAGCTGGTCTCAAACTCATGAGCTTAAGTGATCTTCCCACCTCGGCCTCCCAAATTGCTGGGATAATAGACCTGAGCCACCGTGCCCAGCCTGATTTGTGTGAACAACACACATTTTTAAACCAAAAGCTGCAGCCCAAGGGCTGTTGTATGCTACCTCTGAGGAAGCAGGACATTCTGTTTTCCACTAGTCCCACACTGGGAATTTATGACAACCTGAGAGCACCAAGCACCTGAGAGAGAAGGTGGCAGGAAGAAGGCAGAAGGAAACCAAAGACAAATTTCTTGACCTATTTCAGAATGCTTCCCAGGTCTCCCATCTCTTCCTTTTAACTTCTAAACCACAGAAGTTGACTCCTAGCATCCAAAATTCAGAAATGAACCTAACATCATCATGATCATTTCAGTCTTATTTTGCATCAGATAATCCTTTGCAGGCTAGTCTGTGAACTTAGCCCCTATGTATTACACTGTTTCTACAGGATCTCATGATTCCAACAATATACCTTAAACGAACTCTGAGAACCCAAGCTAGAAATTAACCTATATGCTGACAGTCACGTTCTCAGCATCTCTCATAAATACCAATATTCTGCAATGTCATTCAGTTTCAAAACTCCCATGATTTCAAAACTTCCATCATCCTTACCTATTTTTTCTTCCCTGTGCCCTTTTATTAGTCATCATATATTGGTGATTTTTTTTTAAACAACACTTACCTATCATTCCCACACCACCGGTCTAAGCCAAGCCCTCAACACTTCACACCTAGCCTACTGCAACTACCTCTAAACTGGTCTACCTGCCTTAAGGCATTTTGTTTTATTTTTTTAAAGACTTTATTTTTTAGAGTAATTTCAGGTTCACAGCAAAATTAAGGGAAGGTTAAGGATTTCCTATACAACCCTTGCCCCAAAAGATGCATAGCTTCCTCCATTAACATCTTGGGTGGTACATTTTAACTGTTGATAAAAACACACTGACACATCATAATTGCCCAAATCCTAGTTTACATTGGGGTTCATTCTTGGAATTGTACTGTCTTCAATTATTTGGATGAGTGTGAGAAGGGCTGGTATTAATTCTGCTTTAGATGTTTGGTAGAATTCACCAGTGAAGCCAGCTGGTCTTGGGCTTTTCTGTGTTGAGAGGCTACTGATTACCATTTCAATCTCTTCACCGGTGACAGGTTTGTTTCCTGTTTCTTTATGATTCAGTCTTTGTAGACTGTGTGTTTCTAACAATTTATTCATTTCTTCTAGGTTACACGTGTTGTTGGCATACAGTTTCTTGTAAGTAGTCTTTATGAACCTTTTTATTTCTGTAGCATTAGTTGTAATGTCTCCTCTTTCATTTATGATTTTACTTCATTTATTATGTATAATTTCAACTTTTATTTTAGATTCAGAGGGTATGTGTGCAGATTTGTTACATGGGTATACTGTGTGATGCTGAGGTTTGGGGTACAAAAGATCCTGTCACCCAGGTAGTGAGTCCAGTATCCAACAGGTAAGTTTTCAGCCCTTATCCCCCTCCTCCTCTAGTAGCCTTCAGTATCTATTGCTGCCATCCTTGTTTCAATGTGTACCTAATGTTTAGCTCCCACTTATAAGTGAAAACATACGGTATTTGGTTTTCTGTTTCTGCATTAATTCACTTAGGCCTCCAGCTGCATCCACATCACAGCAAAGGATATGATTTCATTCTTTTTTATGGCTGTTCTGCCTTTTGTCTCTCCTATCTCCCATGCACATGGTCAGTGCTAACATCCTAGAACAGTCTGCATTTAAAAGCTTCCTTGATGAAAACTTGGAAACACTGTTCTGAAGACTCTCTAGAGCCTCTTACCCAGCTCTAAAACTCTGATGTTACATGGGTTTCAAATAAAATGTCATTTGTAAAATTAGATATGCTACTAAAATATGAAAGACTAATATCAAAAGCAAATGGTAATCTTGGTGTAGCAACAGTTAATTTAAATGTAAAAGATCATACGAGAAAACAATTCTCATAAATCTAAACCTAAAGCCATTTTGTGATACAATTCTCTAAATTGTAATATTGGCTTTATTAGTAGTAGTATATTTGAACAGTACTTTTGTTATAATTTTTGATGAGAAATTATTTACAGAAACAGGTTGTATAGAATAAATAGTGTTTTGTGTGTGAAATCACTCAAAATGGATTAGATGAGGGTGCTGAAAGATTATAAAATACATTAATTTTAGCTGACAAGATATTATAAATACATATAAGATTCTGGTTGTTAGCTCCTTCCAAATGAAAAATATGGGAAGAATTCAGTTCTAAATGAAAATATGAGATGAATCATCTCATTCTTATAGGAGCATTTTATCACAAAAATAATGTAGTGCCTTTAAAACTGCAATACCTATAATCTACACTGAAGCAACTCTAATGCATTAGTAATTTACAAACTTTTAAAGTAGAGTGTGAAGGTATTTTAAAAGTCATTTTCTAAAAATCTCCTTCATTCCCTAAGTGTTCTCTTATCCTAATATTATAAAATAAAGCTGGTTAAACTGTAGATTTTTTAAAAAAATTTTTTTTCAATGGCCTTTAGGGTAAAATTGATTTTTGGTTACATGGATTAATTGTATAGTGGTGAAGTCTGAGATTTCAACGCACCAGTCACCCAAGTAATGTACAGTGTACCAAATATGTAATTTTTTATCTCACACCCCCACAACCACCCTCTCCCACTCTGAGTTTGCATAAATTTTAGATTCTTTTACTCCATTACCTTCATAGTATCTGTGAGGACCACCTTTTCTGGGGTAAAGGAAACTATCATTTCATTCTTGATGCTAATGCATATGACATACAGTACCTCTAATGACGTTACAGGTAACACACAGCTTCCCACACTGAACAATTCAATGAGAGACTCTAAGCAACATGTTTGTGGCAAAAATCAGGTTCAATGTTACTGCATTTAAACGATATAATCATAAAGAGAAAGCACTAATTTTAGAGATATTATGCAGTAATTATTATTTTTTTGAGACGGAGTCTTGCTCTGTTGCTCAAACTGGAGTGCAGGTACAATCTCAACTCACTGCAACCTCCACCTCCCTGGTTCAAGCGATTCTCCTTCCTCAGCTTCCCCAGTAGCTGGGATTATAGATGTGCACCACTGCACTCAGCTAATTGTTGTATTTTTAGTAGAGACAGGGTTTCACCAGGTTGGCCAGGCTGGTCTCGAACTCCTGACCTCAGGTAGTCCACCCGCCTCGGCCTCCCGAATTGCTGGGATTATAGGCATGAGGCACCGCACCCGGCCATATGCAGCAATTTCTTTACAGAGTAAAATTTAAAAAAACACTGAATCATACCTTACTGGTACAACTCTTGCACCTGCAGACTCCAAATACTTTACATAGGATGCAGCAATATAGTATCTTCCATAGTTTTTCATGACTTTATTACGGCATTTTTGCATTAATATTCCTAATAACAAAAAAAAAAAGTTTAGTTTCAAGCAAATTTCTTCTTGCTCAGAAACTGAAATCTATCACAGCAAAAATATCATATTTTATTATTTCAATTCACAGAATTAAATAGGAAGTTTCTCCTCCAAGTCCACCCACAGGCTGTGGGAAAGAAGCAGAGGAGGCTAATCTTGGTTTCAAGTAGATCTATCTCTCACCACATCAGGGAAGCCAAAGAAGGACTACAGTAGCACATGCAGCCTTCACACAACTGTAGACCTAGAATCCATCTAAAGAATACAGATCCTTAAATCTACAAGACTGTCGCTCCTTTCCCACACATACTCACAGACACACTGATTCCCTGACAATGAAGCAAAGGAGTGAAAACATCTTCCATCCACACCTCTCCAACATTACTTTAGCCCAAACTATCAATATCTCTCCTCTCCCCACTGCACTATGATAATAGACTCTTAGAAGGTCTTCTTACATCTTTTCTTAAGAAATCCCTCAAGCTCCAAGCAGCTCCCCGCGTAGAAGCAAATCGGATCACATCACCATTCCTATTCCTACAGTCATTCAATATATACTGTTGAATCATACCTCATGCCAGGCAACAAACTAGGTGCTGGGGACACATGAATATGAGAGAACCAAACAAAAACCCCTACCCTGTGTGTATTAAATCAAATATGTATCAGGGAGGGGAGAGAGGCCAAACAATAAACAAGATAAAAAGGCATAATATATAGAGTGGCTGGTCGTAGGCACTAAGGAGAGAAAGAAGGTGGGGAAGGAGATCCCATCTGTGGAGGAAAGGACAGTGTCTTCAATATGGTGGCCAGGCAAGTCCTCCTTGAGAAGGTAAAACATGACATTTGAGCCAGGACTCCAGAGAGGTGACAGAGTAAACCATATTCACATATCTGGGAAAAGAGGAATCCAGGAAAAAGGAATGGCAAGAGAAATGGCCAGGTGTCAGGAAGGTGCCTGTCACATTGCAAGGAATCCATGTTACTAGAGCCAGGTGAGTGAAGGCAGAAAGCAATAGGAAAGGAGATCAGGGAGAGACAGATCAGCAAGCAGTCTCTGTAGGCCACCTGATAGGAAGAGCTGTTGTCTGTATTACTCACTTTTGTATTTCCAGCTTCTTACAATTGGCATTCATCAGGTATTCCGGTAACATATCAAACGACAAAATTTGTTCCATAAGACTTTTTGTCCTTACTGGTAGGTAAAATCATCTTTACTAAGGACTACAAAGTTTGACTAGGGAACAAAGAACTAGGAATGTCATAGGAAATGGAGTGGTACAGGGTACATGGAGTGAGGTACCACAAAGGTGACATGGGGCATCATGGGAGCACAAGGGTTACCAGAAAGAGAAGTACATCAAAGTGAGTTCCACCAACATCTCCCCTTCCCCTGGGCCCAGCATACTCACTTTTCCCATCCCTGGGAAAAGAGCTCAAGCTGTTCTCCCTCTCCCTCAAAATGTGACCAAAATTTCACCAATAAATTTAAGGCCATCTGATAACTTTTGTAGCTTCCTTGTCATCTTTTAATCCTTTGCACTTCCTAGAGCAAGACTGTGTACATAGTCGGTACTCGGTTAACGATTCTGTGCTGATCTCAGTGACCAAAAGCAAAGTCCCTTTTTTAAATATTTGACACAGGGCTACCCCTGATTCTAGGAAAGGGAAAACAATCCCCTCTGCTTTTTTTCTCTCCTCTGGACACACAATATGCAACCTGTTACATTAATTACAGCTTGAGTTAGTTCGTGGAGAATCAAATCACCATGTTAAACAGCTATGAAATAAGTTCCAAATATTAGTAAGCAATCCATTTGAAAATTGGGCACTACCTATATGAAAAAACATTCATCTAATTTCTGTTTAGTTACAGAATACAGTGATAATCTTCATAGAAAAAAAAATAGTATGAAAGGCATAATCCTACAGCCAAAATAAAACTAATCTTAATTCCACACAAATTTATTTGGGCAAATTTTAACCCCAGGATGATTTCTCCCAGGTAGCCTTCCTTGGGCCTGTCTCAAATGTGTGTTTTGGTAACACAGACTGATTTTACTATCTCTTTAAAACACAAATATGTTGGAAACGAAAAATTGTGTACTGCATTTTAACATCAAATAGAACCTACATTAGGATATTAGCCACTGTTGTCCTCTGCTACTGAACATGACAAAATCCAAATTATACCTTAATTTCTTGATTTTATATTACAATGCACTGGTATTTTAAATACGCCCTCAACCTGAGACATTTTGACAAATGTAATGCACGAACGTGTAGATGTAAATGAGTAAAAAATTCCCAACTATGTGCGAAAAAGAAATGTTTTATTTTAGTATAAATTCCTAGCTGTGTACAAAAAAAGAAAATCCGCAGGATTCTTCACGGTGCACCCTCCTCCCTCCCATCTTTAAGAGCCATATGAGTCTAAAGGAATGAACGAGACACTTCAACTAGGTACATTTCAGTACGATCCAAACGGTACCCAGCCCGGGGTCCTCCTTGCACCAAAAGCCAAGCACATCTGGGGTTTTTCCCCCGGCAGGACGCGACAGCTGGAGCGCGGCGGCGGGAGGCGCCCAGCGCCGACACCCAGCCCCTCCCCATATGCTGCGGCCCCGCACAGCTTCCTTACCGATGATGGGCTTCTTGGCGGTGTCACCGTGGGGTCTGGACAGCCGGAGGCTCGCCGCCCCGCAGAGTAGCAGGCCCAGCACGCACAGTAGGCGGCCCGGGCTCCCCATGGCGCTCGCCACCTCCCGCCGCCTTTCAAAAGCTCTGCGGGCCGGCGGGCTGGGGCTGCGGCGGGGACACCTCGCGGCCGCGCACTCGCGTGGGGCTCGGGTGGGCGGTGCTCCGCAGCGCGGGCCTATGGGAAATGCAGTCCCGGCGCGCGCTAGGCGGCCGTGGGGCGGCGGTGGGCGGCTCTGGGACTGCGGCCCGCGCTGCGCGCCCGCCCCGTTGCTCTGTCCCCGGTCCGCGACCGCGACCCCCACGGGTCACCTAACCGGAGACTCTGGAAACGCCTGGGGCGGGTACCGGGTGGTGTCCGCGTCCTTCCCTTTCAACTGTTATGTCGATGTGGCCTTCAATCAGCCCTACAAAGCTGGGCCGGCCAACCTGGGCCCTCGAGAGGGGAGGTTGGGTGTCCCTGGCAGCGTGTGGTAACCAGGCAGCGGGGAGGCTGGCGGGAGATTCTAGAAGGCCCCTGAGAACTGCGCGCCAACCGCACCGCCTACTTGAAAGTCGGGGCCCTATGTCTGGGAATGGTGACAACGTTCGCTGTACGGACAGCCTGTGTCTTCGAATGTGAATGTCCACATCTTGCTGTTTTGGGGGTCCCGGCATCTGTAGGAAGTGAAGAAGACTGGACGGCGATGTGAACACATACACAGGCGCATCACTAGGCTCAGAACTGGCCCAACTCCCAGCTTCTACTGCGAAGCGAGCACGCCCAGGCCACGCCTGCAAACGGGGTCAGTTCCTTTGATCAACCGCTCTCAGCGCCATCCACCGACGACCACTAAGTAGCCTATCCACCAGGGCAGAAAAGATGACTGGTTCCTATTCATTAAAACTGTTGTGATTGTTCCTAAATATATGGATATATAGCTCGTACTAGGTGAAATTTCCCATCTATAAGGGCCAACTTAAATTCAGAATAAAACAAGAATATTTGAAAACCTACTACATCAATGCTGGGTATTAAAGGTGAAAATATAAATTGGACAATGTCTTTTTCACAAGAGGTTTAAATTTAGTAAGGAAAAAAGGCAGAAAACATGACTCATAGAGACAATAGGTACAGTTTTAGCATATTGCAAGAAGAGTAAATGCAGTGAATGGTCTGGTTTAACAAGGAAATAATGCTACTGTAGAAGGGCGTGGTGAGAGGTAAGCAATAAAGGATGTGATGAAAGACATGAAAGGGTCGAGCTGGTTTTGAGCATGATTAAATAGACAAGTAGCCTTGTAAATATGAACTTGTGGTGCCAAAATAATTGATTATCCACGTAGGAAAAATTTTTTACCTGGCATTACACACAAAAATAAACTCCAGGTGAAGTGAATATGTAAATATGAAAGGCAAAATATTATACTTTGATAAGAAAATATAGAAATATGTGTTCACAACTTTGGCGGTCGGAAGTTTCAAAAAACATTAAAAATAAAAATGTTAATTAAAAATTGACTAATAACTAAGAAAATTAAAGCACAAACTTGGAAAACGTAGTTATAAAATATAAAGTATTTCTAAAATATGCAAAGAGGTAATAAGAACAATGACACACTAGAAAAATGGAAAAAATGTGAACAGCAAGCCAAACTTTCTGTAGTCATCCGAAAAATGCAAGTTAAGACAAGATAATATGTCACATCCATTAGACTGTGCAGAAAAACAGCCTGTTTCGTGGCAAGAGTGACACCAACTTGAAGCAAAACTATCTTGGGAGCTGATGTTTGACCCACTGCATACCAAAGTGTTCTGCAGCAAAGGTCTTTAAACAATGTTCATAACATACATACATAATCCCTCATAAAGATGCTTATCTAACGTCCCCAGTGATCACAATAGTCTGAGAGCTAACTAGTCGCACTTCTTTTTACCCTTATATCTTGCTAAATAAAGCATACTTTCAGGAGAGCAAGTGCAAGGGTTGCTTCTGTTTGTCTCTATTAAGTGTTTCTTTCTGAGAAACTGGATTGGTCAGCCTCTTTAGTCTCCCTGCTTCCTCGGTCTTTGGAAGCAGGTTTCTGTAAATTGACAAAAATGTAAGCCTTTGATAATAAGTGAAGGATGTAGTAAAATGAGAGTTTTCTGCATTTCTGATGGAATTGTAATTATTGTAACTATTTTTGAGAAAAATTAAGCAATATCTGGTAAAGGTGAAGATCTACATATTTTGTAACCCAGTACTTCTTAGATATAAGTATGTATCTAGATTAATGCATGTGCCTGTGAACAAAAAATATGTGTAAGTATGCTTTTTGGAGCATCTTTTTGTAATAGCAAAATATTAAATGTGAATGACCAATGTCATGAAGCTTTTCCCTTATGTTTTCTTCTAGTCATTTTACAGTTTCGGGTCTCATATTTAAGTGCTTAATTCACTTTAGTTGATTTTTGCACATGGTGAGAGATAAGGATCTAATTTCCAGTTTTTCCCAACACTGATTATTGAAGAAGATGCCCTTTCCCCGTTGTGTGTTCTTGACACCTTTGTCAAAAATCAATTGACAACATATGTGTTGGGCCTTCGATTCTGGCGCATTGGTCAATGCCCGTATTTTTATGCCGGTACAATGATATTTTGATTAAATTACTATAATTGTAATGTGTCTTGAAATCACAGAGTATGATGCCTTCAACTTTGATTTTTTTTTCTCAAGATTGTTTTAGGTATGTGGGGTCTTTTGTGGTTTCATACAAATTTAAGGATTTTTTTACATTTATGTGAAAAAAGTGACATTGGAATTTTTGTAGGGATTACAATGAATCTGTAGATTGCTGCAGGTAGTATAGACGCATTCACAATATTAACTATTCCAATCCGTGAACATGAGGTATCTTTCCATTTACTTGTATTTTCTTCAATTTCTTTCATGTGTTTTATAGTTTTCAGTGTACAGGACTTTTGCTTACTCATTAAATGTACACCTAAGTATTTAGTGTTTTGTTACTATTTTAAATGGGATTGTTTTGTTAATTTCATTTTAATTTGTTATTAGTATATAAAAATGCTACTGACTTTTATATGTTGATTTTGTATTCTGCAACTTTACTGTTCATTTATCAGTTCTAATAATTTTTTGGTGGATTTACATATAAGATCATGTCATCAGAAAATAGAGATATTTTCACTTCTTCATTTCCTATTAGGCTTCAATTTTTCCTCTTGCCTAATTGCTCTAGTTGGGACTTCCAGTACTATATTGAAGTGGTGAGAATAGGCATGCTTGTCTTGTCACTAGAGGAAAAGCTTTCAGTGTTTTACTATTGAGAATGATGTTAGCTAAGGGTTTGTCATATGTAACCTTTATTGTGCTGAGGTACATTCCCTCCATACCTATATCCAATTTGTTAAGAATTTTATCATAAAAGGATGCTGAGTTTTTTCAAATGTTGTTTCTGCATGTATTGAAATCATTATATGATTTTCATCCTTTAATAATGTGGTGTATCACATATTGATTTGTGTGTGTATATATGTCTATTATAGTCGATATAGGCAATGCATATTGTAATGTCTCCTCTTTCACTTCTGATCTTATTTGAGTAGTCTCTTGTTTTCCTAGTCTAGCCATGGGTTTGTCAACTTTGTTTATCATTTCAAAACACCAACTTAGTTTTGTTGACATTTTCTATTGTTTTTCTAGTCTCTATTTCATTTATTTCTGTGCTGAGTTTTGTTATTTCCTCTCATCTGCTATCATTGGCTTAGTTTATACTTATATTTCTAGTTTCTTGAGTGGTAACATTAGATTATTTGTAACCTTACTTTATTTGATATAGATGTTCATTGCTATGAATTTCCCTCTTAAGATTGCTTTTGCTGTCTCCCATAAGTTTTGATATATTGTCTTAACATTTTCGTTTGTCTCATGGTAATTTTTTATCTTCTATTTGCTTTCTTCTTTAACCTAT